>NC_138552.1:170324725-170834725 GCF_964273705.1 Natrix helvetica
AGTCTGCTGATGTATGCTTAATTAACTATTTGGAAAAGGAATTTAGTTGCTTAGTTGTAAGGAATTTGAATTCATTTTCTCAGTTGTCTTTCTCACAGCTTGGTTTGCTTATAAAAAATGTTTCAGTAATTGTACAAAGTTTCATTCTGCATTACCAAAGTCTACAAATCAAAATGCATTATACCACTGTCTGCTTTGACCCCTTTTAGTTTAAAGTGGTTAAGAAGTCAACTTTTGTTTCAACATTAATTGTTTTAAATATCAAAGAGTTTAGTTTGGAAGCTCACAATTGAAGTCAAAAGTGCTTCAATATCCTGGACTGAAAATCATAATTGTTTGACTTTTAGTTTTTTAAATCATGTACTTTTTAAAATGAAATTCACTAATAGCTAGTTAGATAATAAAAATTTCAAGTCCTTGTAGTTTGAAACATCTGATCTTTTAAGGAAAAATTAATCCAGTAAAATAAAATCCAGCTTCCACCTTATACAAATGCATAAATTGCATCTGTAAGCTGGAAATTGTATTTTGAAAGTCATCTAGATCATCAGTTTTTGTCAGTTTGCAAACAACAACAATAAAAGGCTTAAATATGTTTTCTGCAACTATATGTAACCTGGTTGCTTTTCTATGTGATCTTATCTTATGCTCTTCATTACGCAAATATTTTTAGTATTAGGCTATGTTTTAAGGATTTGCACAAAATTTTAAAAATGTTTTGATTTCAGCTTGGGACATAATGTTTTGAGAGAAGATTTTGAGTTAGTAGTATTCTAGTGGGGGGGGGGGGAATCTGTAGTAGCCTCTGTTTTCTATTTTCTTCAGAACAGAATTCAAAACATTTTGGGAGTTGTGACCTCAATAAACGGGGATGTGCAGCTAGCTGCTCCTAATTTTTTTTACTCTAGGCTCACAAAAGTAGTGGTAGTCCATGCTGAATATTAATCAATTACAGATTTGGTGAAGGGCTTGATTTTAAACAAATAAATAAAAGCATAAAATAAAAGAAACAATGGGAAAACAAGTCATCTTGATCAAGTTTTCTTTTGGCTTTTTCAGATTATTTATTCAATAAAGCAACTTCTTTTTTCTATGCTGATGCTTTTGTTAGCACATAGATGTAGCTGGTAGCAACAAAATAATCAAATAAAAGTCTACCACTGCTTTTTGGATTGCATAAATAATGTTATTCATGCTGTCAAACAACAGCAGCAGCCTTTTATTTGTTTAATCTTTACAAGAGAACAAATATGCCCAGCATGTACTCACACCCAAAACTCAAAAAAAACCTATCCCAAACTACCAGAAAATACTTACCAAATGAATGCTATTTTCCCTAAAGCAACAAAAGTTATTCTGGTTTAGTTTTTATGAGGCATATACCATATTTTTTGGAGTATGATGCACCTTTTTTTCCTCAAAAAAGAGGCTGAAAATCTGGGTGCGTCTTATACATCGAATACAGGATTTTTTTGCTTCCCGAAGTCCCGCCCCCTTCACCAAAATGGCCATGTATACCCTTATGGAGGCTTTCAGACAGCTCCTGGGAGCTGGGGAGGGCAGAAATGAGCAAAAAATTGACTGTTTTTTTGCCCCCCCCCCCCCCAGGAGCACTCTACAAGCCTCCATAAGGCTATGCATGCAATTTTTTTGACAAAAAACGGTCCCGTTTTTGCTAAAAATGGGCCGGTTTTTGCTCGTTTTTGCCCTCCCCCTCAGGAGCACTCTGCAAGCGCGCCCCCCCCCCCCAAGGCTATTCATGCCTTTTTTGTAAAAAAAAAAAAAAGGCCGTTTTTGGAAGGTTTGCAGAGTGCAAAAACTTTTTTTCCCCTTTTGGAAAGCACTTTAACTGATTGATGAGAATTACATTGATCAAGTGCTGTGCCAGCAGAAACAAAGTCTTAGGTGCTGCAGATAGTCAGCGATTTCCTTCTCCAGCACATAGACAAATACACCTGGAAACATGTACTTACCTACCTACTCTCTCTCCCTACCTACCTACTGTATTTCTCTCTCTCTCTTTCTCTCCCTACCTATCTACTGTATGTCTGTCTCTCTCTCTATATATTTTTCTCTCTCTATCCCTTTACCTATCAACCTACCTACTCTCTCTCCCTACCTATCTACTGTATTTCTCTCTTTCTATTTCTCTCTCTCTATCTCTCTATCTATCTATCTACCTACCTACACACACACACACACACACACTCTCTCTCCCTACTGTATTCCTCTCCCTCTCTATCCCTCTACCTATCTACCTACTTTTTTTTTAAATTTGCCTCTTCAAAACCTTGGTATGTCTTATACTTCAGTGCGTCTTATACTCCGAAAAATACGGTAGCTGCAACCATCTTCTTTTCTCCCAGTAATTTTTCTCCAGCATCATCTGAACCTATCTAAACTAATAGCAATTTACTAGGGCCTACTGTTGTCCTAGCTAGACTGGAAACTAACTGAAAAAAGGACAACTCAGTCATAAGTCATGAAATAGCCATTGGGGCATTCCAAATAATACCATTCAAAACAGTCACATTTTGTTTCATGCTTGGACGAAACCAGCAAATTTGGTTTCACAATTGATTCCTCTACCTCTCAAACCTTCAATTTCCTAGTTAGATAGTTTCAAGACAATCCGTGTCCCTGCTGTTTTGTATTACATTGATCATGTTAATTTCTACAACCAAATGAGCTGACTGATGAAATAAGTGTGCAATGTTGACTTACATCCAGTGTTTAATTAGAAAGAGTCATTCTTCTGAAAGGAAGTAATAAATTTTTGAGCTGGTACAAAAATTATTTTATCATAATCATATTTATGTGTACCTCCAAATGATAGATGTAAGCCACCCAGAATTGTTATGGAATGGGGTATCCTCCAGGTCCAAATTATTAAAAGAAATAATTGATATTTGTATGAGCCAAAGACAAGAGGGCTAGTTCAGATGCTTTTCGCCACTCTAATTGGACCAATGGGGAGAAAATATGATGTGGCTGTGGAGTTGCATGCATGCCTTCTAACTGCTGAAAAAGAGTGAAAGAGGTGTCTTTAATATTTTACAGGATTGTAAAGTTAATGCTGTACTATGATATAATTTTTAAATTAGAGTTTAATCATGTATATGAAGAAATAAGCATTTTGATAAACACTGATTCCAGGATTAGTTTTTGATGTGTAAACTGATATGTCCCCAAAGACTTCTTTAAATTACTTGGTAGAATCCTATGTGTATTGGGAGATGGCATTTCAGCAGTGCGTTTGAATACCTTAAATGAACTTTTGGCTTTTTTTTTTTAACCTCAAAAAGCGAAAACATTTTTTTAAAAATAGCTGTTTCTACTAATGAAATAATTATTTCCATGCTAAGAAATTCATTATGGAAATTAAAGACTGGTCAATTTTTGATGACTGTTACATTACAATTATTAACATTATTAAGAAAAGTTAGAAGATGATAAATATGCTGGGTTACTTTTATACTGTTTAATAATGCTCCAATGTAGCTTTTTGAGAAATGGAGAGTAAGCAGATACCAGGATCGCAGAATCTACGGTACTTTATTTGTATTAGCAACTTGAGATTCTTTTCCCAGAGCAGATGCAAAAGACATAATGAAATACGGTAAATGAATTCAGAAATTTGTTTTGAATAAAGTATCAGAAGTAAATGGAGATCACTATGCTTTTACATACATACATACATACATACATACATACATACATACATACATACATATCTGATTACCCCAAATTTTTTAAATCTCAAAGGTATATTTGGAAGATAGAGTAGTTCAACATTTAATTGCTACTGTTGTTAAAGTTTGGGGAAACTTAATTTCTGTTTTTGCACTTCAAATCATGTAGATCCCCTGTTTTTCTCATAACTCTGATTTCAGACATATTAAAATAGTTTTTTTTCCTAGGAGAATAGTAGTGATGATGATGGTCTTGCTGATGATAACTGTAATTCAGAATTAGGACAGTGGCATCTAAAGCCGACCATATGCAAACAGTAAGTTTTAAATTAAAATATTTTTAACTTGTATACATCTTCAGATCAGCTATAAAGATGAAATGCCATCTTGAAAACTATTAAAATTTTTGCTCCCAAACTGTTTGTCATTTTAAAAATTCTTTATAATTTACTTTTGTATTACGGGTAGTCCTTGACTTATGCCCAAAATTTATGTTGCTAAGTGAGATATTTGTTAAGTGAATCACTGCAGTTGTCAAATTAGTATTACAGTTGTCAATTGAATCTGGCTTCCCCATTGACTTTGCTTGTCAGAAGGTCACAAAAAGTGGTCACATGACCTTGGAACCGTCATAAATATGAGTCAGTTGGCAAGTATCTGAATTTTGATCATGTGATCACGGGGCTGCAGCAGTGATTGCAAATGTGAAAAAGTGTTATAAATCACTATTTTCAGTGCCATTGTAACTTCAGACGGTCACTAAATCAACTGTTGTAAGTAGAGGACTACCTGTATTGTTAGCTTTCAAAGTCTTTTTTGGAATACTAGTCTGAAGGGGAAACTGGATCAACTATTTGTTCCATCTGTTTTTCTTGACAGAAAACCTTCACTAAATCTTGTTCTTCAGTAGAGAAGCCTGGATCCAATTGTAGTCTTCTGAGGAATAATAATCTAAGTTCTCTTAACAATTTTGATTAGATGTGTCCATTGTAAATATGTTCTTCATCAAACTGAGCTAAATTCAGAAAAACAGACATAATTGATAATTTTTGTTTGATAAGGGGTGAATTATGTTTGCCGTGAGACTATTATGTCTTTAGGCTAGACCTTGGCCCAAGTTGATTCTGAGAGCTGGTTGTTCATTATCTTGCTCCCTGGCTGACATCTAAGAATGGGTGATCCATGGATTATTAGATCAGATGCCAGTTTTTCTTTGAAAAGGGGGGAAATTCTTTAAATATCCCAAGATTTTACCTCAAATCTATTTATGTTGCTTCCCCCCACTCCTTCCATTTAATCGTGTTTGATTCTCAAAAACTGCCGGGAGAAGTCTCTGCAGCTTCCTTGGCAAGGTTTTTCAGAAGAGGTTTGCAATTGTTTTTTTCCTAGATCTGAGAAAACGATTTGCCTAAGGTGACCCACCTGGCCTTATGTCTAAGCAGGAACTAGAACTCACAGTCTCCTGTTTTCCAGCCTGATGCCTTAACTACTACATCAAACTGGCTATCACTTTAATGTTTTTTTTTATGTTGTAACCAGTTTCTTATTTTTTTTTTTGTAATAGGAAGTTTTAATTATCATCAGAATTGCCCCCTTAAATCCAAGTAGTTCCCTGACTGAGAAAAGAATAATGCTGTTACAGTTTTGAATAAATCAACTGGATGTAGAACAGGGTATATTTCTGAAGTCTTATTTTTCCAGATTCTCTTAAGTGAAATTATATATAGAATTTGCAAGTTAAAATTGCATCTGTCTTCTTGGAATAATGTGGAAAAACAATTTATTCATTTGTTTATATTAGTTCATGTCATAGCTGTGCATATTTTAAAAAATGGCTTTAAAAAGTGCCTCAGAATTTGTATTTTATTGAGTAGCAGTCTCTCTGCTATGTAGTAAAATACCTGTATCTTTTTTACAGGTTTCCCTGTAAGTCTGAATAAAGATGTTCCTACTTGAAGAATTGTATAAAACATACTTTAATCAAGCAATATATTTAATTTTTTCAATGTTGCAAAAGTTCCACAAAAATTGTTTTTGAAACATATATAGCCCAGTCTGTAGTACTGTTCTAAGCATTAATTTTCAAATATTATATAAAATACAGGCCAACCCCTAATACTCAACTATTTTTTTTCCTTCATGAAGAGCTTAATAAATAGTAACAGAGTCTCTTGCTCTATAGGGAAGAATGTTAAATGTAGCTTTTTTTCTAATTTTGTTCAAATACCACTGAACAAATTTAAAAAAATGTTTTAAAACTATCACAGGTCCCCAAAATATGTAGTATTTCAGAGCTATTTTAAGTGTACCTATTTTTGTTCTATTTGGACATGTTTTTATAACAAAGGTTCCTACTCAGACTTGAATTTAATCAAAAGCTAAATCTAGTTATAGATCATCATGCAATTTTTGTAGACTTCATATTAGGATGAAAACAAAATTGAGTACCATATTTATTCATAATGTGAAGAGAAAAAGGTTCTTCATATCTGTAACCAAAATTATTAATGTGACAGTATAGTAAAGAAATGAAAACATACTATATCTTTTTTAGGCCTTGCATTCTGCTCATGGATTCACTAAGAGGCCCTTCCCGATCAAATGTTGTCAGAACACTAAGGGAGTAAGTAATTAGCCTCTATAATATTAAAGTATCTTCCTGTTGTGGCCTATGGCTGCTGGCCCCTCCAGCAGCCGAATCAGAGGAGGAGGAGGAGGTGTGGGGTCAGGGTCAGCATCTGGGCAACATGGGAGCTCTGAGGAGGAAGAGACGAAGGAGCTGGCAGAGAGAGAAAGAGAAAGAGAGAGAGAGAGAGAGAGGCAGAGAGAGAGAGAGAGAGGCGGAGCCTGAGCAGTCCATCAGCTCTCAGATGGAAGGTCAACAGCCCCCAGGTCTGGAGATGGTTGATGAAGAAGAAGAGGAACGGTTGGGTCCAGTGCTTGACGCGTGGCTGCGCAGAAGGCAGAGAAGAAGAGAGCAGTGGAAAGCCATGGGCCGATCCTGGGGAAGAAAGAGCCAGCGCTGCTAGCGAGGCCCCACCCTAGTTCTGGGGATAAAAGGCAGCGGGCAGAGATGAATGGATGTGGCAGACAACTATTCATTTTCCAGATGGATGGACTTGTTAGCTTGCGAGAGAAAACTTTTGCTGGGCTGCCGGCATTCCTATTAAAGGAATCTTTTGAGTTCACATCAGAGGGTTTGTTGTGTTTGGGGAGCTGGGTCAGAACACTTCCATATTGGAATGCTCAATAAAAATGGTCTTCTTCTTGTGCTTGTTTGATTTTTGTGTTGCAGGTATTTGGAAGTAGAATGGGAAGTAAGGAAAGGGAGCAGACGAAGTTTCTCCAAAGATGTCATGAAAGGCTCAAACCCCAAAGTGCCCCAACAGAACAATTTCAGTGATTGTGGAGTTTATGTTTTACAGTATGTGGAGAGCTTTTTTGAGGTGAATTTCTTGGTCGTTGAAATGTTATGTTGGGATTTTTTGATCTAACAAAAAGGTTTTTTTTAAAAAAAATTATTTAATTTGGTTTCAATATTTCATTCACCTTACATATTTTATATTTTGCATTGTTTTAAAATGGCAAGTAATTATTAAAATTATACACACAGACATGTATAATTAGCACAGTATAAACTGTGAATAATTAAATACAGTAATGTCTGTCCAGACAGTGAAAGAGTTTTGGTTTATTAATAGTGATTTTTTAATAATAGAATGGGCAGGTGCATTCTTAGATGCATTATCTATTTGTGTCATGCTTTGCCTATTGTTTCTAAAGAAGTCAGATAATGTTTGGGGATGTGGAGTGACTTAAAAGTTTGTTTTCTAGAATTAAGCTCATAGAAGGGTAGGAAGGTAATCCCCAGAAAGGGAGAAAAGTGTGAAAATATTATCTTAGTTGTAGCTGTATGGGAAGACTTCTTAGTAGTCTTGACTGTTGAGTAAGACTATTGTGAAATGCTGCTGAGGGATAGAGCTGGATCCACAGAAAGATGCCATCATTGAAACTTTATAAATGTGCATGAAGGATTGGGAAAAGTTTCAAATGTAACATTGACAAGATTTTAAACTACTTTGTACAATGTTATTGTGTAGAAATTCCATGTAGACACTATTGTAGACGCTATTGTTTGATTTCTCCTAGACTCCTATTCTAAGCTTTGAATTACCAATGAATCTAACAGACTGGTTTCCACGTCCAAGAATGAAAACAAAACGAGAAGAAATAAAAAACATAATCCTGAATCTACAAGAACAGCAAAACAAAGAAAAGAAAGGGCAGAAAGACAGTAATCTAACAGATAAATATTTTCCGGAACGAACAGAATTTATCAGCAGCTGAATCTTTTGTCATTTGTTAGCCATACATCAATTTTTTTTAAAAAAAGGGAAAAAACACCCTGAAATTTACTTGTCTCTACCAAAACAAAGGACTTCTAGTATTATCAGTAAGTAAACTTACTGTTGATGGTATAAATCCAATTCCCCCAATGTATTAAGTAGAATAATCTGTATATATGTTGATTAGGCCAACTTTTTTTCAACCTTTGTAATTATGTTTTTCACTACTTAGGAAACCTTTGTTATGTGTTTCTGTTTATAGAACTTAATAGCAAATTTTAGACACAAATAAATAAAATATTTACAGGATAAATTGGTTAACTTTTTCTGTGTTAAGTAAAATGATCATTGAATATTTCCCAGTAAGACTTCTATATTGCATGGGGAATGCTTATGTAGAAAGGTAATCAAATTCATATTTTAATTTACAATTGCCATTACAAGATGCTTCAGAAATGTGCAAAAAAAATCAAAAATGTGTCTAAATGCATTGTGTTTCCAAGGTGAGTGGTTTGCATTTAAAATCCAAGTGCAGGCAATGGAATATTCAGCAACAAATGCTTCAGATACTGGGAGAAGTAACTTCACAAGTACTTAGGAAATGCTGCTTTCTGATTGCAAGTCTTACTCAAGCAATATTTAAAGACAGTCTCAAAGGTTGGCTTGAGTATTTCTGTTAGATCCTCCTTTATTATTTTATGTGGTTTCTGAATGTTGTTTAAATGTATTTTCACAATCCTTTCATTATAAAATTGTATTTTTGGTAAATGTAGCAGCAAATTGCCCACCTTAAATTTTCTGCCAGAATTCTGAATGTTGCATTCATATGTGCTTTATCTATCTGAACTTTTTTTAATGTATGAGTACTATTTTTTGTAACGCACAGAAAAACCAAAATATTGCTAGACGTCATTGCTTGTTTGCTTCTTACTTAACTAGAAGTCTCTAATAATTCTAAGTCATCTTGTTGGCGTTATTTCCATTTCCATGATGTAATTTGATTTTTAAAGTATATAAAAAGACAATAGCTGCCTTCTACCAGCCTCTAAAAATCCAAAAGGAAACAACTAGGTCCTACTGCATTTTAAAAATACTCACAAGTTATTGTCCTCAAATGAGGGAACTGAAACATTTTTGCAAATATGTGTGTTGAATAATGCCTTTGTTAAAAAAATTCTTCTTGTTGGGAAGGAAGATGCCTTTGATGTAATAAATGAAAAATATTGTAGATGAAACAGGCAATATTGCCATTGCAACATACAATCCTTTTCACAGTAGACCATTCTATGTAGAAAGTATTATATTTGCACCCAATTTTTACTCTTATTATATTGATGTCACCTACACAATAGACATATTTTGTACAGGATCAGAGATTGCTTTGCCAAAGAAAAATTCTGAAGAATACATCGCTTTAGTCTGCTGCCCTGCATTTACCTTGTTTAAATCCTATAGACTTCAATGTAACAATAATAGGATTGTAACTTAGTGGCAAAGCTTTCCATGTTTTCCTCCATAAATTATTTTTAATAGATGCACAACAGTAGGGCTCTCATAACACTATCAGTATTAAAATAAATGAATTGAGATTATTTGTTCCTACAAATTAACATAAAATCAATTCTTGGTATTAAGAAAGACAGACAAACAATTATTCTACATTTTCCAGTCTATGTCTAACATTTGTCCAAGTAGCAGTAGAAAAGAGAAGCAAGAATAAACAATGGGTTGATAACAAATGTAATGTACTTATTTTGATATTTTTTTTAGTGTTACTTGAACACATTGTAGGGAAATTTTACATAGCAAAATGCACATTCTCGTGCAAGATTATTTGTTGCAATATTTGGATTTATATGAAATTAGATTTTGCTTTTGTTTTTAATAGGTTGTGGCCTATCCTAGTTTTTATTTGTTTGGTTCTGTTCCTGACAATGGCCTGGAGCTTGTATTCCTTTTCAAGATGTGAAGAATGCAATGTTTCTCTCTTAATATTATGGTAAAGGATCATTCATGCAGCAAGCTGATAAATATGTTGACAAAGATTTATTTTTTTAATAAAACATTAAAAACAATTGAAATGACCATGAGTATTTGTAATGCATATTGTTTAAGTATATATGGATGTGTTATTAATAACAGTCTTTAAAAATAACTTGTCCATTGGAGATTAACAAGCACCTAAATTCAGGTATTAGATTATTCTAGAGCTGGGTTTTTTCTTCTCATTTTAAAATTTACCTATGGTAGAATACATTCATTATACTTACATTTAAAAAAGATAATTTTAAATTTAAAAACATTGGGCTGGTTTTTTTCCCATCAATACCTTCAAATTTCATTTCTCTCCTACATCTTCCCTTTTTTGCAATCTTATACAAGCTTATTTGGGAGAAAGGTTTGTTAAATATTAGCAAGCCTTCTGAATAGATTCATTTGATTGCATTCTTTCTTAAAAGTTACTGTATATCTATTTTTATGATGGCGCAAGGGCACAGTTCAGTTCACTAAAAGGAATATGAATAAATGAATGTTTAGACAAGAATATCAAGTGGCAACCTAATTAGATATATATCTTGTGTAAGTTTTCATGTTGGATAGAATAACAGTCAAGAATTCTTATAAAAGTTTTAGGTTACTTAGCATGAAAAATGTATGACTCTCTGGTAAACATTTGCTGGAAGCAGATGCAGAGATGACATTTAATATTCCCTTGTGGTATTCTTTAATTTTCTTGCTAAGGGATTGCTAGCTCACATGAACAGGATATTAAGGGAGTATTCTAAATCTAAAATATGTTATCCCAGCGAACCAGCATGTTTTTTCTTCTTTAGATATCTGTATCTTTCTACCTAAGAATTCATTCTTTTCAAAGAAGAAAAAAATATTGCAAATGGATAAAATAACATCCTGTCTTGTAAAAGTTACCTTTAGTGCTATATAAAAAGACTTAAAACAATATTTCTAGTATTTTCTTTTTCAGTATCTTAACTCCATGTTTTTCATATTTTCCATATTCATTTACTACTGGGATTTTGCAGGCTGAATGTTGTTGCTTCGTTCTCCTAAGATTATCCATTAAAGCATAGGGGGAGGGAATAATGTGATGCAAGTTATTTTAAATTTATCCATTTCAAATACACAGTTTGCAGTCTCAAATCTGGTTATAGAATGTGTGGAGGAAGTTGACCCTATACTAATTTATTTCATTAGTATTATTAGTTTATTTCACTCCTGCTTGCTTTCGTTACGCAGTCAGCTTTGAGACAGGAAGCATATAACGAATGCCATGCTTATATAATGAAGCAGTATAATCCAATAATAATCTTATTCCTATTTTTACAGATGATCACCAAAATGAAGCTTTTCTTTTACTCATCTGTGATTTCTCATGGTTGAGCTTGTTTTACACTGTGCATTAGCAGCTCTGCAAGCAAAATACTAGTTTTTTTTCAGGAAATCTAACTTTATTGAATTGCTAATCTTGTTGCATTGTTCTTCTCCAGTAGGAAAGACCAAGAGCTATGTTTCCCTCCCTGCATTTTTTTCTGTGGTTAAATAAATCTTTACTAGAAAGAGACGTTCTCTTTAATTATACATGTTGCTTATGACTTTTATCAATCAGCATGCTTATTTCTAATGATTTTGAATAAGTTTGCCTTATTCTAAGGTTGCTGTTTACCCATCTGTGTTTAAAGTACATCTCAGCAAAATATAATTGACTCTCTTCAGTCATGCTTTCTAATTACACCATCTGACAGTTCAGCAGTACTCATTTTTACTTGTTTAAACCTTGTCAAGTTCAAAGAAACTTATTCTCAGCCTATTTTTTTCTCCTTAGGACTAGAACCAATAGTGATGTCAAACTTAATTTTTATATATTAAATTCTTGACAGGCAATTAAGTAAATGTGGACTTTCCACTACAATTTTAGGAATTCCATTCAAATAGTAGTTTCTATAATAAATGCTCCTCAACTGTAGTCTTGGTCAGAAAGCAGAGCTTCAGGAAATAGGATGTGGATGCTTTGTATATAGTAAATGAGTGATGATATGCTTAACAAGCCCACACAAACACAAAACACTCCTCAAACCACTTTATTAAAACTACTGGTTTACAAAATAAAACACGTATTGTACAATATAGGTTCTATGCAATATGATAGTTCCTTTAGACTCAGTAAAAGATGATAGTTCTTTTATTATAAATTGCTACAAATGAAATGAACCTTGACTAAGTCACCAAAGAATGCTTATACGTACAAAAAAATAATAACACTACAATAACTTATCCAGAGTATAATTCCCACCCCTGTACACATCTTTTTTTAAAAATGTACTGATTGGAGAATATAAAATCCTCCATTCCTCTATTACCCATGGTCGTGAATATGTTATCAGATGAAGATTTATAATGGTTATTATTATCCTGATACAAACCTAAGAAATATCAGTTCCTCTTTCCAGACAATGTGGGAGGAAAACTATTACATCTATGGTAGCTAGAAATGACATATCTGATAGAACAAATTGCAAGCATCCTACCAATTAGCAACTGCAGTATGTAAAGCAATTGTTGTATTCCCTGAAACTACCTAAAATCTTTTTGTTTCATATTGAGTTCTGCTATCGTTAAATTTTCATTTTTTTAATACGGTCACCTTGAAATCTTCATTAAAATGTTCTTGGACATTGACATCCTCTCCTCAATTTCCCCCTGCTATAATCACAAGATCTCAGTAGTTCACAAAAGTATGAATATATAGTGAAATATAAACATAATTAAACCCCAAATATAGTGCAAGCATCAGGCCACAAAACTTTGGAAGCAGGTGACTCAATGAGAGGCGAGAAGGGAGACGGAGGAAGATCTGAACGAAGCAGCTATAGGAGGGGTGAGCCGGTTAAAGTCTCTCAGAGCAGAGCAGACACAATTAAATGGCAAACCTAGAACCTAGGTTTGAATCCTTGATACTATTCTGATTGTGACTTTGGCGTTTGCTTTTAACATCTTTTTAAACATCTTTTAAATATCTGCTTTTTAACATCGTTTTAACATCTGCTTTGCCGGTTCCTACACCATCTTGAAACTCTCCTGAATGAAACCCGGGGAGGCGACTAGCCCATCAACTCACCCTTTTCATCTTGGGTCAGGAAAACCTTCTCGACAAACAAATGATTTTACATCTATTTCTTCAGCACCAGTTACCAACTAACTGTACCCCATGATTCCATTTCTATGTACACGAAGCCGGAATTACTGCGGCTGCGGGAATCCCCTTTCTCGCAGGTCTGGCCTTCAGCCCTTTCGAGGGCCCACCTTGAGGATGGGTTTATTAACCCTGAGAGGTGGAGGAAGCGCAAATTAAGGGGTTTTTTAGTAAAATATTTTTTAAGAATTTGTAGGGATCCTGGGGTTGGGGGGTGGGAGGAGGGGGGGGAACAGGTCAGGAGGGATGGTAGAGCCAGGCATCTAGGTGTGGTCGAAGGAGGAGGGAGCGGAGTGGGGGAGGAGAAGGAAGATAGCATTCCTGTGCAGGGCACTTTAATACCAACGGTCGTAGGGAGGGGCAGGTGCGAGGACAGTTTAAGAGCACGTAGTCGGTTGGGAGACCGGGGTTTTTGGTCATTCCCGGTCGTTTGTACCAACCCCTGCATACTAGGTGGTCAGGATCTACAGACCCAAGGCCTGAGACTGCTGTTATGCAATGCGAGGTCCGTTGTCAATAAGGCCCCCCTCATCCACGATCTAATTTTGGAGGGGGACCCGGACCTCGCCGGAATAACCGAGACCTGGTTGGGCCACGAGGGAGGTCTACCCCTTGTGGAAATGTGCCCTCCAGGTTATCGAGCATTTCACCAGCCTCGGGCCCAGGGAAGGGGCGGTGGGGTAGCAGTGATTATCCGGGAAGACTTAGAGCCGAGAGAGTTCACTGTGCCGCAGACATCCGGGTGTGAGTCCCTCGTCGTGAGATGGGGCCCAGGGAGGCAGTTGGGCCTGCTGATAGTATACCTGGCTCCTCGCTATACTTCAGCGGCCCTGCCCGAACTCCTTGAGCTGATCTCATCGGTGGCGGTTGAGACCCCCAAACTTTTAGTGATGGGGGATTTTAATCTGCCGTCGATGGGAGAAGCGTCTGAGGGGGTTCGGGAGTTCATGGCTTCCATGACAGCCATGGACCTGACCCAGTTAATTCAGGGCCCTACTCACGAGGGAGGCCACACCCTGGACCTTGTTTTTGTCTCTGGCCAGTGGACGAGTGATCTGGGAATAGGGGATCTAGACACTATTCCCCTGTCATGGTCGGATCACTCACTTCTCCGGCTGGACTTCCCTGGTGCCACCCCCCGCCGCGAGGAGGCGGAACTGGAAGGTATTAGATGGTTCCGCCCCAAGCGCCTGATGGAACCGGATAGGTTCCAGACGGAACTTGGGCCACCTACTGTGGACCTGACCCGCCCCCGAGTGGAGGACCTGGTAGACGCATGGAATAGTGCGACTACCGGGGCCCTAGACCGGGTGGCGCCTTTGCGGCCTCTCTTGCGGCGACGAACCACCCTGGCACCTTGGTTTACCGAGGAGCTAAGGGTGATGAAACGCCACAAGAGACGCCTAGAGAGTCGTTGGAGATCCTCCCGTTCCGAATTTGACCGAGCACAGGTACGAGCATATTTGAAGACGTACCTTGTGGCATTAAGAGCGGCCAAACGTCAACATTGTGCCGCTCTTATTGCGTCTGCAGATAACCGCCCTGCTGCCCTGTTTCGGGTGACCCGTTCCCTCTTGTTTGAGAGACCACGGGAAGCCCCATTACAGGGCAGAGCAGAGGAGTTTGGGAATTATCTACAGGATAAAGTCGCTCAAATCCGGATGGGATGGACCCCTTTCAGTGATTCAGTAGAGACGCCCGTTGCGAGTCTTGAGGGACCGCTTTGGGAGGAGTTCGACTCGGTTGCCATCGAGGATTTGGACAGGTTGCGTGGACGTCTGCGACCTACCACATGTTTATTGGACCCGTGTCCCTCCTGGCTTGTACTGGCATCCTGGGAGGTTACGCGCGACTGGCTCCTGGGCCTGGTGAACGCCTCGCTGGGTGAGGGTTCTCTACCGGCCGCCTTGAAAGAGGCGGTGGTGAGGCCCCTGCTCAAGAAGCCTTCCCTGGACCCAACGGACCTAGTCAATTATCGTCCAGTCTCCAACCTTCCTTTTTTAGCGAAGGTTGTAGAGAGTGTGGTAGCACAGCAGTTCCCACGTCACCTGGAGGAAAATGATTATCTAGACCCGCGCCAGTCCGGCTTCCGACCCGGGCACAGCACAGAGACGGCCTTGGTCGCATTGGTTGATGATCTCTGGAGGGCCAGAGATAGGGGTTGTTCCTCTATCCTGGTCCTATTAGATCTCTCGGCGGCGTTCGATACCATCGACCATGGTATCCTGTTGCACCGGCTAGAGGGGCTGGGAGTCAGGGGCACCGTCTTACGGTGGTTTGGCTCCTACCTCTCTGATCGGACGCAACGTGTGTTGACAGGGGAGCAGAGTTCGACCCGGAGGCCACTCACATGTGGAGTGCCACAGGGATCGGTACTCTCGCCTCTCCTGTTCAACACATATATGAAACCGCTGGGCGAGATCATCCGTGGTTTTGGGGTGGGATATCATCTGTATGCTGATGATACTCAGCTATACATTTCCACCCCGAACCACCCCAATGAGGCCGTCGAAATGATGTCCCGGTGTCTGGAGGCCGTACGGGTCTGGATGGATGGCAACCGACTAAAACTCAACCCTTCCAAGACGGAGTGGCTGTGGCTTCCGGCCTCCCGGTTCAACCAGGTGTTTCCATCTCTGGCCATCGGGGGCGTCCAACTAGCCCCCATGGAACAGGTGCGCAATTTGGGCGTCCTCCTGGATGCCCGGCTGTCCATGGATAACCATGTAACAGCCGTGGCAAGGGGGGCGTTCCATCAGGTCCGCCTGATGCGCCAATTGCGCCCCTTATTGGACCGGGATGCCCTACGCACAGTCACCCATGCGCTAGTGACGTCTCGCCTGGATTACTGCAATGCTCTCTACATGGGGCTTCCCTTGAGATGCACTCGGAGACTACAGTTGGTCCAGAACGCGGCCGCGCGGGTGATTATGGGGAGGACTAGGTACTCCCCTGTAACACCTCTCCTGCGCGAGCTGCACTGGCTTCCTGTGGTCTACCGAGTGCGTTTCAAGGTTTTGATTATGATCTTTAAAGCGCTTCATGGCACAGGGCCTAGTTATATGCAGGATCGCATCCTGCCCCACACATCCCTACGACCAATTCGCTCACACAGAGAGGGACTTCTCCGGGTGCCGTCCGCCAAACAGTGCCGGGGGGCGACACCCAGGAGCAGAGCCTTCTCTGTGGTGGGCCCAGCCCTGTGGAATGACCTCCCCCGTGACATCAGGATTACTTCCGATCTCCGCTCCTTCCGTGTACAGCTGAAGACCCACCTCTTTCAATTATCTGGCCTGGCTCAATCGTAATTATTCTTATTCCTCCTAACTGTTTTTAAATTGTATTTTAAACGTTAAATCTTAATTTTATATCGGGTTTTTACAATTGGGGTATTTTAATGCGGGTCTTTTAACTGTCTATATGATGTAAATTGTTTACCTCCTCCGAGTCCGTGTTTGTGTATCTGTATGTATGTTCTGTATGTACGCCTATGTGTTTTATATATTTTCTGTGTTTTATATGCCCCATTGTACGCCGCCCCGAGTCCTACTTGGAAAGGGAGCGGCTAATAAATTCAAACTTATTATTATTATTATTATTAATGGTAAGCCATTCAAGAATGCTATTTCCAGGTTTTGGGCCCCCTGACCTAAAGTCAGCTGCTTCTCCTCATATTGATTGAAGTAGTTGGGCCAACTCTACTGAGATGCAGTCGTACGGGTGATGCCAAACTGTAAATGACTTTATAGTTAAAACTGTCATTTTAATTTGCTCCTAGAAGTCAATAGAAAGCAAATGTGGGACACAGAAAGTGAATTTAATGTGTGTCCAATGGTCCATACTCCTAACTGCTCAGCCATGATGTTTTATACTAATTGAAGCCTCCAGTTCGTCTTTAATGGATTCCGGGTAGAACATTTGCAATAGTTGGAAAAGGTATTACCACAAGATCCTGTTCTTTCCAGATAAACGTTCAAGTAATGCAGCGTGTGATGGAGAGAGGCAAATCCTAAAGAACATAATCAGAAATCAAATTTGAAATGTAAAAATGTGTTGCAAAACCAGCTCTAAACAATCAAAGGAGCACTTAAAATACAAGTGGGCATGTCATACACATGCCTGGCAGACAACTCAAAAGTACAATATTTTGGTAGTCCTATAAATTCAGAGGGCGACAAAGTTGAGCCCCTATGATAATGGTTTTTAAACAGGGGCTGCCACTGTCAAGATCCATGTATTTTGGTAGGGTTGCCTGAGTTAATGATATTCAATACTGGGAACATGAGTAAAGGAGTCAAACAAGAAACACTACGGTACGAGATGCAGAAACAAAATATGGAAAAACCTTTGTCCTAGTTGAGATACCAAAGCAGCAATACACACAATACAGGTATCTGTTTACATTATTGGCATCTGTTGACATTGTTGCTTCATGCTATGAATCTATATAAGTGAATGCTGTGATTGAAGTATATTGATTACTTGCACTTTCAAAGCAGCTTGCATGCCTTTCACATTTTTTTTCAACAAAAGTCTTAGCAATTACTTTCCCAGTGTTACATAAAGCTACCTCCTATCTTTCCTCCACCAACATGTTCAAGTAGGTAAAACAGAGACATATACAACAGCATCCTTCCAAAACAAGCACAAGAAGTTTAGGGATCATTTTGCCATCTCCTTTCGGTCCATATAATGGGTGGGCCATGTAGCCTTATGCTCCACAATTCATTGGGACAGTCTTTCTTTCCTCCCCCTCTCCTTTCTCTCTCTTTTACAACAGTAGGTGTAAAATAAAATACATTAAACCTTCCGAGACTTGAAAATTTCATCTGTGCTCTTAGAAACCATTTCCAAATTATACCAGGAAGACCACAGCCCATTTTGTGATGACTGTTTTCCTACCCTGCAAAGCATATTGTAGTGGTTGGATTTTTCAGGAGAGAAGGACTTTTCAGGGTGAAAGACTGTTGGGTGGTAAATGATTAGCAAAAACATATTATTGTCTGCCAAATCTTTCTGCTGCTGCAGGGATGCTAGCTGGGTATCCCCCAGAACCTATTGGGAATGAGGAAACATGTATCTTCCTTGTTTTAAGAAAGTTTCTTGTTCTTGTAAAAATTCATTCTTAAAATTTGACCATCCTACGGTGCCATATCTTGCCTGCAGAAACAAGAAAGAAGCAGCAATAAGATGGGAAGTCTAATGGTTCTATAGTTAGAAATAATGTATCACAGATTTTTAGTGGAATTTCTTAAGATTTGCTAATTGAATAGGTAAATGAGGTCTTACTCATTTTCTGAGATGGAAAAAGCAAGGCATAGAAAATTATTTAAGGTACTAGTCTAGTCTTAACAGCCGCCTTCAAAGTTTTTTCTTGCCAACACATGGGGGGCAGTATGCACCAGAACGTGCTTTATTGCTTGCACAAGCAAAAGTAGAGCTGAATTAATGTGTTCTTTTTTTGGCTCTTTCTTTGGACAGCATTAGCTGCCAAAAGCCTCTTTAGTATCCTTTTGATTTATTTATATTCCTGCCAGCTCATGTTAGGCTCCGCTGAATAAATGAAAACTAATTTTAAGCTTCCTTTTGTTAAAGGAAAAGGAAAGGTGTGCAGATGTGGAAATCATTTTACAAACACTGCAAATGTTATTTTGAGCTTCTGGAGAATCTAACACACTTATGATTTCTTAAAGATTAAGTCTCTTGAGTACAGAATAAGAGACATAATACACACAAACACACACAAAAAGGGAAGAGAAGTTTAAGTCTTGGAAACGCTGCCAACACACTGAACAATGGATGAGATGAGAGTAGACTTGGCTTCCACTATCCGGGATGCTCTTCCTGGGTGACAAAGCCTGCATTGTTCCCAGAGTGGAGGGCGTGAAAAGAGAAGGAAAATTTGCTTGGCCTGGTCAGAATAAATTCCCACAAAAAAACTGGTTTTTTTTGGCAATCAAATAAATCTAATTGCTGGAATGCAACCCCCACTCCCCCCATCCCAGTCCGCACCCCAGCTAGCCCCAATGAAGTGACAAGGAAATAAGGCAGTCACGAAAACAGAGTTAAAAATAAACATGGGTGCAGCCAAGACAAGTTGTTAACTGTAATCATCTCTAGAAGAATCCTTTGGGCTCTTTTCCTCATACCCATGTCACACCTCAAGAATTAAGTAGGCCTGGCCTACTGTTGGCACTTTGTCCCAAATTAAGTAGGCCTGGCCTACTGTTGGCACTTTGTCCCAAATGTTCCTTTGAAACTTGAAGAAAACGAAATGCCTGAAGTGAAACTCCAGAGTTGAAAGGCTGTCTCTGGTTTTAGAGCTGCCACATAAATGATGTTACTTCTATGGTGACTGGAAAAGTGCCATCTGAGGGGGAGGCATTGTTTTAAGCTTTGTCTTTCTGTCCCTGGACAAAGAGATCCCAAAATCCCTTTCTCCACAATGACTGAGGAATGTACATCGGCTGAAAGGGTCACGTGGCAAGATGGAAAGGAAATAAACTTGTTCAGGGCTGCTTTGAACAACACAGGAAATTCTGGACTGAGCAGTCGGGATTGATCACCCTCCTGGCTGTCCTGTACTACAGGATTAACCACCTACTTGGATCTGCTTCCCTTCTCTCTCCCTAGTAAATATTTACATTGCATACTTAATTGTTTTTATGCTTATTTCTTTCTTTCTGGAGCTTGCCCAGGGCAATTTCTTATGAATAGCTATATAAATTTGATAACTAACTAAATAATTTAACAATATATTATCCTGATCACAGAGGTGAATGGGAAGGCCTATCTATCATGCTTAACTGAAAAAAAACAGCAATAAATGGTGGTGGTGACAACACAACACCCCCTATTTTGGAGGATAAAGAAATGGTCTCTGAAATAGACCAAGGGACTCGCAAGAGTCTTCTCCAGCATCATAGTTCAAAGGCCTCGATTCTTTGGCGCTCAGCCTTTCTTATGGTCTAACTTTCACAGTCATATATTGCAACTGGGAAAACCATAGTGTCATACATATATGTTTATGGAATTAACATAAACACAAGTTAGAACATGTCAGTTGATGTGTTACTCTCAAGCGTTATTACTAAATGAATCTCATTCCACAAAATCTACCTGAAACCTTAACTGCCCTTGGAGTAAAACAATGACACTTGGAAATAATAAAGTGCTCCAGAATATTTGGAAACTTTAACTGGTACAAAATGTAGCTGCATGGATAATAAATGGTGCCACTTACATGACATATGTATCTGATACTACTCCTCTGTCAGCTGCACCGGCTGCTGTTGTGTTTTAAGGTGCAATTCAAAGTGGTGGTTATCACCTTTAAAGCTCTACAAGGTGTAGGACTGGGTTACCCAAAGGACTGTCTTTTTCTAAAACACTTTATTGGTCCAATCCAATTAGATTGGCCACACTGCAGATCCATCGACTAGAGTGTTGACTGGTGAGAAGATGGGTTTTCCCTGCTGTAGTCCCTGCCTTATGGAATATTCTGTTTAGGGAGATTAAAATGGCTCCAACTTTGTTGACTTTTTGCAAAGCCATGAAAACCCAATTATGTGCCGAAGCCTGGGACTCAGACCCCTTTTATTTGGCTTTACTATTATTTGGTTAATCATCATGACTATTGTTTGTACTTATTTACTTTGTGGATGTTTTTATTGTTTTAATGACTTTTAAATTGTGTTATGATTTTGGACTTGTTAAGCCACCCAGAGTCACTTAGTTGAATTGAGCAGCTATGGATAAATAAATACATAATATATCATGACCCTGGTCTCCACAAAACGGGATGTTGAGAACCTTAATTTTAGACTAAACAGAACAAGTAAATTTCAAGACCATTATTAGAGTGGGTGTTGCTTATTTATGGACTGCACATAGGGAAAAAGAATTGGGCACTCTATCCCATACCTTAGTCACCTCTAACCCATACCTAATCCACCTCTGGAATAATAGTCTGGGAAAGGTTTGGGTGCTCCCATTTATGTTTTTAAATCAGTTGGGGTTAATATTCAATTTAATAATGTGTTCTCAAGATACTACCGTTTAACTATTTGATCCCATTAAACAAATTAGGAGATATGGAGGCATTCTGTTCAATTCTGTAGAAGTTCATCAGCCTAAGTCTGTACATCTTTTGGAGGTCCGAAACTTACTTGCCTGTCACATTTAAGTCTGGCTGGGGTCTCGTTGGAGTACGGCCCCTCTCCCACTAGGAGAGATTACCTTAATTCTTACAGTAACAATTTCTGCAGTTCCTACAAAACTATACACAGAGATAGCTGGATTAAGAGGAATCTTCACCATCCAACAAACTGCTTTCATAGACTTCTCCAAACTGAAGAAAGCCAAAGGAAGCCGGCTTTTTCTCAACATTTCTCGGCTGTCTTTTTAAGGGACAGCATAACAGAATAATAGAGTTGGGAGGGACTTGTAGGTCATCTAGTCCATCCCCACCCCTTCCCAAGCAGGAGTCTCTACTACACCATTTCTGACAGTTGACAGTCCATAATCATGATGGTTATGATGATGATTTATCACTTGTTGCTTGTGTGTACACTGAGAGCTTCTGCACCGGAGACAAATTCCTGGTGGGTCCAACCAGACTTGGCCAAGAAAGGATTCTATTCAATTACGATGCAACTTAGTATTTGCACGTCCTTGCGAGACAAACGAGACCGGAGCGGTGGAGAAATACCCGCGCGGCTCAGCCGACTTTGCATCTCTTTCTTTTCCGCGATTAAACTCTCCGTTCTGACCTCGACGCCTGTAGAATTCCCGCAAAAAGGGGGAAAATGGGGCGGAAAAGTTTTGCATTCCGTTGGAGCTCAGGCGGCGTCTTAGTTAGAAGTCCTACAAGTCTTACAACCACAAGGCTTGGAAGGAATCTCCGAGGTCTTCTAGTCCAACCCTCTGCTATACTAGCCCGGGCAAACGAATATTTAATCTATTCTTGAAAACGAGAATTAAAATCATCAAGAACAGGAGGAGGGGGGAGCACAACCAAGCCCTACAAGCGCTCGCATTTTCTCCTCCTCTGAGCAAGGCCGACGGTAGCCAGGCGACTGCGCATGCTCTGCCCGGCAACTATCGCACACTGCCCCCCCCCTCACTTTCCCCCTTCTTCCAGCGTTTGCACTATCCAGACTTCTTCACTGCGCGCGCAGTTTCCATCAGCGGTCCAACAACGGGGCTTAAGGAAAAAAGGCCGTGTGGGGGGACGCGCGCGCGCTAAACTTCGCTGCTCTGTCTGCGCATGCCCAGCAATCCTCGGTATTTAGTCCTGAGTAAAACCAGCCGGGGCTCGCTCGGTGCTTCCCTCCCCTACTCTCCCACTCTCTCTCTCTTTCTGTCCCTCCCTCCCCGTCTTCCGTGAGGTCAGAGAAGACTCCGCCCAATGCAAGCCGGCCTCTGGCTCTGGAGACCGCGAGGGCGGAGCCAAGAGAAAGCCCAGCCCAGAGCAGCGCAGCGCTGGAGTTGAGGCGGCATCAGCTGAGGACGGAGCGACGGTCGTGGCAGGTAAAACTTTTGGGGCAGGCGGCGAGCCGGGTTGGAGCCGCAGCGGAAACTACTAGCCTCTCCGCTCTCTCTCTCTCTCTCTTCTCCCGACCGACCCGCTGGTGCGTCTTGCCTTTCGTCCCGCTTCCCTGTTTTACATCCCGACCTTTTTTTTTTTTGCCCGCCTCTTTCCCGGCCGACGCGTTTCACCCGGTCTCTTTGCTGCTTTTGGTTCTTTCTTGAGCTTCTTCGGGTCTTTTCCTGGATGCTTCCCTCTCGATATTGCCCCGGGGCATTTCTGGTTTGATGGTCGGACAGGTGGAGGTTGGGGACCCCCCCACTCAAAAAAAAGTTTAAGGAGGTCTTCTAAAAAGCTTGGAAGAAGTTTCTGTTTGGTTTTAGCCGCCGCACTTTCCAGGGCTTTAAGTCTCTTCTTATCCTGAAGAGATGGGACAACCGTTTGTCTGAAATAGCATAGGGTCTCCTGCTTAAGCAGGGGGTTGGACTAGAAGACCTCCAAGGTCCCTTCCAGCGCTAATCTGATTCATGATACAAAGGATCCACTAAAAAGGAGCATTTATCTTCAAAATCATTTATAGCCAGCATATTTTTTTTTGGTATCCTCGAAGATGTGGACGCGTTTTATTCATTGGCCCTCGAGGGGTGTTGGTTACAGACTGTAAAATAAATGGATTTTTATTCTCTTGTCTTCAGTCTTCCCCAATGCGTAGAGCAATGCATTCCTCCCTTTATTCAAGGTGTTGGGTGGGAATGATGGAAGTTGCAGTTCAACATATATGGAAAGTATCAGGTTCAAGGAAACTGACGCACATAAGTATATGAATGTTATATATGATTATTATACAAGTCAAGGGTGTCAATTATTGAAAAATAATGACTCACCTTTGCATTTAAATGGAGCATTTGTTCTGGGTAGGGAAGTGATTGGGCTGGGAGAGGTTGCAAAACTTTTTTTTAAAACCCAGATAAAAAGTTGAAGTTCTTTCTGTTTTGAAAAAAATAATTTCCAATTCTTCCCTCAGTTTGCTTCCTTGGATAATAAGGTAAGGGAGACATTTAAGAAAGAAGGGAAGAATTATTTAATCTTACCAACTAACTGGTATTTGCAATTGAGGTGGAGATTTTTTTTTAATGTTTTCTCATATGGCTGTGTCCAGGATTAGGTGCTTCTTAAATTTAAACTCTTGCAAAATATTAAAAACAGTTTCAGCACGAGGAGCCAAAGTTATTCAAAGGTAATTTCTTCATAGGGATAGGGTTTTACCTGCATGTTCCCTAAACCAACATGCCACCTGAGAACAAATTCAGAATATGCTGATTAGTGTGTAACTTGTGTTACTGGTGTGAGAAGAAAAATCCTGAGCCTTGACCAAAGGCAGAACAGAGAAGAAAAAAAGGAAAGAGGAAATGCTCTGGGATTTATTGCAGTCAGGGAAAAGATAAGACTTTTTTATCTTTGTGCCAGTAGAGCACAGACTTTCTCAAAATATTTAGAAATAGATGTGCTTGCATTGAATGAATGGTGCTTTTTTTTCTTTGCTCACTGCACCTGCTTAATGTAGTCTATCTGCTGGAATTAAAAGACAAAGTGGCTGAAGTCAAAGGCTGAAAGATGAGGTCTTTACATGACAATTGTAATTTGTTGTATAGCACACCCTTGACAAGGTGAGAACCAACAGCAGGAAATTATGAAACTTTATTTTAAACTGCAGAGATAATTTTGAATTGGATGAATGAAGAAAAAACTGATAATTATTTTAAATTTGTAGTATTTACAATTAAATGAACCATGTAATAATTTGCATTTATTGATATTAACAGTTTAGTCCAGTTTATACAATTCTGTTTTCCAAAATTGATGGGATTTTTCTGTGTGCAGTTTTGATTTCCATATAGAAATTGGGGCTTCTTAACATATCAGTAAGTTCTTGTATTTTCTGTGGCCAGATCACTGTTGATGTTGATGTCTTTAAATTCCCTTACCCCTCTAAACAAATTTCTCATATTTAGTTTTGAATTTGGTAATTTTAAAATTATTTATACCAGTAAATAAAATGTGATCGTGAAATGTTGTCTTGGAGTTAAAGGAGTAGGAAACCAGTTCTCTATCTAGGGTTTCCTGCCTAGGCAGGGGGTTGGACTAGAAGACCTCCAAGGTCCCTTCCTACTCTGCTATTGTATGGTATGCTATTGTATTGTATCTATCTCTCAAAGGTAACACAATTGCTTTTTTTGGACATCTGTTATCCACCTTTTCTCCGTATTCCATGTGATACCCTGGGGTAGCTTTCTCCATTGTGATATATTCATACTATCTTGGATGATGATAAAATACATTTATAAGTCACCCAACTTTGAATGTTCTATTTGGAAATTTTGGAATCTACATTTGCTTTCCAACTTACCTGGAAGGAATCTGATTAGGAAAGGCTGCATTTTATATTTATAGAAATTGCAAATAATATTCCCTTGGTTTTTTTAAGTGTTTAGATAGAAGTCTTATATTTTGTATGTATGCACAAGGATCCCAAAAGGCTCTGAATGCAGGGTGGGAATGGTGTGTGCAAGAAACACCTGTTGCTGTAAAAAACTTACATACAAAATTTTCCCTAGAGATACAGGTCCCAGCAATCAGGTCCCAGTGGTAAAATGACTGGGAATTGCTTTTCTCTTTTGGACAGAAGAAAATAAACAACTGCCACCAATATGTTGCATTAATTGATTTAGAAGATAAACTATTGTTCAGTTTTTAACCACAACTTCAGCATCTGATCTCTAAAATTTGCAATTCATACAGCAGGAAAAAAAGAAAGAAAACAAAGCCATTTCTGAAAAGTGAGATCATTTTTCACACAGCTCGTGAAACCATTAAGTTGTAAAATGATCTGTGAACCTGATCTGAAATTCAGGAGAGTACAAAGGTTGATATCTGAATGAAGTCTTGTGCTGCAAGTGTAACACTTTAACAGGCCTTGGAAAAATGATACTTTGCTCTCCAATCTACTTTCTGGAACAAAAGATCTCCCAACTGCAGTATACTGTTATAAATTCTTGATGGCTATTTGATAGCTCTCTCTCTCCCCTCCCTCCCCCTCCCCCCTCTTCCTCTTTTATAGAATTGTACCATTATTTTGGATCACAATTCCTAAAATGGATTTTTCAAAAATAGTAGAGGTGCCTTTATTGGGAAGTAAAGCAGTGGAAACAATGGAAAGGATGATGAACCATTTCAGTTGCTACTTTTTCCTCTAGGTTGAAATTAGGGAAAAATATTGCAAATATTTTTTAAAGACATGTATTTAGTGCTTTAAGACAAAGAGGTGCTGATTTAATATTCTTGATGTACGAATCCTTTCACAACAGAATCTGTGAAGTGGCTTGGTTGTTAGACAGCTTATTGCATTTTATATTTTAGTTTGTTACATGAAAAACCACAACACTCTCTTAAGTTGCTAACTATCCAAGAGGCCAAACCAGTAACTGTAAAAGTTGAAAAACAACACAATTAAAAAGCCTTAGTGACCTTTTTCGATTTCCACAGGGAATAAATGATTCTGAAATATGTTTTGCTTAAAACGGAACCTTTAAATAACTTTCTCAGGAAAGTTATTTAAGTTTCTCATTTTGTCTACACCTTGGAGAAAACTTTGTTCTGTACATATTGGCTGTAAAGTTTCACTGAACTTCAGGAAGGCAGTAATTTGGATCCATCCTTACTTGTACTTATGATAAAATGCACCCAACAAGAATATAAATATTGATTTTATATGTGCTAAGCTATAACATGATTCCATTAGTTCGGGTTTATAGGATTGTGAAACCCCAGCAATGATAGCTTGTTAACAATAGTTTATGACTGAGCATTTCTGATCTTTTTCAAATGTTCCTTATTTAGCAAGTTATCGTTAAATAAACTGACTTAATAGAAGTGTCATTGTGTAAACTGTGCTTAACGCAGAGGGAGACTCTTGTTACTGACTAATAAGGTGGGGAAAAAGCAGCAAAAAACTTAGGGTGTAAGCAGAAACTATCTCAGTCTGCAAAAATAGAAGGACATATCTATGTTTATCCATAAACCTAATCTGAAGTCTGAGATCCAAACAGAATCAAAATCACTAACTTTGCTTAGCAACCACAATTGGGACCAGCAACTATGTTCCTAAGTGATAAGGCTGTTAAACAAGACATCACATGACCACAACGGATTTACAACCCCACTTCCACCATAGTCATTAAGCGTGATATCATGTGATCATGACTTTCTCTTTTACCGTCAGCTTCTCCATTGACTCTGCTTGTCAGAAGCTGGTTATGAAGCAAGGAAATGGTGATGATGTGACTGTGGAATGCTTGATGGTTGTGATGTGACCAAATCTTGATCACATGACTATGGGGATGCTGCAACAGTCGTGTGAGTTGGTTGTAAGCTGTGAGCTGATTGTAAAGTTACTTTTTTGGTACCGTCATAGTTTTGGTCACTAAACAGAGCAGTTGTTGAGTGAGGATTACCTTTCCCTCCTTGAGAGTTTGTTTTGGACAATGTGTTAAGAGGAGGCATTGGCTGGAAGATGTTTAGAGTATCTGATAATCCTTACCAACCCTTATCAAAGTGATGACACACAAGCGCCTGTTCTGCTCATTGGATTATGTATTGTTATAATGTTGACTTTTATTTGTGGTGGTGGTGGAGAAGGCTCTTACATATTCCTTGGACCAACATAACACCAGACATGTCACAGGAAGGCAAAAATCACCAGACTGCGTCTCACTTATTTTGGCCATGTTATGCATGGGAATTCAGTGGAGAAAGCAATTGTTTCTGGAAGAATTAATGGTAAAATAATAAATAAATAAATAAATAAATAAATATTTATTTCTTAGCCGCACCCTCTCCCGAAGGACTCGGGGCGGCGTACAATGAAACATATGAAATAAATATGTGGACAAAACAAACATATAACAGAGACATATACCGAGACATACACAAGGAGGAGGTCGGCTGATGAATAAAAAACAATTAGAATACAGTGATTAAAAAACCCCTAAATAATTAAATATAATTAAAATACCCAATTAAAAACCCGTCAGGAGCGATATGGTTAGATCAAAGTTGAGCCAGGCCAGCTACTTGGAATAGGTGGGTCTTAAGCTTAATACGAAAGGAGCGGAGGTCAGAGGTATTCCTAATATCCGGAGGGAGGTCATTCCACAGGGCTGGGCCCGCCACAGAGAAGGCTCTACTCCTAGGCGCCGCCCCCCGACACTGTCTAGTGGACGGCACCTGGAGGAGGCCCTCTCTGTGCGAGCGGATTGGTCGCAGGGATGTATGGGGCAGAATACGATCCCGCAAGTAACTAGGTCCTGAGCCATGGAGCGCTTTAAAGATTGTTATCAAAACCTTGAAACGCACCCGATAGACCACAGGAAGCCAGTGCAGCTCGCGCAGGAACGGTGTCACATGGGAGTACCTAGTACTCCCCATAATTACCCGCGCGGCTGCGTTCTGGACCAACTGTAGCCTCCGGGTGCATTTCAAGGGAAGCCCCATGTAGAGAGCGTTACAGTAGTCCAAGCGAGACGTCACCAGCGCATGAGTGACTGTGCGTAAGGCGTCCCGGTCCAGTAGGCGCAATTGGCGCACCAGGCGAACCTGGTGGAACGCCCCCCTTGCCACGGCTGTCACATGGTCATCCATGGACAGCCGGGCATCCAGGAGGACGCCCAAATTGCGCACCCGCTCCAGGGGGGCAAGTTGAATGCCCCCAATGGCCAATGATGGAGTTAATTGGCTGAACCGGGGAGCTGGTACCCACAGCCACTCCGTCTGAAAAGGAATCCAGGCTGCCAAAGAACATGATGGATGGACACTATTAAAGTTGACACCAACAGGAGCATAGAAAAACTCAAAGAAGTAGTGCAAGATTGGAAGATGTGAATAGCCTGGTCCATAGAATCGCCAAGAATCAGACATGACTGAATGGATAACATCATCATCATGTTGGCTATAGATGTTTCCATTTTTCATCAGAGGGTGGCAGGATGGAATCTGCTTGGACTTCTACTGCTCCCCTCTTCCTTTAATTAAACATCTTCTGCTTAGGCATCAAGGCATCTACTTTGGCTAACAGGCATAGTTGCCATATCATGGCTCAATGCATAATTCGGGTCAATCTGTGTTACTGTTTTTCCCCCCTCTACAGAACTGATTAAAATGGTGAATCTATAGTGGATGATTTAATATGTCCCTGTTGGATCACTGCCATCCATCCCCCCCTTTTTTTTTTGCTGAGAGAAGCTATTCTGTTGTATGTGATAACTCCTCCTTTGCTATTGGCTGATGCTTTCTTAATAATGTAAAACTCCACTTGGATTTTACCTTAGGCATTATTTGAAAACCGGGAGGTAAAGAACAGCTTCTTTAGAAAAGGAAATAGTTTAATTAAGAGTCACACTCTCGTGCCCCAACCTTTTATCTTTTTTTCTTCATTTCTTTTTAAAGATAAGACATATTTGGCAGATATCTTTCAGACAAGGTCGTGTGGCTATCAAGGATATCTTTGCAAGCTGGAAATAAAGTTATGGGCACAGGGACAGGGATAGGTTTTGTTTCCATTGAATGAAAGGACTGATAAAAATGTGCTGATGTATGTACAAAAAGGAGACAACTCTGTTGCAACTCCAAGCCTCTTGGAAGACTTAGGTTTTTAAATCAGGCAAGCTTGTATTGCCTCTTGAGCAAAATAGCTTCTAAATAGCTTGTAGGTGGCCCAAACGTACCATATTTTTCGGAGTATAAGACGCACCTTTTTCCCTCAAAAAAGAAGGTGAAAATCTGGGTGCGTCTTTTACACTGAGTACAGCATTTTTTGCCTCCCGAAACCCCACCACCTTCACCAAAATGGTCATGCATAGCCTTTAGGAGCTTGCAGGGTGCTCCTGGGGGCTGGGAAGGGCAGAAATGAGCTCAATTTTGCCCGCCAGCCCCCAGGAGCACTCTATAAGCCTCCTAAAGGCTATTCGTGCCTTTGTTTTTTAAAGGGCCTGTTTTTCACTGTTTTCGGGAGGTCGTCAGAGTGCAAAAACTTTTTTTCTTAATTTGCCTCTTCAAAATCTTGGTGCGTCTTATACTCCAGTGCATCTTATACTCCGAAAAATATGATATGCCATGCTTAACATATGTTAAAACTTTGCTCACTTTTTTTGGTGAACAGTACAGAGCTCATTTTTAAAATAGTTTATATTATGTTTTCATCCAACCCTTTTTTCAGGTTTGCCTGCATAGAAACTAACCTGGGTTGCTTAGAGAGAATGGAATGGAATGGAATAGAATAGAATAGAATTCTTTATTGGCTAAGGGTGATTGGGCACACAAGTAATTTGTCTTTGGTGCATATGCTCTCAGTATACATAAAAGGAAAAAATGAAAAAGAAGTGTACTCTGCTGCATAACAATCTGCAATTCCATGCTCATTTGAAGAATTAAATATTCTGAAAAATTCATTGGATTAGATGTTATAGTAAAAAAAAAACATATAAAGAAGGAAAAGTTGAAGAACGTAGAATGTATAGAAATATGAATATTATGAGCAGGATCATAAGAGTTGTAGGAATATATTCTTTTAGAAGAAATATGAATATTATCAGCAGGATCATATTCTGTAGGAATACCCAAAGGCATTCTAGAGGCAGAAGTGGTTTTAGAAAGATATTCTTGTCAATCTTAACCACTTTATTTTCCTCTTTAGAAAAAGATGATACAAATTTGTGGTCCACTTCAAAAACTAGGGACAAGTGAAACAAAAAAATAGGGAGGGAGGGAGAAAGAGAGAGAGAGAGAGAGAGAGAGAGAAATGCTAAAAAATATATCAAAGAATGGTTCCTAAAACATTTCTCTATCCATGTATATTTGAAGATATTTGAAATATTTCTTGGATGATTTTAAGTCAAATTTCCCAAGTGAGGGGGGGGGAGGATAGGAGGAAAGTTTTCATTAAAAAAACTGACTTGCCTCGTTTAAGAAGGGTTTACATCGTTCTCTTTTTAGATCTTACAGTTGACAAAAACTTTATTGAAACAGGCACAGCTGCAGACTTATGCATTCCTTTGAGCAGCTTGGAAGCATATTGTTTATTTAGGTGTTTTGCATGAACATCCTAACCTGGGATTTGATCACCGTTTTTGTGCACTGTCTGCAACAAGCTTCCTGTTTGGTGTAAGTGGAAAGAAGTTAATAGTAAATGTGCATCTGGTAGTTAAGTCATATCAACATCTAAGTCATATCAACATCTAACAATCTATGAAGATTCTCAATCATCCAGGTCATGGTTGTCCCAAAGGTGCTTTTTTCAAGAGGCAACTGGACTTTCTGGGTTTTTCTTTGAAAATGTTTCGCTTCTCATCCAAGAAGCTTCTTCAGCTCTGACTGGATGGCAGGGAATGGAAGAACCATCCAATCAGAGTTGAAGAAGCTTCTTGGATGAGAAGCGAAATGTTTTAAAAGAAAAACCAGAATGCCCAAGTTGCCTCTTGAAAAAGCAACCTTTGGAATCAACATCAATCACGGTTCTCATTACTTAAAATTCTTTAGCCTGTTTATAGTACACATAGGAATTTTTCCCATTTCAGAGTTAGGGCAGTGATGTGTGATAGAGTTCATGCATTGTAACATTCATTCATTTGCTGCGCTGTAATAAGGTTTGTTTAATCCTGACAGTTACAGGCCTTGAACTTGATTTGCAATCATTGTGGTGGCTTTGGTTTGCTTTGCAAATTTAGGCTCTAGCAGCCTTTGGTGGTGTGTTGGTTTCCCCAGTAGCCAATCTCAATTTACTGTATTATCTTTCAGCTCTTAATAAGAATTCATTCTAGAACCACGAATAAGGGGATTTAAAATGGGTAAATCTGCATTTGATTTTGGCTTGAGTATTTGAAAGTTGACCTTGCTTGTACTTTTCACTTGAAACAGTAGTAGGTAAAGGACACTGTTTTGACCTCCTCTTTGGGGTAGTTGGGTTGATCTATGCTAGTGATGGCGAACGCTTTTTCCCTCAGGTGCCAAAATCTGCCCACACCTGTAATTAAATGCCCCCCCTGCATTGTGCCCACCTGTGCATGTGCATGCGACCCCCCACCCCGCTGCCCCCCGCATATACCACATGGCTTTCTTGGAGCCTGGGGAGGGCAAAAATGGCCTTTCCCGCCCCTTGGAAGCCCTCTGGAGGCAGGAAACAGCACATTTCCCGACTTCCAGTGAGCCAATTTTTTGCCTTCCCCTGGCTCCAGAGGCTTTCTTGGAGCCTGGGGAGGACAAAAAATGGCCCAATGGAAGTTCAGAAATGAACTTCTGGTGGGCCAGTTGGGCACGTTTTTCACCCTCCCCAGGCTTCAGGAGGCTTTCCTGAAGCATTGGGAGGGCGAAAACGACCTCCCTACACCCTCCACAAGGCTGAAAATCAGGTGGCCAGTGTGCACATGCGTGCTGGAGCTGACATAGGTCAATGCCTTGCGTGCTTTCAGATATGGCTCCGCATGCCACAGGTTCGTCATCACGGATCTATGCCATACCCTTATTTTGGTGTAGTTTCATATTCAGTAGACAAGGATCTGTTGAAGATGTTTAGTAACAAATTTAGGCCAGGGATCAAAGACAATTTTTCCCTTCTAATTTCTTCATAGCAAAACTGTGTGACTTGAATGTAAAGCCAGCTTTTCCTGCCTAGGGACTACTGTAGGGCCAGGTTGACTGAGAATTCTGGAAACTGTAATTCCCAATGCATCTGTGAGAAATGTTTTGAAAACATTTTACATGGAGAGTGGCCCTGTAAATGTGCTGCATTTTACAACATTTTTCTTTTTTCTTTTTGTACACGTGACATTGCACTGCCATCTTATTTGCTGATTTAGCAAACCTTTGGCTCAGTCTGACAAGCGTATTCTTTTCTTCTTCCATTTAATAGTGTCCGATTCTTGGAAACTCCCTGGAAAAGTCCCTGCAGTTTTCTTGGGAAGGTTTTTCTTTTTAAGGAAGTAGTTTACCTTTGCCTAATTTCTAAAGCTGAGAAAAAGTGACTGGCCCAAAATCATCCAGCTTGGCTTTGTGCCTAAGGTGGGAGTACCTCGCGACCCCCCCCTGTCTGTAGCCTGATGCCTTAACCACTAACCCAGACTGACTGTCCAGTCAGGTTATATGGCTCTGTTAATAGAGTCTGATAGTGGTCATGGTAGAAATTTAACACCAATTGTTTTAGAGTTGACAGTCTATTTATTGCTGCTGCTCCCTTCTTTTAAATGTTTGTGATGCATGATAATTTCTGTTAGTAGCTGTTTCTTAGCTTATCTGGTTGTTCATTTTCTTTTCCACTTTAATTTGTTGCTAGATTTATATTTTGCATTTTTCTTCAGGAGCCCAAGGCAGATGATACAGAACAGCTTATCCAGTTTCCCCCTGTAAGGTAGAATGGGCTGACAATGACTGGCAGAAAGGCACTGAGGGAATGTCTCCCAGTCCTAGCCCAGCTCTTCAACATCCATTATAGCACACGCTAGCCCAGGTTCCTTCTTCTGGACCTCAAAGAGAGAATAGTGATACTTTGCCCTGGTAAATTTTTATTGAAAGCTGACTAATAGGAGTGGAGAGGAAAGTAATGGACAAATAAAAATGATAAACGTTTAGTTTTCCTGGTGTGTTGAATTTGACATGGATTTATTTATTGCATTTTCAATATGAAATGCCATTAGGAATTGAATGTAAGTGGGTTTTTGGAGTAAAATTTCAGCAATGAAACTGGGCCAAAATAGCTCTGCTTTTATGTATTATTTATGACAGGTAATGGATTATGAAGGAAAATAGATACACTAAAACTGCCCTGCTTCTATTGGGAAGAGTTACTGAGTAATATGCAGTAATATTTTTTGTGAGTTCTTTTGTACACATGTGCCTGGATGCAGAGACGGAGTCTAAAAATAACATTAATGCATTTTCAAGGGGCTAAGGAAGGCAGCTTCATAGGGTCCCTTTGCCCACTCCTGAATGCAGCTCACTCATAATTTGTACCACATTGGTCCTTAAAGATCTGCTTGCATCCCACGGTTACTCTGTGGCTGGTTAAGCCCAAGAACAGCCTTTTGCTATTCTGCCCTGGAAGTGTTTTCTCTCCCTTAGCAACCTAGAACTAAAGAGACACTGCCTAACAATGAGAACAATTACCATATTTTTCAGAGTATAAGACGCACCAAGAACTTGAAAAGTTTTTGCACTCTGCAAACCTCCAAAAACGGCCTGTTTTTCACGGGTTTTTTTTTTTTTTTAAAAGGCATGGATAGCCTTTAGGAAGCTTATAGAATGCTCCTGGAGGGGCTGGGGGGGGGGGTAAAATTGAGCAAAAAATGGGCCTTTTTTGCTCATTTCTGCCCTCCCCAGCCCCCAAGAGCTCTCTAAAAGCTTCTTAGAGGCTATCCATGCCCTGCAAGGCCATTTTGGTGAAGGGGTGGGGTTTCGGGAGGCCAAAAATGCTGTATTCAGTGTATAAGACGCACCTGGATTTTCAGCCTCTTTTTTGAGGGGAAAAGGGTGCGTCTTATACTCCAAAAATATGGTAAATGTTAAAAAAGTAAAGCACTAAAATAAAATAAAAAATAAAAACAAATGCTTCTACCCCCTTCAACAGTTTTTTTTTTACTTAGACATTATTAAGAAATTAATGTGGTTCTGGTCCAGTTGCTGAGTTTGAACTGTTCTCTCCTTCCCCATTCTGTGCTCCCTGCCCGCTTTAACTGCTGTTCATTTCTCCTTATGGCAGAAGCCAACCACCTGGTCTGGAATGGCTCCTTGAAGTGATTTCTGCATTGGGGAGTGATTGTTCCCCCAGTTGCTCCAACACTGCAATTTTGGGTTTCTAATAACATCCTAGTCCTTTGTTTTCATTTCAGCCACATTCTGGCTTTCAAAATTTTGATTCCTTTCTATCAGCCAGGCACCTGAGTGGTAAATATACATTGCGGGGGTATGTTTCTGTGGGAATGAACAATAACAAAAAGGAAAAAGGAAACCATGCTTTGCCTGCAATAATTACTACTCCTACTGTCAACACTGATGATTCATTATCAGATGTCTTTACTCATGCAATTTTGTAAAGTCAAATGGTTAATAATTTGGTGACTTTGTATAAATCACTGTAGTTATTGCAAGAAGAATGTATGGACAGAGGATTCAAGGCCATAATTAGTTACATTCTGCTTTAAAACTTTATTTAGCCAGCATGACTCTTGCCAAGGTAGCAAGAGGAGTTGAAGTCTAATATATCTACAGTATGGTAGATCAGCAGTAGTTAATACAATTTATATCAAAACGGTTCACTGCATTGCATTGATTTGGATAAAAGTAATGCCTCAGTCCTTCTAGGAGATCGCCCTAGAAGATGGAGCTGGAAGATGGAGCTGGAGGATCCATAAATTTTATGTCATAGATGAAAAATAAAATACTATTCTGTTCTTCATCTCCCAAACATCTATGCATGATGTTGTAGAACGTGATTTCTTTTCATTTCTTCTTCGTCGCTTCCCACAAGATTCTTCACATTTCTTTTATAAGTTCAATATATGAAAAGTATCCAAGTATTTCTTTTGATTTATTCATTGCATATCCATTTTAATTTTTAAGACAGTCAGTTTCTTTTGTATCTTCAGTATAACATCTTTTTAAAACCAGGTCAGGTTTTTTTCTTTTCTCTTTTCTCTTATAGCTGTGATGGTGAACCTATGGCACACATGCCAGAGGTGGTATACACAGCCCCCTCTGTGAGCACACACACCATCGCCAGATGCTCTTCTGATTTCCCGTGGCCAGTTGATCTTTGCAGGTGCCGGAGCCCTAGGAACCCAAAGACCAGCTGGTGATTGCGCATGCGCACGCCGGAAGCCAGAAGACCAGATGGGCAGCACATGCACATGCATTCTGGTTTGGGCACTCAGTGCTGAAAAGGTTCGCCATCACTGTTCTATGACATCGTTTAGACACAGTCTCTCTTTAGAGGCAGACGTTTCTATTGACATTATTAAAATTAACTTCTGACTCCATTGTTGAAAAATATCCTTCTATATGTCCAATGTGTTTCCTTTCTGTATGTGAAATACAAGAAATAGATTGTTAACAGAAGTTCTGAAGTTTAATTTTAGTTGTTAGTTTTATCTGTTAACTATGTTTCCATAGTGGATAGATGGATGTCAGGCTAACTGGGTTGGGTAAATATTGTTGTATAAATGTATAAATTATGTGCCTGCTTCACAAGGAGGAAAGAATTATCTTTGAAGTATATTTATCAGTATTCAACTGTGGGGGGAGAAATTATGTATAGTGTCTGTTTTGTTTATTTATTTTATGCACTCTGTTTTTCGTGTAAGTCTTGCTTAGTTGTTTTTTGTTTTGTATAATTTTTTGGAGATTGTATTTAAATGTTTTGAATTTTTTAAAAATGTGGAAAAACATACCCAATGTGTATCCAAAAATATATCCAATTCATTCTGCAATTTTAAGGCAGGTTTATGTGCTCTAATTGTAATCTTTAGTTTCCTCTAGTTCCCCCTAGTGTCCAATCTTTTAAAAACTTATTGCTGTATATTTTTTATAAAAAACAAAAACAAAAACGGGGGGGGGGGGCTTTGCTTTTCTAACAGGTTTTGCATATCCCCCAGCAAACTCCTAAAATTCAGGAAGTTTTCAAAGAGGGTTTCTAATGCAGCAGCAGTAGGCTGACCAGTAAAAGAAAAGGGGCCTTGTATGTATCTTTTATAAATACCAACACAGAAAAGAAACTAGTGTATTTTTTTTTGAAGTAGGCTTTTTAATGGCCAACTTAATTTAGTCTCACTTGAAAACAGATATATGGTGCATTGGGCTCTGGATTGTTGAATAAGGGTGTTATAAGACTTCTCTGTGCAAACTAATTCTGGGAATATATAAAAAAGTAATTTCTATACAAAATAGCTACATACTACCACAGTTTTTAAAATTCATATTGAATATACAATTCCCTCCCTATCTGGTTATGGTTGATGCTGTCTGTACTGCATCAGTACATACAGCATCATTTTTTCAGATGAATTAACAGCCTGCCGCATAGCCAAGGCTTTTGATTGAACTTTTCCTGTTATATTATTGTATATTGTCGTGGTCTTATTTGAGAATGGTGCCTTTAAGGGTTTTGTTTGTTTGTTTTATTGTGGCCTATTTTGGCGCTTCTTCTAGAGAAAGGCATTTGAAGCATAAAAATCAGTAAGCATTTGTGATAGTGGTATTCATACCATAGTTGTACTAATCCAACACATATGGAAAGCAAATGTGATTTGAGAATGCTCATTTTCTAGTTTATGGTGTTGCCGTGTGGGCATGGCAATTTAGATTCCTTAGGCTAGGAGTGAGAGTTGGCCACGAATAATACCAAGAATGTGGTGGAACATTTCTGTTGTACTGGTTTTCCCTCTAAATACCAGAACAGAACATTTCAAGCAGAAATCAATAATGAAATAATTCTGGGTTCCTTCTGAATTTTGATCAATGTAATCTGTTTTATTTATACTGAACACTTATATTTACACTAATATTAGTGCCCCCAAAAGGTGGACTTAGGTAAATCATAAAGACAAAAGTCCATTTCTGAGTAAGTATACTTTAAAAGACTCTTATATTTCCTGTATCTTATAAAGAAAAGCATTGGATTCCTATAACAGTGAAATTATGTTAATTTAAAAGAGGGGAAAAAGACATATTATTCTTGAGAGTAATCCAAACCTTACAGACATGTAATTATGTTCTTTTTATAGAATCTTGGTTTGTGAGACAGAGGAAGTCTGGCGTTCTGAAATTAATAGATTTCCTTGTACATTCAAGGAAAAAGATCAATATCATATGTGACCATTTTGGCAAAGGCTGGTGTTGTATAGATAAGTGCTTTTCCGTATATTTCTATTTCCAATCTGGGAATAGTTGCATAGTATATTACCAGATACAATGCCATATGTTTATGCAATTGGGATACTAGTGTGCCAGTTTGCATACAACAGGCTATATTTGTTTTAGCAGAGGAGTACTTGATTGTGTTATGTATAATGGGACAAAAAGTGTTGTAAGCATGCAACTCATTTACATAATGTTGAGGGGGGCAGATTTAAGAGTTTGGAGAAAACTTTTAACAGGACAGGAAGGGGAAAAGGTTGAAATCATTGAGTAAAGTAGGAAGAACAACATTATTTGTGTAGCTGAGATTTTTCTTCTCTTGTATATCTAAGAAGGCAGAGGGTGTCCTTTTTAAAATACATTTTTAAAAATCAGTTCAAATACTTGGCAATTGTTCCAGCAAAACTGGGCAGTACAATCAGGGGAGCTTCAGGTGTTACAGAAAAGGCGTTCAGTATTTTCAGTTGGCTACTATGTTGCTAAACTATGCCTTGATGTTGCAGGTGACTTAATTTAACAGAGAGCCAAGTAGCTACATTTTAAATAGATTTTTTAAATTGACTATTTAATTAACAAAATAGTCACTTTAGTTTTGCTACTGTACATCAGGAGGAAGTCTTCCATAATCTGGGCCTTATCCAGATGCAAGAACTCTAAGTCCCAGAATTCTTAGCAACAATTTCTTGGCTTCAGAATTCTTGTCGTAGAAGTCCAACATCTGGAGGATTGGAGAAATTGGATATAAACCATTACTTGGTCTGTCAACCAGTTGCCTTCCATATGTACTGGTTTATAACCTCATCATTTTCAACCAGAATGAAGTGAATGATGTATTAGAAATAATAGATTTGTAAATGAATTACTTTGGACGATAGCGAGATATGAATGACTGAATTACATGATCTTATTATGTATAATATTTGATTTTCTCTTTGCTTGTCTGTCCAGCTGCACTTAAAAGGAAGCAGATTCATTTTTATATATATAAAGCTATTCTATGAAGGAAGCAGCACAAAGGATATCAAAATTAATGAAGAAGAACATGTTTTATAATCCTCAAACTTGTGCTTTAGTCTTTTTATTCCTAATTCCAATGATACAGGAAGACATACTACGTGTTAAAATCTTCTTGGTGGAGGAAGGCATACATATGTTAATTCCAAGCATAATATATAGTGCGATTTGCTGATTAATTTAACAGTGTCTAACCAGGTTATTTACAAATAAGTAGGACACAGCCTGAACATGTCAATTATAGTTTTGCAACATCTTTTAATGGCACATGAGACTAGCATAATCTAGAGTCGTACACACTCATTTAAGAAAGAGATGATTAAAATATCCTATAGGCTTTCCTCTTCTTAGAACGAACCTCAAAATTTGAGAGCCAAGGTGAATGCAACACAATTACTTTTTAACATTTTACCTTGAGGTAGTTTTCCATAACAGTTTTCTAATATATAATCTTGTCCTCTTCACATGAAAGAACTGCATTCTAAATTCTAAAATGAGTTCTGTCTCATTTTAGAATTAGTAGCCTCATATATCTTGGAATATTGCTTGATGGCTATATATAGCAGAGGATCGTGGTTGATGAACTGCACACCAGGAAAGTTTGTCCTCTATTGGAAAGTGTCAGACGAATACTACCTGCAAATTATTCCTCTGATAAATTCATGAGTGTAAAATAATTACCTTTTTACCTATGCTTATCTATTTCAAGAAAGGGTGTGGAGATTTAGTTGTTATGTTATGAATCACATTGAAGTGTGGGAGGAAACTCAAGGATTACTTCTGTGGTGTAAGCAACATTACCTCAGAATACCTACTTCATATTACTATACTTGTTTTGATGTTTTATTCTCCAAGAAAGCCTTACTATTCAAATTAATTGACATAGGTTAATTCTGTTTATCGCGATACATAATTTGTAGTTTTGCCTTCATTGTGACTTCTTATTTGTCACCTCAATCAATTACATAAATAGTTCTCAAAGGATGAAGCAGCTGAAAATCTATTGATTATGTATCTAAAATAAAATAAAATGTTTTCAGATTGAAAACAAAGACAAAGTTTGGTAGATGTGGTCAGGGAATTGTGACCACAGAAAAGGCCAGTTTAAAACAAGTTTAACTCTTTTAAAGTGGTTTACATATAAATCACAGAGGTACTTCAGTGAATGACAGCACTTGATCTAACCATCTTTTGAAGAAATACTTTAGAATTATTGCTTTCTCCTGGGCAGAGTGTAAAAATCAAGAAGTTCAGGTAGAAAAGACAACAGAAGAATTACAAACAATTGTGCACCTTGCTGATTTTAAAAGTATATTTCCATTTAATGTATATTTTGAATAAACAATCTTCCCTAATCATCAGTTGTTGATTAAAAGACTAAATCTACAAATGTAGTTCAGTTATCTGCTCGGATTGCCCACCTGAAGTGAAACAGATCACACAGAAATAAGAAGAAACTTATTGTTGTGTTGAGAGATGGTTCTTGTTTTTATCCCTTGTTCTCTGCTCGTACTATAATACCTGAATTTAGTTTCCCTTTCAAAACTGAATTTGGAAGATACTCAAGGTTAGAAACTGATTTTCATTGTTTCACAAGGAATCTCAAAGCCAATGTGTACAAGAGCGTTTGGGAGAATTAGTCCACGATGATCTTAGTAATGGCTAACTAACCGTCCCAAGTCAGCTTTGTTCAGTTAGGTATTAATGGGAACTTTTTAACATTCAACTGGTAATTGTTTTTATATGCTTTGTGAGGAATATTTGTATGACATGGAATAAATTGCAGAAGCAGTTGGGTCATTCCATGTCAAGTAGTCTGGGGCTCTCTATTCGACCATCATGGATTTCGATGAAATTTGGGGCCAAGTTTTGTTTCTCTCAACAAAATATTGTCGGAGATATTATGTTGCCGAAATCTCAAAGTCATACCGTTGAAGGCTATGGGGCAAACAAGTGACTATATCTCTGCAAGTATTGCATCGGCAAACGTAACATTTTACTAATGTTCATTGGGGACGTGTGTTCACACCAGATTTCATCGAAATTCGCGATGGTCGAGCAGGGCACTTTTCTGAAATCAGACTACTTGACATGGAATGACCCAGTTGAAATGGCTTCAGTCACATTATTGCTGCTATAGGTTTAATTCAGTTTGTTCCAGTTGGTAACCATTATTTCCCTCATTGTTTTTGATGTTGTACATATAGTGGGCTTCCCTGTCCTTGACTATACCAGTTTTTTAAAAAAGATCATCCTCATAATACCTCAAAGAATTCCCTACATTTTTATTATCTTCCTTTTTTGGTTTGTCAAGACCATACCTCTTTGTAGTTTCTTTTAAGTATACATGTTTTCCAGTTGTGTCCATGAGTGAAAAGTTTATTGAGCAACTGCAGCCATCTCTTGAACAAGTAAGCATGACAAATGTCAGAGGCCAAAGTCAGCATCAAGTTTGAAAGATAGTTCTTCCATTCAGATTTGCATTATGTGCCTGTTTTGTTAACTGAACAGGCAGGGAAGCTTAGTTGTGGCACGTAGAAGTCCTAGTTTACTGTTCTTAAATGAAAGCAGATGAAAAAAAATCCAGCCATCTAATAAACATAGATCTTAATTGCATGGTTGCAAAATGAGGCAATTTTATTCCTGTAAGTAATTCTCTAAAGGCCACACCAGGGAGGAAACACCTACCATGCTTTTCAGAATTGTAATCTACCTCATGCTGCACTGCTACTATTGTTAGATTGCTAATACTACGTTGGTTCATGATGATAAATTGATGTGGCTCTTTATGAGATGTGTACAGTGCTTAGTGACATTTTCCTTAATATGTTGGTTAAAAGAAAAGTCCGTTTCAATCTGGGCGGCTACACATTAGCCAACTGCTCTTGATTTGGGCAAAGGTCAAAAAATTCGTGCAGCAGTTCATAAAACATGCACGCAAACAATTCTTGCATTTATTTCTAATTCTACACATCTTCTCTCAACTCACAATGATGAATCCTAAGATTAGATTTTATCAACTTACACATTTATGCTCAGTTCAGGCAAACTCAGCAACTGGACCAGAACCACATTAATTTCCTAATAATGTCTAAGTAAAAAAAACTTGAAGGGGTAGAAGCATTTATTTCTATTAATTATTTTATTTTAGTGCTTTACTTTTTTTTTCTAATTTACAGCCCTTGTCTTACACCTCTCAAAGACACAATCCATCATTCAGAACCCAGTCCTTTCTGCCTCCCTATTGTGCCAAGGGCAATTGGCATTTTGAGGACAAATGTCTTTCTTAGCTCAGTTTTTAACACGTTGACGATGAACGCATTCAAAATTTGATGAGAGTTGTTTCATGAGGGTATGTGATGATGAAAGAAACACTTCAGTTAGTCAGAGACTAATGAAAGGGGTAAAGTTTTTAATTGGGAACTTTAAAAAAAGCTTTAAATTCCTTTTGGTTGACCAGTCATCTGTACCAATGGATCTGAATTTGCATAATTATGATGGTTACTCTTGGGTGTGTGTGAAACAGAAAGAGAGAGCAACCATGTTTTCAGTTAACTCAAAGCCAGAAACAGTGAGTTTTTAACACCAACCTGTCTACATCTGTCTGTCTTTTGTGGAATGTTATTTTGGTGTGCTTCCATAGCATTGGCTACCCATTGTTTTTATACATTATTTGCATAATGAATTCTGGCAAGAGTTTATAATGTCTTTACTGAGGCCTTAGCTGGCACAAAACTGGGAGATTTTTACACATTAAATTGAAATAACAGCAGAATTGTTTAAGCAGAGTTTTAAAGGCTTGACGTTTCATAGCTAATAACCAGTGTTTTCTCTTGAGAAGCTGAGAAATATGCTGAATCCAAAGATGCCTGCCAGCCTGGGATGACAAAAGTCAAATGCCACTTGTTGAATGTGATGCAGTACAACCTTTTTAATGCTATGTTACAGATGTTGAAATGGCAAAGGTAGCAATTTGCAAAATTATATGTGCCAAGCTCTGGGAGGGAATGGAGCCTCGTGGTGTTATAAAAGTCTGTTTGCTCATTACCTCCTAAATATGCAAACACACTCAATTTTAGAGCAGTGATCAGTTTTAGGGTTTTCTTTACTTAAAATATTTTAAACTGCATTTAATTAAGCATAAATAGGGAGGGGAGTAAATTGCTTCAGAAGACTCAAATCCGTAGAACATTTAGAAAGACATGCCAATGTCATGAAAAATAATTATATGACATTTTAAAAAACATTTTCTGTTAAAATTGCAAATCTTAGATTAATAGAATCTTGTTTTTCATTTGCCACTGTTGGTATCATTCAGTCATGCTATTCAGTGAAAAATAAATAATACGTTCAAGTACCTCGGATGGCAATGCTTGATTGAATAGTGCATGGTAGGAAAGATCATTAATTGCCTAGTTTAGAAGTGAATTGAAATGTAAACCCTTTCATGTCTATATTATTTATTTATTTGTTTAACTTATACCCCACATTGCTTTTCTGGTGCCTACTCAAGACAGCTAAAGCGGTTTAAAAATATCATACAAAAATAAAACAATATTCAAAATATCAATAAAATAAGGGCTTCAACCGCTGAAGAGATCAAAGGTTGGTGAAAGAGATTTGATCCTTACAGCTTTGCTGAACAATGAGATGGCGTGAAATGCAGTTTCTCAGATATTGTGTTGAGTAGTCTGATCCAAAGCAGGAAAAAGGCAGAGAGGCCCCTTTGACATTTACGGCTGGATAGGTTTATCAAAACAACAACAACATCATAAGGCTGAGCTGCTACATGAGCAATGCAACTGCACCAGATGCTTCGAAAACAAACAAGATTGCCAGAGTGGATAGTTTTAGAAATAAAGATGTTTATGCAATTTCCTTTCCCTCAATACGGTAGTTCATCAGCTTCTAAAAAGTAGGAATGCCTGTGTTGTTTATTCTCTGGGTGAAAGAAAGTTAGAGCTTTTAGTTAATGCAGGTTGAATATCTAGCAGAACAACAAGAGGAGAAATATTTCTGCTTGAACTTCCTTTTCTGTGTTGCTTAGTAATAGGCACAATGTGTGATGTGCAGGAAATCAGGAGTCTGGGCAGTTCAAATGAATATATAGTTTTTTTGCATGCTAAAACGATCTACAAGAATCTGAACTACTAACAGTCAAAGCCAATCGGTGATAGATAAGAGTCAGTGCAATTCAAGGCAAGCTGGACTTGTGGGCACAAAGGAACTTGACACTAATGACATGTTTGACCCCTCCCTCAGGCTCAATCTCTTACACAATATTAGACAATATTACTAGACAACCCGCAACCCATTGGGCCATTCTTTCCATATATAATATAGTCTTGTGCCATTTCCCTCCCCACACAGTCCTCAGAAGAGCCCCAGTGAAACCTCCTCTTCCTCCTTGGCCAATCTTGGAACTATCTGCCCCTTTGCTGAGGCGAGAGGGAGCCAAAGGCGCAATGGACCTCAAGGAAAACTGTATCCTCATTTCACATTCTACTGTGTCCCCAAGAGTCCCCTCCCTCCAAGGAGGAAGAGGGCTCACCTATCAACCACCTGTTTCCCCCTGCCAGTCTTATCACAGGTATCCAAGTCGCTCCCTTATTCTTCCCTTACCAGGCACTGCCATTAAGAGATTTCAAATTTCAGCCTCCATTCCAAAGCAGCCAATTCCCGTTCACCTATCGGACCTTGCTATCAGCTGATTCTTATAGGGGCCAAAGGGAGGTGGGAAAGCGGGTGCGGATGCACACCTTCTATCGTCCTTTGCGCCACACAATCTATGGGTTTCTGGAAATTATAGTTGGAAAGCATGGCGATGGTGCTAAAGTAGCCACAACTTTGCCAACTTTCAATCCCATGGGTGTCCTGGGTCCCAGATTTTAGATGTACTTTTGTAAGTTATCCCATTTGAGCTAAGAAGATTCAACAATTGTTTCACTGTGATACACCATTTCACCCAATTGAAGGTTATAAAGTATCAAGCAAACACAAGAGTTTTAATTATGCAACTGTACATGCAATTCATTGCTAAAGGATATTGATGCGACATTCTTAATGAACAAGGCCAAAGGAAATTCACTTCCAGGTTTCATGTAAGTAGTAATTCTTTGGATCTTATTGGTTACTTAGCTCTATGTAGCTGATCCTAGTGGGCATGAAGATTTCTGAATGATTCAAAGGCGTATGAAAACAAAACAGAAGAGCTAATCACAATGCAGTCTTAAAATGGTGCCTTGTGTCCTATAGCATTCTTCCTAACCTGGTATGTTTCAACTTGTTGGGGTTGCAAATCCCAGAATTCTCAACTACTGAGGTTTTGTAATTTTTACCCATCTGGGTGCCAGTCGGGATTAGACATTACAATATTGCCAAAAATGAGAAATAGTAAATGATTCCACTATAACTTAATTTATGGACCAGCTCTTCACTATTGACAGATGTGGCCAGCGGTTAAGTTGCCCTTATCAGAAGTCATTTATACAAATGCTAAACATAGTTAGATCAGGTTTAAGAAAAGCCTGGTGTCATTTCAATACTGGTTGACTCACCCACTTAAATGTGTTGGTTCTGAAAACAAACAGTCTGTCATGCTCATGAGAAAAGGAAGCTTCTTGAGTAAATAAACTCTATTTTTTCAGGCAGTTGACCCTTTTAACTGTAGGTCTGGTTAAGAGATTATGCATTTTAATTTCAGGGTGTTGTTTGGTGCAACCTTCTTAAACATCTGACAGTACATAGCTTAGTACAACATCCTTTTGGTTATAGTGGTTGACTGCATTGAATATTGTTCTCCAAGAATGTCAAAAATAAACAAGGGCCAGTGTACTTTTCAGTATTTTATTAAACTATGATTATTCACAAGGCCGTGACCTTTTCTCTGTCTTTGTTTTGCAAAATAAAGAAACTCGTTAGTGTTTTGAATAATAGAAGACTTTCTGACTTCAGTAGCAGCCTTGCAGCTATTGTGGTTCACAATGCCTGGAGCCCAGAATAAAGATGGGTTTTCAAAAATATTTTTAAAAAGATGCAGCGTATATCAGATATGTAGACTTTGGCATAAAAAAAAGAGTTGTGGCCAGCTGCCATTTCTGACTGAATGCAGATGTTATTTGAAAGGATTTGTTTTATGTTACATGACCAGGATGAACTTTTTGGAATGTAGTAAAGGCTTCCACGTTAGCAGAAACTAAATTTAAATTTCATATTGTGCATTCCCACATTTTCCAACCCAGATCCTTTGAAATGTATTGGGACTTCAGCTTCCAAAATTTCAGTGGCCAGACTGGCAGAGAACTGGTTCGATAGTTCTTTCTGAGATACTAAAATTGCAAGAGCTTGTATATATCGGTAGTCTTTTTTGGACACTAAAGCAAGCACCTCTGTTTTAATACATTGGTTTATACAACATTCACTTTTAAGAAGAAAGGATTGAATCATTTTTATGGTTGATATTTCTAAGCAGACATTTCTGTATTTAATAGTTTTGGAATAAAACTTTGATCTTTGCTGTCAATTGTAGTGGTTTTAATGGTTTTAATATGCTAAGACTTGATGGCATGTAATAATTGTAACATTTTAATGTGGGTTTTTAAAAATAGTTTTCTTATTGGTTTTGGTGTTTTAATTGTTGTGGATTGCCCAGAATCATGTAGATGTGATGGGCAATTATATAAATTAAATTATATAAATTATATAAATTAAATGGATGGATGGATAAACAAACAAACAAGCAACATATTTTTGTTTATTTGGTGAAGGAGGGTTGCTGATAAATAACTAAGAACAGTTTATATTTAAAACTTTTTGTTGTTCTATGCATAATGCATTCTAGACTGGGCCAATTCATCCTGCATATAGACATTAATTATTACATGTTATCCCTTAAAAAAAAAGTCTCATGAATTTTATAAAGTAGCATGGAAAGAGTGTTCAAACTTCACTTTTGAAAAAAAATCATAAAAGAGACGAACCAATATAAGAACAAGACATTCTGGATTAATCAGTTGAATAGAAATGCTGATTCTTGTAATTTGAAGATAAATCCATGGAGTGCATAGAATGCATTTTGGATTCCGGAATACATTCTTCTTGACATATCACAACTTTTCCTTCATTTTTATGATTTTCCTTCAATAGCTGACAAATAGAACTTGCTATAGGAATGCCGAGGGACCATTCAAGAAGCACATGCATTATTAGACTGCCCTATATCACACCTACAGCCTCGATCTCATTGAACCACTTAATGGTAAGCTTTCCAATCTATGACAATCAGCTGTGATATATCAGCTGCTGCTATGGCATCATACTTATACATCTGAGAAAGTTGCAAGATTCTTAAACATAGCTATGGCCATTAGAAGTCACTGGATTTGATCTTCAACCAAGTAAATACATGTTTTTGCTTTTCCATCTAACCTCTTTCACATTTGTTGATTGCCATGTGCCTGCCTCCCCCATCAATCTTGGATACTCTTCCCAGCATTCTTTATTCCATGATACATTTGATATAACCACATCATATTGGCTTTTGCTGTGCACTACACACTGCTGTTTATATGTTTTCATTTTATCCAGAGGTGGTATTCAGCTAGTTCGGACCGGTTTGCCCAAACCAGTAATGGAAATTGCAGGTAGGCCCGACTCTATGCTGTCCTATTTAGGCACATTTTCAAACCATGTGCATGCGTGCAAGCCACATGTGTGATCAAAGTGTATGCACCGAAGGTCGAGTGTATGCGTGGATGGGGTGCGTGCGAGCGAAACAAGCATTTGCAAATTGGTAGGGAAAGTAAGTGAATACCACCCCTGGTTTTTATCTTTCTTTAGTTACTGTGTAAGTTCACTAATTTTTTAAATTCTATTGGGGTATTTACATCCATTAAATAATCAGATTTTCTATAGACTATGCCTTGTTTTCCATCATAACAGAATAGAAGATACATTTCAAAAGCTGTTTTCTGTAATTAGTCAGTGTAGCAAGCTTATCTGATCCAGCAAACAAGTGCAAACTCTGTGTTTCATCATCTGTTCTGTCTCGGTTTGGGGAATAGGCTTCTTCCCAGTGTCCTGGTTGAGCCCCAATATAAATGTCATGCTTAAGTCAGGTGTGTTTGTAAGTGAAAGCTCCTCAGAAGCTTAACTCCTTATTCTGAAATTGGCTGTTGACTTTCAGGGTATAAACACTTTGCAGACAAGATAAAAGCCAACTTCAACACAAGATTTGCCTATTGGACTATGCAGCAATCAGAGACTATATAAATGTCAGTGCTTCAAGGATTAGTTTCTAGGCTCTCTCTTTCTCTCCCCCTCTCCTGTTTCCCTGCCATTCTGAATTGATGTATATTTGGATGTGTTCTTCAAAGATCATAGAAGGCAACCCTGACTTGTTGACATAATTATTTACTAGTGCAATAATTTTTCCCCCAGTTACGATAACTTTATTCCTAATATTAATTGCATACATTGGATCTCCAAGACTTAAAATCATACTTATGTACAGAAGGTTAGATCCCTACCTCTTTTTTTTTTTTTAACTTCAGTGGGTCACAATACCAGGAGTGCATTTCACTGCAGTGTCAGTGCAGAAACAGGCAGAGGTGGTATTCAGCCAGTTCTGACAGGTCTTGGAGAACCAGTAGCAGAAATTTTGAGTAGTTTGGAGAACCTGCAAATAGGCTGGCCCCGTCTCCGCTACCTCCCAGCTGATCTTCTCTTGTTGCCCTGAACAGAAGAACGGAGATGGAAAGCAGGTTAATGGGGTGGGGAGGGAATGGGGATTTTGCAGTAACCTTCCCTCAGGAGTGGGGAGGGAATGGGGCTTTTGCAGTATCCTTCCTTACGACACCCACAGATCCATGCCACACTCACAAATCCATGCCCACTGAACCAGTAATAAAAATTTTGAATCCCACACCACTGGAAACAGGGCTAGTCTAAGTCAAATGTATGTCTGCAGTGAAAAGCTTAGATAACAGAACTCTTATCCATGCTGGTAAAAAGAGAAAAATAGCATCCAATGCAGAAGTGGGTTGCTACCGGTTCGGCCGGTTTAGCCAAACTGGTAGTGGTATTTTTGCTTGGGTTGCAGAACCGGCAGTGATCCAGGCTTTCCACGCCCCCAAACTGGTTCACTCGCCGCCGCCGATGTTGCCGCCTTGTTATTTTCTAGTGACCGCGTGTGCGCAGTTCACTGTAAATTGTTCTGGGCATGCATGAAGAACAGTTTAAATTGAACTGTGCATGCGTGCGCAGTGTGTTTCTGGCGCGCGTGCAAAGTGTGCGAGAAGCAAACCAGTAGTAAAACTGGCAGCAACCCACCACTGATCCAATGGGGGGGGGGAAGGTTCTATATCTAATATGAGTGATGGAAACTCAAGTCAACCCATCTCACAGGATTGTGGTGGTGGGTGGGTGGGGGAAGAGGAGCAGGAAAGAGTATTTGTATGTTTGCCACCATCAGTTACTTATAAAGTAGAAAGGTGGGATAACAAAAATGTAACAAATAAATAAATCCAATTTAGGGTTGTCTTCCCTGACTGGCAATGCTTCTCCAAGATTCTCGTCATCTTTCTCAGGCCCGCCAGGATAGTGAACGAGGGACGTCTTGCACTTTAGCCGATGCTCTGTCTCCCAAGGAGGGATTTTGGCTTTCTAGGAGAATTCCCTGGCTGGTTGACAGGATGTCTTTCCTCAGGAAGTTATGAGATCATATTCGCTTTCCCATCCTTGCGACAGAGACCCAAAGGCTGATAGGCACAGGTTTGTGGGAACAAATTAGATGATCCAAGTTGTTCAAGGAACAACTCGGCTTGACTTTCAGCTCTGTGAGTGTCTGCTTACATGCAAGAGAAAGGAGTTGCTTGTCTCTGGTCTTTTGAAAGAAGAGTCATTTCCTGCACTGGAACTCATTATGTTAATTAGCTATTTAAAATGGCTATAATTCTTCATTTCTCCAGATATATAAGGAACAAAAAAAGTAAGAACGTAGCCCACAAGAAGAAGCAGTGCTGCTTTGGGTGGTGGCTGCATCCATTAATTACATTAAAATTAGAATACTTGCAAAAATAAAATGAACGGAATCTTGTATGATTATGCAAGTTCTTATGGAAATTTATCATTTCCATCTAAATGTTTCTGAAATATTTTGAAAAGTTGGGTTTTTTTGGGGGGGGGGTTGTTCTTAGCCATGGAAAATGAGTACACTAAAGTTTCATTTTAGCAGATTGGTGTTTATGATCATATGAGAACAAACTCTAATTGGTTTAACAAACCAATAGCAGTTCTTGGCTAGTTTGCAATTTAGTTCATAATGCCTGGTTTGCATATAATGAGAAAATCAGGAATTGGATAATGGGAAACTGAATTCTTGCCTGTTTCAACTTTTGGTTTTCGGGTTTTGGAAATGGATATATCTGACCTCCTTTCCTTATATATAAATATGGTCATTAGTTTGTTACAAACCAAGACTACTTTCGCTATATGTCTTTTCAATGAGGCATATCATATCTATCTTACCAACAAACCACTAGGGAAGGAGAGAGTGACCTGAGATATTTTATTCAGTTTAGAAAATGTGAATTAAATAGAATGATAATATGTATAGCATCAGATCAGTACAGTGATTGGCCTGTTTCTCTCAGGCAGACTTTGTATTTTTGTTAAATTGGCAAGACTAACTCAGCTGTGCAGTGTGCAAAATCTATATCAGCATTTTGTTCCTGAGGCATTCTTACAACTGTTGCTGTTTTTTTTTAAAAGTAAAGTTCACCAACAATAAAACACTATTTGGGATCCATTCAACTCAGAAAGAATCAGAGCCTGCCAGAAAAACAAAAGACAACCTTTTAACTTAAACATGATGACAGAATGGAATGAGATATTCATCAATTATGGAGCGGGGGGGGGGGGGGGGGGGAGTAGCCGGGGTTCAGAAAAACACACAAAGGAGTATGGAATTATATTTTGATTTTTACAGTACTGTCTTTTGTTTGTTTTACAGAACTATCTATCATTTGCAGCTGTAGTTGTACTTATCATAACTCTAAAACCTAAATAGCTTGAAAGAGCTTTAAAGCGAAAGGTTCCATAGATACAGTGGTTGAGAATTCACTGAACCAGAGGATTAGACTGGGGGAAAAGGTGCTATTAAGAGAATGGAAGAGTAGCATAAACCTTAGTGCTTCATTGAGCTCCATATAACGGTGAAATGGAGACAGCAACAGTTGCCTAGTTGACAGTAATAAATCCGGTTATTGTGTACATATTCCACAGGGAGCCATTTTCTTGTACACATGGCTCTACCTGTTTCCCTTCTCCTTTTTCTCTATACATTTTTGTCTTTTGAGAAACATTTTTTGCAAGAACGTTTTTCTGATGTGCCAAATCCCTATGATATAGCCTGGTTTAGCACTGGTTAATTGGTAGGGACTCACTTTGTACACCCACAGGCGGAATTCCCTTTAGCCCAGTGGTCCCCACCTTTCCAGCTTTGCAGACTAGTGGGAGGGGGAGAGAGGATGGGTCTACATTGGTGGCGGGCCAATGTGTCTGCCGCTTACGCAACTGGAGCTGCCTGTGTGCCTGCACTCACCCACCGCGCACATGCGTGCACCCTTGTCCACCACTACTGTGGTCCGTTTCTAAACGGGCCACAGCCTGGTAGCGGGTCTCAATCCAGGGTAGGCTTTAGCCTACTTGGACTTGTTTTATGGGCGCTGGTCAAATGGCTGAAATAAAATGTCTGAGATAGGTTTATGTGGAATTGATTTTTGCTGAAGCTTAGTGACTGAAGATTAGGCTGGTGCCAAGCAGTTCTGATTATGTTTCTTTTCCCTTCTTTTTACTTTAGCTAAATAAAAAGGATAAATGCTTAAAGTTAGGTACAGAGTTCCAACAACTCTTGAGCAGAATCCCAATTTTAGCAATTTCTCCCTTCTACTTAAACCCAATAAAAAGATTTGTAACATTAAGAATTGAAATGTTGATCTCCAGTGTATTATGTATGACAGAATATAATGCAATGCATAATTGAACATTTCTAGAATAATGTTTAAATAAAACACTAGGTTTATGCCCTTGCTTCATTTTTTATTCTAACCAATTAATCACTTCAGGCTAATTTTATCAAAAGTGAATGGGTTGGAAATATGATAAATAAACAATAGTTTTGTGTATGGGGAGCTCTCACATTAGATTTGAAGTGCTTTCCTTCACTTGTGCTGAAAGAAATATATGTGATTGGGAATCTCACTTTTAGACCTGAATTCTCTATACTTGTTTTAATTTGGTCTTTATATATTGGGGTTGGGTTTTGTTTTTTTTTGACTATCCAAAACTAGAAGTAACAAGGATCTCCCAATTGGTGGATTTGAAAATAACCAAGCTCGGGGAACACCAAGAACTTCACAGTTCAGTTCTGGTTATCTGTCTGCTGCACTGATATATTTTGATGGGGCAGCATTCCCCATGAAGGAACATGTCCATGACTTGGGTCCTCCTGGCTTTGTAGCTCCTAGTGAAATAGCATGTAGAGGTAGTGGCTGGTGTTTCAATTACAGCCCAGCTTGAGACATGCCGATCTTGCTACAGCTTTTCTCATCACCGGTTTAGATTATTGCAATGCACCCTATGCGGATTTGTCTTTAAAGACCATTCAGAAGCTGCAGTTTTCCAGGGCGCTGCTCTGGAGAGTCCAAAGAAGGGTTAAACACAGCCAATCTGCCCAGAACTGAATTGAAAACTTTAAGCCACGCCTCTGGTGCTGACTCTCCTCAGATTTTTTCAATTCAGCTAGCCCAGTGGACACGCTTTAAGATTTTCTCCAGTTCTAAGATTGATTCCTTGGACTCTCCAGAGGAAGAATAATTTTTTAAAACAGTATATTTAAGGATTTTTAGAGCAGGCTGGTGAGTTTAAATTTAAGTTTGTTTTTTTCCCTTTTTAATTGGGTTTTTCTCACCCTTTCGGCTCTCCTGGAGTCCGGGGCTTTGCTCTGGCTCCTAGAAGCCGCAGGCAGCTGTTGGGGGAAGCGCGTGGGTCGGAGTGCCGACGCCAGCGCTGTTGGGGCACCCCTACTGGGGGCCGATTCCCGCTGGTAGCCCTCCGTTGCAATTTGTGCTTCTAGCAAGTCAAATTGCTGCGTGGACTTCCAGGGCAGCCATTTTGGCTTCTTCCCTCTTTAAATTTGGCGCGCAAAGCTCCGGTGAGTTCCGGCCGCCATTTTGGATTGCGCAATCTTCCGGCTTTACTTTTAAAAGTTTTTTGCCGCAGCTGCCTGGTGCCTGGCTCTTTGCAGGAGCCGCGTGGAGTCAGACTTGCCCGGTGTGACCGGCGACCTGGGCCCCAATCCAAGCAAGTGATAGCGGCATGGGATCGTGGCCTGCTGGGTCGCCTCCTTTACTCTCCTGCAGGCGCTGGGAGCGAATTCTGCTCGCGCCTAAGAAATTCCAAGCTACTTCAGGCCTTGCAGTTTCTCTGTCTCCTCAGGAGCATCGTGCTGCGGTGGGCTTTCTGGAGGTGGTGAGTGGTGGTTTTCCCATCCCCCTACTGTCCCAACCAGTGATTGTTACCATGGCAGATCAGGCCCCTGAGACTTCTGAGGGTGTCTCTTCCAGAGCCCCTGTAAGACAGGCCGGGAAAGCTGCCAGGGAGGCCATTAGAGGGAGTAAGCCTTACTCCAGGCATGGCCCCAAGCAGGGCTCAGGCCTAGACAAAGATGCATTAAGGCAACAGAAGGCCTTAGAAAAACAGTTTTCCAAAGCCCAACAGCAGGCCCAATCTTCCCTTTCGGTGTCTCCTGGGGAGCCCTCCAGGGAAATTCCTCCAGCCCAGGGAGGCCCCATTTCTGATAGTGAAGAGGAAGGGGATTCCTTGGCCATGGCAACTTCTCCAGGCCATTCCATGGCTGATCAGGCTGATCTCTTTGCCTGTCCCTCTGATATGGAGGAGGGACCAGCTCCAATGGGGCCCTTAGCCCCTCACCAGCCGATCCCCGGGCCCACTCAAGGGGTTCGCCCCATTGAGGACCAAGGGCCTAACCTATCCACTGAAATGCAGGAAATAATTAACAGGGCCATTTCCCAGGGCATTGAGGCAGGCATGCGAAAAGGTGGCAAGCTCACTCGCAAGACCCACCATTTGCAACCCCAGGAGGATTCCAGAGAGATGACTCCTAGCCTTCCACCTCCGTCCCTGCATTCTTCAGCGGCCTCCGATGAGTCAGACTGGGAGGAAGAAGAGGAATTTCTTCCTAGGCAGGAAGCTGAATTCTCTGGGGATGAGGCAAGCCCCGCCAAAAAGCCGGCCTTTTCAGGCTTATTTAATTTGGATAATTTCAAAACCATTTTAGATAAGGCTAAGATCTCAACTCACATGGGGTCCACCCCCCCCCAGCTCAGGTGGTTGTAGACCCTGATGATCTATCTGGGGATCTCTTTGAGGAACCCATTTCGGTCCAGGAAATAGTTCCTGTACCCAAGATGTTCCTCAATTTAGTTCAAAGACAGTGGGCGCAGCCAGCTACCATGGCTACCCCCAGCAGCCATGACAAGAAGCTATATATGGTGGATGCCAGCCTGGAGGAGCTGCTCAAGCTCCCTCCTATCGATCCCCCTGTAGCGGCTCTTACCTCCTCTTCTGTGCTCCCTCCTGACCTGTTGGAGGGGCTCAAGGCTGAGGACAAGAGAACCGAAACTGCTTGTCACAAGACCCATCAGGCAGCTGCATGGGCCATTAAGTCCTCCGCTTCAGCCTCCTTTTTCTCCAGGGCGGCTCTCCTGTGGCTGAGGCAGTTGTTGAGGAAGATACCTGCCAAGGACGTTAAAGTCAGGCAGGATATCAATAAAATCATGGCAGCCACAGAGTACACTGCTGATGCCACTCTGAATGCTGCTAAGTTTGCCTCGCGTGCCCTAGCGTCTAATGTTACTTCCAGACGCCTCCTGTGGCTTAGGCACTGGAATGTGGATATGCGCTCCAAATGGAAGCTTGTTACTGCCCCCTTTAAAGGGGACAAGCTGTTTGGTGAGGTCCTTGATCCAGTCCTTGTGGAAAACAAGGACAAAAAGAAAGTGATGCCATCAGTCACCAAAAAGCCTGATCGTAAAGGTCCTGGCTCTTACAGGAGGGAGGCCTTTCGGAACAATGAGCCCTCCACCAGCTCCGCCCCCTATCATCGGGCGTATCCCCAGCAGGGTGAGCGGTCTCAGGACCGTCAGTCCTTTCGAGACAGAGGTCGCCAGCAGCCCTTCTCCAAGCGGCCATTTCGGGGGGGCTCCGGCTCCCGACCCTTTAGGAGGTATAAATGACCATCACAGGTCAGCTCCCATAGGAGGGCGGTTGCAGTTGTTCCACGCCAAATGGGAGCAGACCACGTCGGACCAGTGGGTTCTTCAAACGGTCCGCATGGGTCTCACTTTAGAATTCTGGTCCCCCCCCTCCCCGCCACTTCATCCGGTGTCCAGTTCCCTCAGGGTTAGTCAAAAGATCCCTCATGGAACAGGAGATAAGGCACCTCAAGGAGATCAGGGCCATAGAACCTGTCCCAGCAGGCCAGGAAGGAAGAGGGTTTTACTCCATCCTGTTTCTGGTCCCCAAAAACTCAGGAGGGTGGAGGGGGATATTAGATCTAAAGAGGTTCAATCACCACGTGACATATCGCAGGTTCAAGATGCAGTCCCTCCAGTCCATCTTGGGGTGCATCAGGCCAGGCGATATACTAACGTCCATAGACCTCAAAGAGGCCTACCTCCACATCCCTATCCGCAAAGCCCACCGCAAGTTCCTGAGGTTCTCTTACACGGGCCTCCATTACCAGTACCGGGCAATGCCATTCGGCCTGTCATCGGCGCCCAGGACATTCACAAAGGTTCTCGCAGCCGTGGCGGCTTTTCTACGGTCACGTCCGGTCAGACTCCACTGTTACCTAGAGGATGTTCTCATTCTGTCATCATCGCATCAACAAGCTGTCAGCGACCTAGAACACACCATGCAGGCGCTCCGGGACCACGGGTTCACCATCAACCTGGAAAAAAGTCATCTCGTTCCCACGACCAGACTGAAGCATCTAGGGGCCGTCATCGACACCATCTCGTGCACGGTATCCCTGTCCCCGGAAAGGGTGGCCAGCCTTCGGGAGATGGTCGTTCAGGTGCAGCAGTCACGTCTAGTCAAGGTGGTTCAACTCTCACAGCTCCTCGGCAAGATGATCTCGTGCCTGTCAATCGTGCCTTGGGCGAGACTTCACTCCCGTCCCCTTCAGTGGCTCCTGCTTCCATATCAAAGAACAAACGAAAGCAGCTCAACAAGACTGATTCCAGTTCCAGCAGAGGTACGTTGCTCTCTAAAGTGGTGGTTGTCTCCGGCCCTGTTAAAGGGGTCGCCATTCAAGGAGCCAGTCAGGCTCACCATCACAACGGATGCCAGCCTGTTCGGTTGGGGGGCCCACTGCCACAACCAGCTCGCACAGGGCAGGTGGTCCCCTTCCGAAGCCGCTCACAGCATCAACTGGCTGGAGCTGAGGGCAGTCAGGCTTGCGCTGAAGCGCTTCCAGAGCACCGTTCAGGGCCACCACGTGCGCATCATGACAGACAATGTCGCCACCAAGGCGCACATCAATCGACAGGGGGGAACGCGCTCCAGATCCCTGATGAAGGAGGCGGAGCTCTTGGGTCGATGGGCGGAGAGGTATCTCCTTTCTCTTCAGGCGGAGCACATCTCGGGCACGAGCAACACCCAGGCGGACTGGCTGAGCAGATCCACAGTCGACCACTCGGAGTGGCGTCTACATCCGCTGCTGTTCCAGCAACTGTCCCAGAGGTTCGGCCTCCCGCTGGTGGACCTGTTCGCCACCGCGGCCAACACGCATCTTCCGCGGTTCTTCACAAGGTTCCATGACCCGAGGGTGGAAGGAGTCAGCGCGCTGCACGGCCCGTGGCCGAAAGGTCTGCTTTACGCTTTCCCCCCGCTACCTCTTCTTCCCAGAGTCATCAGGAAGATCCTAGCAGAGGAGGCGGAGGTGCTGCTGGTAGCACCGTACTGGCCCAGGAGAACCTGGTTTGCAGACTTGGTGAGTCTTTCGATCACACCACCGTGGCGGATTCCTCCACAGGACATGAGGAGCTTCCGGCGATGGGGGTCGCCTCTTGAGCTCCTAAGAACGCCATGGAGCTCCCGACTGGTTAAGGGATTGCTGCCGGCCCTCATGTCATCGGAGGGCCGAGAGTTGGACAGCTCGACCACCCCGGCTTGTTTTGGGCTCGTTTTGGCCCGCCGGGGTGGTCGGGGGAGATTGGAGGAAGAGGAGGAACGGAAGACTGTAATCGGCCGTGGAAACAGCTGGGAAGCTATGGCGGCGGCGCAGCGCGGCGTGAGGCTGTAAACGGCCGGGGAAACAGCTGGGAAGCTATGGCGGCGGCGCAGAGCGGCGTGAGGATTGCGCTGGCGGTGAGGAAAAGCATTGGGGAGAAGAACGAGGCGCCGGGGAGGAGAATAAGAAGGAGGAGAATAAGGAGAATAAGGCTGGAGGCAATTGGGAGGCAATTGGGAGAGGCAGTTGGAGATGGCTGCGAGCAGGACGAGTGGAAGAGTGGCTCCGCGGCCAGGGACTCCTTTTTGGTATCTGCTGTATCCTGGCTGCTCCCATGCCCCCCCCCGGGCCTGCCGGCGCCAGCAGAGGACGTTAAGTTTACGATCTTGGAGGATTGTGGAGAATCTTATCCTAATCCTAATGCAGCATCTCATGATCCGTGGAGAACTTTGGAGCGCCGTGTGGGGGGCCAAGGTGGAGTGTGCCCACTTGGGCGTCTGGATGGAAACCAGGAATGAGGGCGAAGGTATAAATAACGGTTGGGGGTGGCCTGGAACATCGGAGGCCATTGGAGGCCCTGTCTTAAGGCCATGGATAGGCCTGAACAGTTACCTAGGCCAAGGACAACCGGGCCTAGAACGCCCCCCCCATCTGGAACCACCTTGGACTGTCCCCCACCTTTCTGTCATCTTTTTGTCATCTCAGCCACCTCTTACCACCTGAGGATATTCGATCACTTCCCGCCCCCCCCCTCATGCAAGTACTAATCTGGACATTGGACATTGAGGCCTCCTACTTCCTATTGAGACTCTACCCCGTTTACCAACTTTTTATCATCAACACCCTTACCCTACTGGGTTAGTAACAATTTATTCGAGGTCAGACCTGCTCCGCCTGCGGGAGGCCCCTCTCTCGCAGGCATGGCCCTTGGCTCTTTCAAGGGCCCGCCTTGATGACGGGTTCGTGGACCCCGAGAGGTGCAGGAACCGGAAGCTGAGGGGATTTTTAATAAAATGTTTTTTATCTTTTTTAGGGGGTCCCAGGGTGGGGGGGAAGCCTAATCAGACCGGGAGAAGGGCCAGAGCCAGGCAGACAGGTGAGTCTAGGAAGGACGGGGATGCGGTGGAGGGGGGGAATATAAAGGTCACTAAAGCAGAGGGTTGCCCTATTGCAACGGTCGCGGGGAGGAGGGGATGCGAGGACAGGATAAGATCTCAAGGTCGGTTGGGAGACCGGGGCTGTTGGTTACGCCCGGTCGCTCGTACCAACCCCTGCAGTCTAGGTGGACAGGTCATACAGAGCCAGGGCCTGCGGCTGATGCTTTGTAACGCAAGGTCTGTTACCAACAAGGCCCCCCTCATTAATGAGTTGATTTCAGAGGGAGAGCTAGACCTTGCAGGGATAACGGAGACCTGGTTGGGCCACGAGGGTGGTTTACCCCTCGTGGAAATGTGCCCACCGGGTTTCCGTGCATTCCATCAGCCTCGGGCCCTGGGTAAGGGTGGAGGGGTGGCGGTGGTTATGCGGGAATGTTTAGAGCCGAGGGAGTTCACTGTTCCTCAGATACCCGGGTGTGAGTCCCTTGGTGTGAACTGGGGCCCAGGGAGGCAGTGGGGCTTGCTGATTGTATACTTGGCTCCTCGCTATGCATCAGCAGCCCTGCCCGAGCTCCTCGAGCTAATCTCTGCGACGGCAGTTGAGACTCCCAGACTCTTGGTCATGGGGGACTTCAACTTGCCGTCAATGGGAGCGGCTTCCGAGGCGGCCCGGGAGTTCATGGCTTCCATGACGGCCATGGACCTGACCCAATTAGTGCAGGGCCCCACGCACGAAGGGGGCCACACACTGGACCTCATTTTTGTATCTGAACAGTGGACGAGTGATCTGGGAATAGGGGATTTAGTCATCACGCCCCTGTCATGGTCAGACCACTCATCCCTCCGGCTGGACTTCCCTGGCGCTATCCCCCACCGCGAGGAGGCGGAACCAGACCCTATAAACTGGTACCGCCCCAGGCACCTGATGGAATCTGATAGATTCCAGACGGAGCTTGGGCCAATTCCTGTAGCCTTGTCCCGCTCCCGCTCCGAGGACCTAGTGACCGCCTGGAATAGGGCGACGACTGGGGCCTTGGACCGGGTTGCGCCTTTGCGACCTCTCCTGCGGCATCGACCCACCCGGGCTCCTTGGTTTACTGAGGAGCTTAGGGTGATGAAGCGCCACAGGAGACGTCTAGAGAGCAGGTGGAGGTCCTCACGCTCCGAATCTGACCGAACACAGGTAAGAGCCTATTTGCGGACTTACCTTGTGGCAATAAGAGCGGCCAAACGTAGACATTGTGCTGCTCTTATTGCGTCCGCGGATAACCGCCCTGCCGCCCTGTTTAGGGTGACCCGCTCCCTTCTATCGCAGAGGGTGCGGGAGACACCCTTACAGGGTAGAGCAGAGGAGTTTGGGGAATATCTTCAGGACAAAATCGATCAGATCCGGAGCGGGTGGACCTCCGTCAGTGGACCAGACGAGCCGCCAACAGCGAGTCTTGAGAGACCACTCTGGGAGGAGTTTGACTCTGTTGCCCCCGAGGATTTGGACAGGTTGCGTGGACGGCTGCGACCCACCACTTGTTTAACGGACCCGTGCCCCTCCTGGCTGGTACTGGCAGCCTGGGAGGTGACACGAGGCTGGCTCCTGGGCCTGGTGAGCGCATCATTGGGTGAGGGATACTTACCAGCCGCCTTGAAAGAGGCGGTGGTGAGACCCTTGCTCAAGAGGCCTTCACTCGACCCAATGGAGCTAGCTAACTATCGTCCAGTCTCCAACCTTCCCTTCGTGGTGAAGGTTGTTGAGAATGTGGTGGCGCAGCAGCTCCCACGACACCTAGACGAATCCGATTATCTAGACCCACGCCAGTCCGGCTTCCGACCCGGGCACAGCACCGAGACAGCCTTGGTCGCGTTGGTCGATGATCTCTGGAGGGCCAGAGATAGGGGTTGCTCCTCTATCCTGGTCCTATTAGACCTCTCGGCGGCTTTTGATACCATCGACCATGGTATCCTATTGCGCCGGTTGGAGGGGATGGGAGTCGGAGGCACCGTTTTGCGGTGGTTCGGCTCCTACCTCTCTGACCGGAAGCAATGTGTGTTGACAGGGGGACAGAGGTCGTCCCTGAGGCCACTCACTTGTGGGGTGCCACAGGGGTCGGTCCTCTCGCCTCTCCTGTTCAACGCATATGTGAAGCCGCTGGGTGAGATCATCCGTGGTTTTGGGGTTGAATACCACCTCTACGCTGATGATACTCAGCTGTATATTTCAACCCCAAACCACCCCAACAAGGCTGTCGAAGTGATGTCCCGGTGTTTGGAGGCCGTCGGGGTCTGGATGGGGGACAACAGACTCAAACTCAACCCCTCCAAGACCGAGTGGCTGTGGTTGCCGGCACCTCGGTTCAGCCAGCTGACTCCATCGCTGGCCATAGGGGGCGAACAGTTGTCCCCTGTGGAGCGGGCGCGCAATTTGGGTGTCCTCCTTGATGCCCGGCTGTCAATGGAGGACCATGTGGCAGCCGTGGCAAGGGGGGCATTCCACCAGGTTCGCCTGGTGCGCCAATTGCGCCCCCTACTGGACCGGAGTGCCCTGCGCACGGTCACTCATGCGCTGGTGACGTCTCGCCTGGACTACTGCAATGCCCTCTACATGGGGCTTCCCTTGGGACGCATCCGGAGACTGCAGCTAGTTCAGAACGCAGCCGCGTGGGTTATTATGGGAAGTACTCGCTACTCCCACGTAACACCTCTCCTGCGCGAGCTGCACTGGCTACCTGTAGCCTTTCGGGTGCGTTTCAAGGTATTGATCACCATCTTTAAAGCGCTCCATGGCAGAGGACCTAGTTATCTGCAGGATCGCATCCTACCACACACGTCCCTGCGACCTATCCGCTCACACAGGGAGGGGCTCCTCCTGGTGCCGTCTGCTAGGCAATGCCAGCGGGCGACACCCAGGAGTAGATCCTTCTCTGTGATGGGCCCAACCCTCTGGAATGACCTCCCCCCAGACATTCGAACTACCACCGACCTCCGCTCCTTCCGGCAAAAGTTAAAGACTCACCTATTTCAATCAGCTGGCCTGGCACTTTCTTAGTTTTACCTCCCGGGATGTATTTATTTTAATTGGGTTTTAAGGGTTTTATAGGCTTTTTAACGTATTATATTTATTATTCGATTACAGTCTCATAACCTCCTTCACCAGTATTAATTTAATTGTTTATGTATGTATTTTACAATGTATTTTAGTGACTGTACACCGCCCCGAGTCCTCTCCGGGAGAGGGGGCGGTCTATAAGTGTGAATAATAAATAATAAATAAAATAAATACCTGCCAGCGGATGTGCGGCTATCTCTGCAATGGTGGCTGTCCCCGGCCCTTCAATGCGGATTGGAGTTTTGGGAGCCGGATCGAGTGACCATCACTACAGACGCAAGCCTGTTCAGTTGGGGAGCGCTCATGGACTCCTACATGGCACAGGGCCATTGGACCCGGTTGGACCTTCGCCACAATATAACTGGCTGGAGCTGAAGGCTGCCAGACCGGCTCTCCACCAGTTCAGAAACACGATAGAGGGCCGTCATGTTCTTCTGTTGATGGACAATGTGGCCACAAAGGCCCACATAAACCACCAAGGTGGGACTCACTCCAGAGCCCTTTGGCTGGAGGCACTGAAACTAGGCTCCTGGGTGGAGAGAGGTGTCAGAGCACATTTCGGGCATGGCCAACCACCAGGCTGATTGGTTGAGCCGCACGACTTTCAACCACGGGGAGTGGCAGCTTCTATCAGACCTCTTCCAGAAGATTTTCCAGAGGTTCGGCGATCCGTTGGTGGACTTGTTCGCGACCCCGTCGAAGCCCAGCTCCTGAGATTCTTCATCCGTTTTCCAGCCTGGGCCACAGAAGGGACGGATGCTCTCCGGAGCCGATGGCCTCCGGACCTGTTGTATGCCTTCCCCCCTCTCCCTCTGATCCCCGGGACCCTGAGGAAGGTAGTGATAGGGAGGGCAGACATCATTCTGATCGCTCCATACTGGTCCAGATGGCCTTGGTTTGCGGACCTCATCCAGCTCTCCATCTCTCCCCATGGAGGATTCCCCGGGAGGAGCTTTCCCTACGTCAGGGGGTTTTAATCCATTCGGAGGCCCAGTGGCTCCACTTGACCGCCTGGTGCTTGAGCTGGGCCTCCTGAAAAATGCCAACTTGTCCTCCTGAGTTATAGCAACTATCGAGGCATCAAGATGCCCCTCCACCACTCGAATATAAAACTCCACATGGGCTGCATTTGTTAAGTGGTGCGGCCCATTCAGCATTTGTCCGACGGAGGCGTCAGTCGCTCAAATTCTGGATTTCCTACAAAAAGGCCTGGATGGGGGGCTCTCCCATAACACCCTACAGTGGCAGGTAGCGGTCTTGGACTCGACCCTGCCAGGGGAAGGTTGCTCGTCTTTGCCTCAACACCCCTTTGTCAAGGGGTTCCTAAGGGGGGGCGCGTGCTAATTTGTGGCCTTCCCCTGTTCATAGGTTCTCAACCTGGGACCTGCCTCTTGTACTTAGGGCCCTGACGGGTACTCCCTTTGAGCCCTTGCACACAGTTCACCTTAGGTTTCTATCTCTCAAGGTGGCGTCCCTGGTCACTGTGACCTCGGCCAGAGCATCTCCGAGTTAGGGGCCCTGTCATCTAAGGACGACCTCTGCCAGTTCCACCAGGATAGAGTAGTTCTGAGGTTGGATCCTACCTTTCTCCCTAAGGTCAATTCGCCCTTCCATGGAGCACAGGAGGTCATCCTATCCAATTTTTGCCAGACTCCCTCCCATGAGAGGGAGCGACTTTGGCACAAGCTGGACGTGCGGCATGCCTTGCGCATTTATCTCCAACGCATGTCTTTCTTCCATAGATCTGAGGCCCTCTTCATCCTTCCAACCGGGCTCCTTGGGTGCCAGGGTTTCCTTGCCACCATTGGCAGGTGGTTACGACAGGCCATCTCCACGGCCTACAAGTCCTCGGGCCGGCTTCCCCCCTTGGGGATCACGGCCCACTCCACACGGAGTGCCGCTACTACAGCAGTGTGGGCCACGAGGGCTCCATTTGAAGACATTTGCCGGGAGGCCACTTGGGCCTCCCCGTCTCCGTTTATCCGCCATTACCAGCTAGATGCCTTTGCATCGGCTGAAGCGTCCTTCGGGCGTAGGGTCCTACAACAGGAAGCGACAGCCCCTTTCCCCGAGTCTTAGTTTCCCTCCCAGGGACTGAGCTTGGGTACGTCCCAGGAGTCGCCCCTCCCTTGAGTCTACTGGAAAAGAATGTTGGTCCTTACCTGAACGTCTCTTTTTGGTAGATGAGAGGGAGGGGCGACATCCCACCTCTATTAAGACGTAGTTGGTAGTCAGTCGGAATAAGGAGCTGGGGAGAAGTTGTCCCCTGTCTGTTGTCTGTTTTTGTTTGACAGTATGCTTCTACTCATGCGGCTTCGAGGAACTGGGAACCACAGAGAAAGAAGGAGGTTAAAAGAGATTTCGCTCAGTCCAATCAGGACCAGTCAGGCTGTGAGAATATCCCAGGAGTCGCCCCTCCCTCTCGTCTACCGAAAAGAGACGTTCAGGTAAGGACCAACATTCTTTTCGTGTTGTAACGGCCTGGGTGGTGGGTGGGGCTCGTTTGTTGACTAGGGCTGGTTTCCAGATGTTTGGTAGGCAGGAGGTATCGTCACGTTTATTCATGTTGTGCGGGTGTTTCTCTATTTCAATAGCTTCCATAATTATTCTCTTATTGAAGTGTTCTGTTTTGGAGATTAACCTGGTTTCTTCAAAATTAATTTCATGTCCTGTATCTTTAAGGTGCTGGAAAAGGGAGGAAGTTTTTTCTTCTTTTCTGACTGCTTTCTTGTGTTCTGCAATGCATGCATTTATTCTCCTGTTCGTTTGTCCTATGTATGTTGCAGTGCAGATTTTGCATGGTATTTCGTAGACTCCTTGGTTTTCTAGCTGGATTTTGTCTTTGGGGTTTCTTAAGATGTTGGCTATTTTTTGGTCAGTGTTGAAGGCTGTTTTGATATTGTGTTTGTGGTTTGCTGATTTTATCTATGGTGCCTTTGATGTAAGGGAGGAGGGCGATGCCGTTGTCCTGTTCTGTGTCTTGGTTTTTGGGGGGAGTCTCCCTTTGGATTAGGTTGGTAGTTATTATTTTTTTAAATCCGTTGGAGATTAATACGTTTGTGAGTTTGTGTAATTCAGTTTTCAGGTGGTCTTTGTCGGCTAGGCGTTTGGTTCTGGAGATGAGGGTCTTGGCTACAGAGTTGATCTGTGCCGGGTGGTGATGGGATTGTGCATTTAGGTAGCAGTTGGTGTGGTTTTTTTTGGTAGATGGTGTGTCCTAGGGAGCCATTGGGTTTTTTGTAGATTAGGACGTCCAGAAAGAGAAGTTGGTTGTTTGCTTTTATTTCCATGGTGAATTGTATTTTGGGATGTAGGCTGTTGAGATGTGTGAGGAAGTTGTCCAGTTTTTCTTTCCCATGTGGTCAAATCACGAAAGTGTCATCAACATATCTAAGCCAGAGTTTGGGTTTGTGTTCAGATTTATCTAAGCCAGAGTTTGGGTTTGTGTTCAGATTTATCTAAGGCGTTAGTTTCAAAATGTTCCATGTATAAGTTTGTGATGACGGGTGAGAGGGGTGATCCCATGGGTGCTCCTTCTATCTGTTTGTATTTTTGTCCATTATGGATGAAGTATGTGTTGGTTAGGCAGTGGTTGTCAGGTCCAGGATGTGTTTAGGGGGGTTGTGTTTGTTCTGGATAGCTGTCAAGGCTTCTTTTATAGGCACTTGGGTGAAAAGGGATATGACATCGAAACTCACGAGTAGGTCGCTGGGTTGTAGGTTTTGTTTATTGTTTCTATGAAGTGGAGTGAGTTTTGTATGTTTGAGGTGATGGATTCTGTTGGAGTTGTTTGGCGAGGAATTTGGCAAGGTTCTGTAGAGGTGAGCCTATGTAGCTGACTATGGGTCTGAGTGTTGTTTTTTCTTTGCGTATCTTGGGGAGGCCATAGAGTTTGGGGCATCTAGAAGATTTCCCAAAATAATTATATATATAATTATATATATATTATATATTATATATATAATTTTGGGAAATAATTATATATATAATTATAATTATATATTAGTATATATGTATATGCATATGCATTTTATGTTTTTACGTTAACCCAAATGTAATTGTATTTGGGCATTCTATATCTGTTAATTTCTGGGAGCCCTTTAGGGCTGCATTATGTAGAACATTACTCTTTTGTGAGTGGGGGGGGAGAGAATCCTCCTCTAGCACAAGCTTCTCATTTAGTTTTATCTCAGCATAAAGGAATCTTGGCTTCCTCCTTGGACCTGCAATTCATTATCCATTAATGGAAGATTGCTGATGAATTTCAGCTCAGTAATATGTTGGCGCTTTATTGAATGTGGACTGTGGTGTTTCTGTGTGGGTGGTGGTAGTTTAAAATGAGTGCATCTTGCTTTATTCAACTCTTTTAATACATTTTAGTATCCCCTCTACCAGGTTTGGTTAGATATAACTTGTTTTATATTTTCATCTTTCTTAGCAAATATGGTGTTGGTACTATCCTCTGCTGAGTAATGTTTCTGTAAAAGCCACCATTCATTCCATCGGGTGTTGCCTTATTTCTCATTTTAGGGCACTGCATTTCTTTCCAGATAGAAATAGTTGCATTTGTTAATATAATTGCTCATCAGTTATGAGATTGGGAGGGAATTGGGATGACTTTAGTGGAAAAGAAGCAATGGATGCGCCTCAAAACGTTTAGCTTTCCATTTGCCCCCTTGAGATATTTTCATTGTGTCTACCAAGCTAACCTTACATATTGTTTTTCAGTTCCAAACATTTCTTTTCTTTTTTGAAATTTTTTTTATTAGTTTTACAAAATTTTAAGGAAAAGGGGTGATGGGTATGGTTACAAATTTTGACAGCTACATCGTGCAGGAAATGGTATTCCCCCCAATTCTCATAACTTTTACAAAATGATAAACAAGATGTTATTGCTTAACTAGATTTTGACAGCTTATTTTTACATTGTATCTTTCAATAATTTCAATCATTTCCTTTGTATCAAACAAAAAGATTCATTATATCAGCAATTGCACTACTTTTCTAGCTTACTTCTGTGTAGTATCTTCCGCTTTATCTAGGAGGGCTTTATTTTTTTCCATGAAGGCCTCCGCCTCCATAGTTGTATTAATTCTACAAACATTTCTTTTCTTTGTAGGAAATAGTTCCTCAAGATGGAGGACGGGAAGCCTGTTTGGGCTCCACACCCAACTGATGGGTTTCAGATGGGGAGCATTGTGGATATTGGACCTGACGGCTTAACCATTGAACCTGTAAATCAAAAGGGCAAGGTAGGTTTCTTCAAAAGGCGATTAGTTCTTGTTTTAGTGCAGGGGTGTCTAAACTTGGGAACTTTAAGACTTGTGGACTTCAACTCCCAGAATTCCCCAGCCAGCCATGCTGGCTGGGGAATTCTGGGAGTTGAAGTCCACAAGTCTTAAAGTTCCCAAGTTTGGACACCCCTGTTTTAGTGAAAGAGATGATGTTTGCAGTGAATGAGAAGCTAATATTTTAAAGCATTCAGAGTACTTGGAACTTTTTAATTGTTTTTTAAAAATATTTTTTGTTACAATTTTAACTATAACAATAGAAACTAATACAAACTAAACTTAAAGAGAAGAGGAGGAAAGAATAAAAAGTGCAAGAAAAAAGTGAGAATATCAAACACACAAACACACACACGACTTCCAACCTTTTATCACAATAAGTGTAAACAAATTTAGGCTCTTCAGCCTCTATAAAGTTATAAACAAATATTTCTTCATCCCATAACCCGTCCCTTGTCTGTAGACAAATGCATTAATTCTTCTTTGTACCCTTGCATTAATTTCTTCAAGGCCATACAATAAGCCTCTTTTGTTTAATAACGATTAAACATTTTATAGAGCCAGTTTGGTGTAGTGGTTAAACTATCAGGCTAGAAACTGGGAGGTTGTGAGTTGTAGCTTCACTTTGGGTGCAAAGCCAGTAGGGTGACCTTGGATCAATCACTTTCTCTCAGCCCTAGGAAGGAGACAGTGGTAAACTACTACTGAAAAACCTTGCCTAGAAAATTGCAGAGACTTGTCCAGAAAGTCTCCAAGAATCGGACACGATTGAACCGAAGGGGGAAAAAAATCTTACCTCGAATACCACAGATATAAATAGAAATCCCTCAGTAATAATGCAACCTATAAATATAGATTCAAGATATTTAAAGTTGAACAAAGGACAAAATAATTATCACAATATAGCACGTTTGAGGTTTTGCTATTTTGCTTTGAAATGTTACGATAGAGGACTGCATGCCTCAATATTTTTTTCCTTCTGAGAAACAAAGCTTCTAAATGTTATTGTCAATCTCATCTTCTCCACCCAAGAAAAAGGGAAGAATAAAAGGTTGTACTGTACTTAAATATGTTTTTTTGAAAATTTAAGAATACAGGCTAAATGTCTGTGGAGATTCTCTGTCATCAAGAACCGATGAAGCTTCTTAGATGAGAAGCGAAACGTTTTCCTCAAGGAACAAACAGTCCAGTTGCCTTTTGAAAAAGCACCTTTGGGTTAAAAATACAGGATTCCCCACCAGTCCTGAATTTAATGTGATTGTCGATTCCAAATACTGTTTTTTTTTTTTTAAATATTGAGTTGAAATAAGCTATTAGTCTATTTAAAAAAAAAAACAACCATTCATACCTCATTTAGAGAATTCACGTGTAAGTTGAAGGTGTACAGAAGAGATAACAGAAGTTTTGTTATTCACACAAAAGCATCTGCTTAGCTCTGAATGTTGCCTATTAAATGATTGTCTAAGGGGACTGATATTCCATGACTAGGTTTCTTTTTTGTATGTTTTGAAGCATTTGTGCAACAGTAAAAACAATTTGTTCAAGAAACATAAAACATCAAATGAGCAGACAAAATAAAGCCATTAGAATCCTTTTCAATAGAAAATAAAAAATAATACAATCAACCCTAGGTGCAATTCATTCTGCTAAAGTATAAGTATTGTGACACAAATAGGCTTGAAAATGTATTGGGTTATAAGCACAAGCATAATAGGCTCATTAAGGTTTTTTTTTTAAAAAAATAATGGCTTCCCTTTGTGCGATTTGTTCTTGAGATGCAACATGGTTGCAGACATTGGAAAACTGAACAGGTTATGCATTTATCATGGTTGTGATTTATTTTGATATTTTAAATAACCCCACTGTCCGAAATCAAGGGGGTTTCTCTATCAAACAAGACTTTAAGTTGTAACAGTAGATATAGTTTATAAGGACTTATTGTTATCCTTGTGGCTAACTGCCTCACAACTGTAACAGCACATTGTGGGATTGCATTAATTTATGCATAGAATCCTTTGGGGAGCTGAAGATAAATGTGCGATTGTGACTGAAAACTGAAGCCATGCTTTGTTCATTTGTTTTTTTTTTCCTTTCTTCATATTGTGATATCACATTTTGCCTTCCATTGCCCTCAGTAATGCTGTGGATAGCATGAAAATAATTGAATGCTCAGAGTTGTCATAAGAGCCTTAGACCAGCATTTCCTTACCTGATGTATTCCAGATATATTGTGAATGCAATTTCTTAAAAGCCTTGGGGAATCTGAGTTAAGGAAGACACTCAAAGATACACATTTTACTGAGGGAATTACAAAACAACACTGCTATTTTCATCTACGATGATCATCAAGGATGACATGTAGCCTGGTCCATGTAGCCTGGTCCAAACCTAGGTGGACCTACTAAATTGTTACTTATTTATGCTTTGTAAGTAATAATTTTGAAAGCTGGTCTCTTCTGTGAGAACTTTTGTGGAGGAGAGCAGTATTCCATGATGAAAATAAAGTAGAAAAAAAGTCCATGGACTTACTGTACAAATCTAGGCTTCTTTAGAAGAAAGTGTTCTATTTTGAATTTGTAAGAAAGAGCTTAAAATAAACACATTTTAAAACTAATGCTCATATTTTTCAACTCAATGAAATAGAGGAAATTTTAGTATGTAGGTCAAGAGGTGATGCTGCAGGCTTCCTCTCTGAGTGAAGTCTAGTCTCCCTCTAAGGAAGTAATCTCATCTAGGGGAGAAAGAAGGTGATGTTACCTTCCTACTTAGTAATGCAGCACTATGTAAAATCATTCTTATTCCAAGGAAGCCTCAAGAGTATTTTAATTCTGTTAATTTATTTCGGAAGACATTCTCAACAAGCTTTGCCTGATAATATATGACAGACATTAGGGAAGAATTCTTTGAATTTGGGAGATTTTCGAAATTAATAAATATATAAAGTACTTTAAAATAAAGCATTGATATGTATGCTTAGAAGGGATGTGGTGACTCAGTGGCGAAGATGCTGAGCTTGACAGGTTGGCAGTTCGCCGGTTTGAATCCCTAGTGCCATGTAATGGAGTGAGCTCCCGTTACTTGTCCCAGCTTCTGCCTAGCAGTTCGAAAGCATGTAGAAAAATGCAAGTAGAAAAATAGGAACCACCTTTGGTGGGAAGATAGACCATACAGGCTTCCAGACATGACTCTACGAACCTGCATCTATGATGCCACCTGAGCCGCTTTCTGCAGGTGGTGATCCACCTATTCCATCGAGGCTGTTTCGGCGTCCATTCCTCAGGTGCTTGAATTCCTCCAACACAGACTTGACAAAGGGTTCACCCCGAACGCACTTTGAAAGCAAGTCGCTGCCTTATCCACTGTCTTGCGATCAGGTTCCACTCGCACCCTTTCTAGACATCCACAGGTAGCCACTTTACTCCGGGATGCAGCAAATGTGCAATCACCTACGATTCATCGTTATCCAACCTGGAATCTATCGCTAGTCTTGCAAGCTCTCATTAATCCACCTTTCGAACCATTAAAGACTTCCAGCCTTTGCCATCTGACACTGAAAATCGCCTTCCTTGTGGCAGTCACCTCTGCAAGGCACAGCTTTATCCGTTTGAGAGAATCTCTGTATTATTCGGCCTGACAGAGTCATCCTCCTTTGGATCCATCATTCATACCAAAAATAAATGCTCTCTTTCATAAGCCGCAGAAGGTAACGCTTCCTGATTTTTGCCCCAATGCCACGCACCCCACCGAAAAACGGTGGCATAAATTGGACGTCAGGAGAGTGATTCGACGTTACATCAAAAGAACAGCATCCTTTTCTGGAACCGAATCGTTGTTTGTATCTTTCATCCTGCCTCCATGGGCAAGAAGGTATTGTCGACTGTCATCGGCAGATTGTCTGCATCACACTGTCCTATGAACATCAATCCAAACAAACACCAGCTCGTATCATGGCTCACTCCACCCGTAGCACCACTACCACGGAAGCCTGGGCTACTCAAGCTTTGGTGGAGGAAATATGCAGGGCAGCCACATGGGCATCTCCATCGTCCTTCATTAAGAATTATAAGCTTGACTCTTTTGCCTGCAGGCGGTCCATGAAGCTGACAGGACCCTGGACAATCCATTATCCCGCCCATAAGACATTAAGCTTGGGTATATCTTATGCTTGGATTCCCCAAGCAGCTCACCGAAGAAGGACTGTTGTCTTACCTGAATGGTAGTTCTCTGTGCGCTGCGGGAGAATCCAACACCACCCGAAGGTCTGGGTCCGTATCCAGATGACAATGTCCAAATTGGAACATGCAGCTGCTTGTCATAGTTCTTGTATGGTCCACATCTTTGTTGAGAAAAACTGAGGCAATCAAGCCAGGAGGCATGGCTAAAGACTCTAAAATTAACTCAGTCACTGGGCAGACAAACTGGAAGTTGAACCCATGCTTGGATTCTCCTGCAGCGCACAGAGAACTACCGTTCAGGTAAGACAATGGTCCATTGCCCCCAACAATCTGGGTCCTCATTTTACCAACCTCAGAGGGATGGAAGGATATTTCAACCTTGAGCCTGGTGGGATTTGAACTGCTAAATTGCAGTCAGCTGGCAGTCAGCAGAAATAGCCTGCAGTACTGCACTCTAACCACTGCGCCACTGAGGCTCCACTGCACCACCTAATGCAACTCAAGGAGAAGAGGTATCATATGAACTCTTCTAGGAGCACATTTAACTGCCCAGGCAGCTGCATTTTGCACCAGATGAATCTTCCGGATAGTTTTCAAGGGCAGCCTTGTACACAGTCCATTATAATAGTCCACTTTGGAGGTAACTAGGGCAAGAGTGACTATGATAAAAGTCTCCCAATCCAGGAAAGCCACAACTGCATATAACACAAAGCCATGCAATGGCCCTCCCAGCCACAACTGTTACCTGATCATTGAGTAGGAGTCGTAAGTCTAGAAGGACCTTCAGATTGTACACTGGGTCTTTGTAAGAGAGAACTGAGAGCCAGAGTGATGCAGGGGTTGAAACCCAGGTTCACATCTTCTCTTAGACGCAGAAACTCTTGGGGTGGTCACTGCCTTCCCCTCACCCCAACCTACACCCTAGGTCAGGCCTGTCAAACTGGCAGCCCATGGGCCAGATGCGTCATGCGCAGGCCATGCCCATCCCAGCTCCACAAAGGCAAAAAACATCACAATACCACGTGACGTGATAGAGTTTGATACCCGTGCCCTAGATTGTTGCTGTGGGACATGTTGTAGGAGGGAGTGCTGTTTATACTATCTTGACCCCCCGAGGGAAAAAGTGAGATATAAATCAAATAACTATTCCCAATGCAGGAGTCCTTATGTCCTAATGCGGTTTATAATTGCCCAATTTAGTGGTATAATTTTTTTTTAAAAAAAGTCTTTTCTTCTAAAATAACAGACGAGGCTGCTTTCGGCTCATTGGTTCATGAATTTTGCACCTGCTTGTTTGGCTCTCATCTGCACAAGCCGCTTCAAATTTCTTCCAATGGAAGGTGATACTACTTTTTACAAAAGGTCGTTGTCCCCAGGGTAGAGAAATGGTGGGCAGCTTAAATGAATTAAAAGTACACTGCAATTGTTTATACAATGAAATGGTTAGAAGTGATATAAAGTAAATGATTGAAGATGTTAAAGAATTTGAGATAAACTTTATCTGCTAATATGTATGTAATAATGATATTTTGATATATATAAAACAGGGGAGAGATGTAAGATCCCGGGGAGGCACCACCTCCTGTATGTTGTAGCTGTCAAAATTTTTCTCCATACTTATGTACCCTTTTCCCCAAAATATTTGAAAAAACCAATAAAACTTTTTTTACAAAAAAAAGAAAAGAAATGGTGGGCAGCTTGTTTCAATTGAGGAACTGACCAATGATTACTGATGGTTGGGTTTGGGTTCAAGGAGGATAAACCATCCTGTAAGTGCAACGAGTAGGACAGTGGTTTTTTGGAGCTGCAGCTTCCTGTGTCGTACATAAGAGAGAGAGAGAGAGACTAATGTTAGGTTTTTCAGGCAAGAGAAGGGGCTGTTCCTGGATGGGGAACAGCTGCTGGGAGTACATCCGAGTTTTAAAATCTGAATTAGCTGTACAGGTAGTCCTCAACTTACAACAATTCATTAAGTAACTGTTCAAAGTTACAATAGCATTGAAAAAAAGTGAGTTATGTCTGTTTTTCACACTTACAACCATTGCAGCATCCCCATGATTCAGTCATAAAAATTCAGACCCTTTGCAATTGACTCATATTTATGATGGTCAGAGAGTCCTGTGATCTTGTAATCACCATTTGTGACCTTCTGACAAGCCAAGTCAATAGGAAATCAAGATTCATTTAACAGCTGTGTTACTACCTTAATGATGGCAGTGATTCACTTAACAACTGTGGCAAGAAAGATTGTAAAATGGGGCGAAACTCAACACATGTCTTACTTAACAGCAAAAATGTTGGGCTCAATTATGGACATAAATTGAGGACTGCCTGTACAGGTTTACAATACTCTTTTCATTGGTTCGCATCTTAGAAATGGTGGTAAATTCTCAGGAAACATCAAAAGAGTTTTCTGAATTTCACAAAGAGGGAAATTGAGATAAGTTCTCTGCTCCTGACTATAACAGCCAGGAAATCAAGACTGGGTCATTTGGTTGTCCTGGCTTAATAATTACTAGAGAAATGTGGGACTTTGCATATTTCTAGCAGGGTGTATGAGAACTGAGGAGTGAAAAACATTTTCTGAATCCCAGGAGTGTCTCTTTTCAGATAATTTGTGTGTATTAGATATTACACTCCTAAATTCTGAATCAGTAATGATAGAACTACTTTATTTGTACTTCTAAAAATACATACGTATATAGTATACGCTGTGTCAATTGGGCCACACTTGCAAAAAGTAAGGGTGTAAGGTCTAGTGATGGAGACACCAGCTAGAAACAGGGAGACTGTGAGTTCTAGTCCTTCCTTAGGCACAAGAGCTAGCTTGGGCTAGTAACTTTCTTTTAGCCAACCTACCTCATGGGGTTGTATTTGAGGTAAAAACAGGAGGATTTCTGCTTTGAGTTATTTATTTAAAAAAAACAACAAAGTTGAGATATAAATACAAGAATCTTACATTGTTTCTCGGACTAAAAGTTCAAGGGGAATGATTGGATCAGACAGCACTTTTACCTTGCCAAAAGCTTGAAATTCTGACTGGAACATTTGTCTCCAATCAGCTAATATTAAATGTACCACTAATTTGGAGTCTTGGTGACTAGAAGTCTTAAACTTTGGAATAGTCAAGAACTGGTTAAAACAGTATTGTTTAAGCGTAGATAAAGTCAAAACTTGGTTAGTACTCAGTAGTGATTTGGGTAATAAGTTTCATAGGATTGTGCAGGATTGCGTGCCAGTATCTATAATTGCAGCAAGTGGTAGTACCTGTCTGGTTTTCTGGGCTTGAAGGTAAGTAGTGTTGAGCCTAGCTATTCTTGGAGACTACAGGGAAATGCTAGGGCAGTGGGTTCAACTGAGAAGTGAATTATCTTTGTAGAAGAAGCCGTTGGCAAACCAATTTGTATCATCATCAAAAACCATACCTGGTAATGTTCAGATGATCACCAGGAGTCAAGTGCAGCTGAGAGGCTTTCTTTTTTTTATTTGTTGCGTAAGGTGACTTCATCAAGTAGCAAACTTTCCCTTGCTCATAAATATGGTGTTCCATATATTTGCCATCCCTTACTTTTATATTTCACTGGCAACTCCTGAAAATGCATGGCTGCATTTCCTGCATTATAGATCTGTGGTGATGCAGTGGTTGGAACGCAGTATTGTATGGCTAATTCTGCCGACTGCCAGGAGTTTGAGTCTCACTGGCTCAAGGTTGACTCAATCTTCCATCTTTCTGAGGTCGGTAAAATGAGAAGCCAGATTTTTTTTGGGGGGGGGCAATATGCTGACCCTGTAAACTGCTTAGAAAGGGCTGTAAAGCACTGTAAAGTGGTATATAAGTCTAAGTGCTATTGCTATGGCTATATCCTTGTAGGAAAACTGAGCTGTTGTGCATGAAACTTCTCTTCCTGCAAATTTACATGAAGGTGCTTGATTACATATTACTTCCAATAATAAGGCTTTCTTCAGTTTCCCACATAAACCAATAACTTATATCTCCTTTTCCTTGACAGACCATTTTTTCTGCTATCAACCAAGTCTTTCCCGCGGAGGAAGACAGTAAGAAGGATGTGGAGGATAATTGTAAGTGAGCCATGTAAATGTTAAGTGAGGTGGCAGGGGCTCTGTGGAGATTGAGGTTGCCAAAACCCAGCTGCTTGCTTGAGCCAAGGCCCTTCACAAATGAATGAGTGTTGCTAGGTGATGTTTCCCACCACCCCCCAGAATGGAACCCCCGGGTGATTTGTTTGGCCTTCTGTGTATTTAGAGGATTCCATTTGAAACATGCTGAGTCTGAATGAAGAATGCTACTGGCAGGAGCAGCATTATCAGATTAGCCTTAGCTATGACTAGCTGCAGTGGTTAAAGTGAAGTATGGCAGGCAAATTTTGCCCACAGCCAGGAGTTCAATCCTGACCGTCTCAAGGTTGACTCAGCCTTCCATCTTTTTGAAGTCGGTAAAATGAGGACCCAGATTGTTGGGGGCAATGGGCTGACTCTGTAAACCATTTAGAGAGGGTTGTGAAGCACTGTAAAGCAGTATATAAGTCTAAGTGCTATTGCAATCAGGAAGACTATTTGTTCTAGGCTTACCTTATGCACAAAGCCAGCTAAGTGACCTTGGACCAGTCACTTTCTCTTATAAAGGAGGCAAGGGCAAACCATCTCTGGGGAAAAAAAAACCTTGCTAGGAAAACTTCAGAGATTTGTTCAGGAATCTCCAAGAATTAGAGACAATTGAACAGAAGAAAGAAAGAAAAAAAGACTGGATTTTTTTCTATAATCCTCTAGGCCTGCCACAGATCCTGAGTCCTTATCTCACCTCCTCTAACTCTGTCACAGATTTCTTTCAGGAAAAGTGGCAGGATATGTGGTACTTACGAAACTATTGTTCTGCTTTCATTGTAGGTTCCCTTATGTATTTAAATGAAGCTACCCTCTTACATAATATAAGAGTTCGCTACAGCAAGGATAAAATTTATGTAAGTATCATCACAGCTTGTGAAAAATATGGGTGGGGTTTGTTTTTGGTCACAAAGCAAAATATGAAATATATATTGTTTATTTGGTCAACGACCAGTGAATTTTTTTAAAAAAATACACTAAAGTAAAATCTAATAGATGAAATAAAATACTAACATAACAAAAATAAAATAACATAAAAATAAAGACATACGCTACTGTATTGGTGCATCAATTATCTGTGCAAATGTAAATTTAAAATATTACAATCTACAAAGATATACTATATATCATCTAAAAACCAAATGGCTAGTATGTATTATGTACTATGATAGCGGTGTTCCGATATCTTAGGGGCTGCCACAAAGAAGAGGGAGTCAAGCTATTCTCCAAGGCACCTGAGGGTAGAACAAGAAGCAATGGGTGGAAACTAATCAAGGAGATAAGCAACTTAGAACTGAGGAGAAATTTCCTGACAGTTAGAACAATTAATTAGTGGAACAACTTGCCTCCAGAAGTTGTGAATGCCCCAACACTGGAAGTCTTTAGGAAGATGTTGGATAGCCATTTGTCTGAAGTGGTGTAAGGTTTCCTGTCTAGGCAGGAGGTTGGACTAGAAGACCTCCAAAGTCCCTTCCAACTCTATTATTCTATTCCTTTAAACCTAAAATGATAAATAAAGCAGAAGTAATTATTTGTATAACTAGCTGTGCCTTGTTTTGGGCAGCAACATAGAAATTGGCTACTGCACAAGTAATAAAAGATCGTGAATCTTCTAGAAGATAGTTCACATAGAAATTGTCTGGTCTTCCAGGAAATTTTCATAGTAGAAATAGAATATAAGCAGATCTGACATCTCTGTGGAATTTACAGTGCAAATACATGCAAAATTGCTTTGATCTCTGTCGCCTCATGAGCAGGTATGCTCAGTTAATGAGCTTTAGAGTATCTGCCTTGCAGCAGTGAGGATGGAAAGATGTTACGCCTGCTTTGAAAAATCAGCTTGGGGAAAGTTAGATTTTGTAGATATCTTCCTCTTTCCCAAGCGCTCTTATCTATGCAATTTCTACCATATTAGGGCAGCCTATTAACTTCAGTCTGAAATTCCATGTCATCTTTATTCTTGGGCTGAGCAGTTGTTTGGCGTGGTCCTATCCTAAAGAAATGAGGCATGGTGCAGAAAGCCCATATAATAGCTAATCCTGCTCTACAGCCTGTTTCCTGGGAGAAGCAAAATCATCTTATTAAAACTAGTGTCAGTTCAACTGGAAGATTTGGATTTTCAGCCTGTAATGTATCCACTTCTTCCAAACCCTTATCTGGTTGCAGGCATTCCTGTCGCAAGTTTTAACTGGGCGTTTGCTGTCCTTGGGTGCAGCAAGGACTGATCTGACAAATTTTCTGTGCACGGTTTCCAGTTTATCTGTCTTTGCATAAATTTCTACTTTGTGCACCGTAAAGGATTTGGGCCAGTGTTTTAATACTGCAGGGATTAATTATCCTCTACCAAGTATAAAAGAAATGCTTAATTGCCCTTTTAGACCTAAATTATATTCACTGTGTGATTCTGATATGTGTTTCAAGTGCCTGTAGAATGGAAAACCACTCCAAGGTGTTCCAGTACAGTGTTTCAATACCGTAACATGCTCTGGTTTCTGGAGATTTCTACTCTCCAGCTGTTGAGTGGCTCTCTTAACAAAGACCAGAAGTTTAGATTTTTCAAAACTGGGAACCAGGTGATCTGCGCATCTACCAAAATATTGCTGTTATTGCTCTTTCCAGCCTTATGGTGATTTTGTGAAATTATAGTGGCGTAATCAGTGTAAAGGAGTATAGGATTATTAAGAAGATCCACCACTGAACTGATGTACAATTTGAAAAAAGAGAGGAAAAGAATATGTCCCTGTCCGAGTCCTTTTTGAACTACTGTGCTAGAGAAGGGACTCTTAGGGGTTGTATTTCATTCTTAAAATAGTGTTGGAGTATAATTTCTATATCAGAAAGAGGTGATAGCTGTCAACTGCCCCTCCCCGCCCCCTCCAAAGGCAATTCCTGGATGTTATGTCAAAAGCATGTTTTAAATCTAGAAAGGCCATAAAGAGGGAGGATTTCTTTTTTTGAATATATCTTTGTGCAAGACGATAGAGCACCAGAATGTGGTCTCTTGTTGACCTCCTGGCTGCTCATCTTGGATTATGCCTCATGCCTCTATCCAGTCTTGGAACTTGTGATTAACTGCTTAGCATATAATTTGCTAACTGCATGCAGAAGGCCAATAGGCCTGTATAATTGCATGAATCATTGTTATTGTTCTTATTATAAATTGGGCCAATATCTTCCAGGGCCCAATGTTTTGGAACATAACTAGTCTTATCTATGAATATAAACAGGGATGCTAATCTATGAATGTAAACACGGAGGCTAGCAGAAACATCCACCAGCTGGGAATCTGGTTTTATTATGGAATTATTACTGACAGAACATAATAAACACCTGGCGTCTTATGTCCTTAAGGGATCAGTTAAGGGTTAACTCTTGTACAGAGCTGGGGGGGGGGGGATTTTAAACCTCAGATCTCATTTATATTACCAGCAAGTATCATGTACAACATTCTGAAATATTCCACCCAAACTTGAATTGGCACTTAATTGACTGGGGAAATGGGGTGGGTGTCTACTGGTTTTCCTAGTCCTCAGATAGTTTGCCAGAAGTAGGAAGAGTCTTTTTTCCTGACTGATTGAATTGGTTTCCGCCAGGTCTTCTTCATTGCCAATATTTTCTTATAAGATGGCCAGTAGATTAACTAGTCTAATCTATCAAGCCTTTAGATTACTCTTTCTGTACTGTATGATATGGCTTTATGACATGGCCTTTTCAACTGCGCACAATCCTGATATCAAACCATTTTTATGTGGTACATCCAGTTACTGGGGTGTTGCTTTGTTTCTTGACAAAAGCAGATTTCACGTTAAAAATTAACAGACCCTACAAGTACGGTTTTTGAGACCTGTTGTCTAGCTGCTATGTACAGGATTTCTAAAGTTTCCGAGGCTGCTAGCTATTTAGCGACTGCTTTAGCGTTACTTTCATTCCATCTGTTGTCACGAAGCAATTTGGGGAGAAATTTACTTCAAACCCTCATTTTGTGAATGGAAGTAATTCATTAAAAAAAAATCCCTCTATCATTGCTCAATTGATTAAGAAGCAGGAAACTTGCATAACCACTAGTCTAATTTTTCAATTTGGCATTCTGTTTTTATTGAATACACCTACTGAAATTGTGCATTATGCACATAATGCATAACTCATCCTTACACACAATTCTTTTAGAGACCACAATACATTGAAAAGCAAAAGATGCATGCTTGCCTTCCTCTCTGTCAAGTGAAGAACCCCATATCATCCGTGACACTTCTCAGCTCAAACAGCCAGCTTAATATTTTATGGGGCTATTAGATTGCCTGATCATATGTAACAAATTCGATCTAAATTGCACATGGTCCCTGCCATCTGCTTGACAAATGCCAGCTGGGAAATAGAAGGATGAAACTTCTGAAAGAAATGCCAGGAGCAGGGATACAATAGTTATGTTAATTTCTTTTTCTTAATCCTGCCTCTTAAATGCTGACTTACCATTATGTTTGCATAGACCAATTACTCTTCTTCATTGTTGTTTTTTCAAAAAGAAAAATAAGTCACTGTATAATATGTGTAATTTTGTGTTGATCATAATTTTAAGATATACTCAATCACAATTCATCCTTGAAAAATGAGCAGACGTGCTAAAGTTGCTTTGTGTGAAAATAATTTTGCTACTAATTAATTTGTCATTGATTTACTTGCATTGCACCTAATTGTAAGCATACACTACACAAAAATCACAACTACTAGCACTGATAATAATTTATTTTAAAGGGCTTTACAAAACATAGCCTTATGTGTTCAGTGACGTTTTAACACTGTAATTTATCAGCATAAGAAATGATGCTGTTTAAAATTATCAAACCAATATTACAATAATAAAATAAAAACAGCAACTGTGATTTGGTTCTGACTTCGAGAAATTGACCTTGGAAATGTGTTGAACATTCCCTCAGAGGAATGCCTTGCACCCTGTGGTAAAATAGGCCTCCGAAGTTTGCAAACAGAAATTCCAAATCCTTGTGATTATAACACATTTTGTTGTGGGTTTTCTTTCCAGACTTATGTAGCCAACATCCTGATAGCAGTGAATCCTTACTTTGACATACCAAAACTTTACTCATTAGATGTTATTAAAAAGTATCAAGGCAAGTCACTAGGGACGCTGGCGCCTCACGTCTATGCAATTGGTAAGAAACAGATTTCTCTGACTTCCGGTGTGTCAGTGCTTTTATTTTCTGTGGCTTTTATTTTGTCTAAAATGGTTTTATCTCTTGCTTTTTACACTGATAAAAATAAGGTAAGATGCTGGAGCTGTTGCGGTTGATCCGTATGACCATGAAAAACTTGGTTGCTCGGATTGCAGTTTGGAGACTCCAATCTATATGCATATCGATTACTTTTAGGAGAGTAAGATGTCCCTGTGGGTTTTTATTAGTCGTGACCGACTTTAGGGAGGCTGTGCTCATCTCTATTTCTTGAACCAATGCTGCCTAGAGATGTTTCTGCAGTCATGTGGCCAGCATAACATCACATTGCAACACAGAGTATTGTTACCTTCCCACATGCTTATATGTGGAACCAGTGGTGAGTTCCTATTGGTTCGGCCCGTTTCAGCTGAACCGGTAGTGGTATGGCGCCCTGGGTCTCTGGAACCAGCAGTGACCCAGGGCTGCCGTGCCTCTGAACCGGTCCCCAACTACCACTGCCATCTTGTTTTTGAGTTCTACGCATGCACAGAACAATTTTAATTGAACTGTGGATGCATGCACAGCACACATCCAGCACGCATCTAGCGCGCATGAGCAAAGTGCGCACACAAGAGAACCGGTAGTAAAGCCTTCTGGAACTCACCCCTTTGTGGAACATATGCATGGACTTGCATTTACTTCCTTTCGAACTGCTAGGTTGGCAGGAGCTGGTTCACTCCGTCTTGTGGCACTCTGGTCTTGAACTGCCGAGCTATACACCTTTAATGCTCTAAGACTTGGCGTCTTAAGGAGGGCGCTGTGGTAATACTGAACAGCTAGTCTTGACTTATGACCACGATTGAGCCCCAAATTTTTGTTGCTAAGCAAGGCAGTTATTAAAGTGAGTTTTGTCTCATTTTATGACCATTCTTGCCATTGTTCTTAGTAAAGAATCTGGCCTCCCTATTGACTTTGCTTGCCAGAAAGTTACAAAAGATGATCACATGACCCTAGGACTCTGCAACCATCAAAAATATGAGGCAGTTGCAAACATCCAAATTTTTATCACATGACCATGGACAATAGTCATAAGTGTGAAAAATGGTCACAAGTCAATTTTTTCAGTGCTGCTGCAACTTCAAACGGTCACTAAACAAATGATTGTTAAGTTGAGGACTGTCTATGTAGTGTCAGCATTTTACACAAATCTTTTGTGGCACTGTTTCTTTTCATTCAAGAAATATAGGTAGCAGTATACTGGGAAAGGAAAATATATTTATTTTTGTGTTTCAAATGTTTACAATAGAATATTACAGAACCTCCCAAAGTAATGAAAATATTGATCTCTGTTCTGTTGGAAACTCACTTTGTTGTCGTCTTCAATATTTACCTCAGCTGACAAAGCCTTCCGCGACATGAAAGTGCTCAAGATGAGTCAGTCGATCATCGTGTCTGGTGAATCAGGAGCTGGCAAGACAGAAAATACTAAATTTGTTTTACGGTTTGTATCTTTATCTGAAAGCGTTTTAGTTGAATGAATCGTTGAAGTGCAGTCATTTTAATCCAAACATCTTGAATTCATAATAGATGTGCTTCCGATACTGAAAACAATTGTGAGTGAAATATGAACACATTTTAAATATAACGAAGTCCCATAACAGAATTTATGAATGCTTGTTTGTTTATTTCAAGAATTTATGTCTCTGTACAACTCAACCAGTGTGATTCTGCGAAGATTAATAAACATTAACAAGGAATAAAACCCAATCACCCATCCATAACTCAGATGTGACTTCAGTCAATGGTAAATTGAATGGAATAGGCAAAAAACCCCAACCAACAGGAGTCACTAGTCACCTAAGCCCAGAGGTCTAGGAAAATAGCCATGTTTTGATCAACTTTCTAAAGACTAGCAGATCTCTTGTAGAGATATCTTGTTTCCAGATTCAAGACCCATAACCAGGCAGAAGAAGAACATCATGGCTTCAAAACCTAAGAGACTTGTTTGGAGAAAACTCAGCAGCACTCATGCGGCTGTTGACAAAAATAGGATTGCCAACATGAACGCCAATGTCCGATGACGGATATGGCACCACAAGAAGAAAAAATAATAATAAAAAAAATACAAAAGCTACACTGCCCAATTAATTTCTTTCACTTGTATTACACTTAAAACTTGATAGGAACACCAAACATTCTGGAAAAGAGTAGGGACAACTCACAGCAGGCATATCCCAAAAGCAACACTGTCTCTTGCCTATAAAAGGATGAACAAAATAATAATTTCCTCAGTTTCTCAGTGGTCAGGAAATTTAATGGTACTTTGCTTAAGCCAATTTAGTGGTTAAGGTGCCAGTTTAGGAAGCAAGAAACCTCAAATTCAAATCCTGCTTTAGCCATAAAAGCCAGCTGGGTGACTTTGGGCCAATCAGTCTCTCACTCAGCCTAACCCACCTCACAAGATGTTTGTTGTGGGGAAAATAGGAAGAGGAAGGTCTGCTGGGTACGTTCATCACCTTGAGTTACCGTATTTTTCGGAGTATAAGACTCACCTCCCCCCACCCACCCAAAGAGCACAGAAATGTTGGTGCGTCTTATACACCGAATACAGCCATTTTTGGCCTCCCAAAACCCCGTCCCCTCCAAAAATTGCTAAATATTTTTTTTTCTTTATAGGTATTTGACTGAATCCTATGGTAGTGGACAAGATATTGATGACAGGATTGTAGAAGGTATTCATACTTACCTTTAAATTTATTTTTGTATATTAATTGTGTCTACTTAAGGAGCAAACGTCATATTCATTACATTTCTATAAGTAAAAGGCTTGTAGTGTATGACATTTCTCGTCTTACTAGACTCTGAAAAATGTAAGTGCTTTGTTGTGTTGCCTCTGGCTAGAAAAGCAAGATACAAGATTTTGATTCTATAAAGTATCCGTGCAGAAGAGAAGGCCTAAATGTAACTTTTCTTGAAGATGAGAATTGCTATTGCATTTTGGGGGAACAGGATGGGGTGGGGAGTAGATTTAATTTTTTTTCTTTTTTCTTTTTCTTCAGTGGGGAGACAGATTTAATATTTCTTTTCTTTTCCTTTTAAAAAGGATTAGACTTCTTTTATGGTTCACAGTACCATTTTTGCAAGTTTCCTGTTTCCCTGAATGGCAGGAAATCACACTATCATTTTTTTTTAATGAGTATATTGGAGCGGGCTCCAGGGACCAAAAAAAGAGTCTGGGAATCTCAGATTACCCATCCCTGAAATCTTTCTTTCTAGTTTCTTTAGAAAACAGAGGCTTGAAAATAAGGCCAGCATAAGGAGAACATGTTTCTGGGCAACTGTATGTATGCAAGCACTGCTGGAAGATTTTTGCCAGCACATCTTGCAATGTGGTCCCAGTTTTGTTGTTGCAGAATGAGAAGAGGGGTGAATCAGGCGACCACTGGAGACATCTAGAAAGCTTTTGTGTCAAGTCTTTGCCATGAGCATGAGGAGACGGAAGCTTTTTTCTGAATTTAAAGGCACGTTTTCTACCCGATTCTCTTAGAAGTCTTTTCTGTGTGTCGAATGTATTTGCTGATGAGCAAAGTATTGTGTTGACCCTGTCTGTTCCCTTAATGTCTTCGTAAGGATTGCTTACCTGCAAACAGTTTCTAATGCAAGAAGCATGGTGCTGTTTGCCATTTCTTTGAAGAAGTTATTTGAAATGGGACTTAGTTCAGAAAGCGCTGATCTTAGTGGCTTACTTTGGGATCAGAAGTGGGATGTTAACAATAGCTTATTCCATGATCAAGGCCTTAAATGAAAGGAAGTTATATAATGAAGGAGGAAAGAATTCCATTACTTTTTCCTTCCCTTATGGCACTACAATTCTTTACTTTGTGACAAAAGTAAATACATTCTGTCCGAAGTATTCAGCTAAGCTATTAAACTGTACTGGAGGTTATAGATCAGTGGTGTGTGTGTTTGTGTGTGGGTTCAGATGAATGAGTGGAGCGTTAGCATGTGTGCTTGTTTGAGAAATGCAAGGTCTATGATGAGTTTCCTTGCTCAGTGGCAAAATGCTTTGAGGCTACAAAGGACTGAGCAGTCCTACCTTTGATGGACTTCACAGCCAGGGTTTACTGCAAAGCAGTGCTTCCAGGAAAATAATTGAGAATGATATTGCTTAATTACAGCGGAATATATAAGTATTCCATTATCCATGGCACCTATGAAAGTGGCTGACCATTGGGCATAATGTCTGAAGCTGCATTCCCAACACTGATACCCGTAGGTATTTCATTTTGGGGATGGGGAAGCTTGAAATAAATGCCTTATCCGGGCCATCTGCTCTTAATACACATTTGCTCCCATTTTTGTTTCAAGCACATCTTAACCTGCATGGATGCATTATTCCTACAGAAGGATTTACTCACCAAGCCTTTTTGTAGTGCGTGTATATATCTGTTTGTACCTGTAACCATCGAATCTTTGTGTTGCACTTCTATGCATTTTCCTGACAAGTTGGATAGTTTGAAAGGTCACTTGCCAACTCAACTTGCTTTAACAGTTACAGTCAATCAACAAACACACACACACACACACACACACACACACACTTCCCCCACCCCAGGAATCTGTATTTATCTTTATGATTTACAAATTCAGAAATAGTTTCTTTTTTAACCTTAGCTTTACCTCCTTAATGGCCAATTCCTTTTCTAATACTATGTCAGTTACATAATACTATATGTCTTCCCCCTCAAGGTCCCGTGCATTCTTGGGACTAAATGATCAGTTTTGAGTGGAAAATCAAGCGTTACATATAAAGTTAGTCCTCTGTTCCCAACCGAAAAATTTGAGAATGGCAGAATTGTTTATTCAAGAAGGTGTAGCCAAATAGATTTCTACTGCCACTATGGCAAAATATAGCTAGCCCTCAACTTAGAACCATTTGTTGTTCAAAGTTACAATGGCACTGAAAGAAGTGACTTATGATCAGTCCTCACATTTATGCCTATTTACAAGCATCCCATGGTCAAGCAATCCAAAATCGGGTGCTTAGCAACCAGCTTGTATTTATGATGGTTGCAGCTTTCCTGGAATCAAGTGATCATCATTTGCAACCTTTCCCACTGGCTTATGACAAGCAAATCAATGGGAAAAGCTGGATTTGATTAATGACCACATGATTTGCTTAACAACTACAGTGATTTGATTCAGAATCTTGTAAAAAGATTGTAAAATCGGGTGCAACTCCCTTATCAACTTCCTTGCTTAGCAATGGAATTCTGGTCCCCTGTTGTAGTCATGTTGAAGACTTCCTATATGTGTTTCTTCAGTTTGCTCAATAAATGACGCAGTTTTGATAGTAGATGTGGAATGGCAATGAATAGTCTTGATAGGTTAGCGTGATCATACAGCTCATGCCAGCTTTCTCCAGTCTGACATCTCAAATTGTCATGGGACTCCAGAATTCCCAGGTATTTTAGTGAAGAAGGCTGGCTGGGAATTATGAGAGTTTTAACCACAAAGGTTGGTTTGTTCCCATTATACATTTGTCTACATACATTCTGTAGAAGTCACCTTCTAATACAAATGACCATGTCCTTAAGCTTATCAATGTTTAATTTAGTAGCACACTTGCAAGCACGCTTGCTTAAGAATATTCCTGTCTTCTGCTGCTGAGTGATGTGGGGACTAAGCTGAATCAGTATAATCTGGATTGCTGGTTCTAAGGCAGGGGTGTCAAACTCAAGGCCTGGGGCTTGGATTCACCCTGCAGGGTGCTTAGATCTGGCCTGCAGTGCCTCTGTCAGTGAAAACGAAGCTTGGGCGGCACTCCCGAGCTCCGTTTTCACTGTCATAGGGTTGCAGGAGGACATTGCAGCCTAAAACGGAGCTCACAAGAGCCACGGGCGGCACTCCCAAGCTCTGTTGTCACTGGCAGAGGGTTGCAGGAGGCCATCACAGCTGAAATGAACCTCAGGAGCCTGTTTTCGCTGGCAGAGCACTTGGGTGACCACAGGTGCCTCCGACACGAGTGATGTTGAGCTGGCTCCGCCCACCTGGCCATGCCCACCCCAGGTAAAACACACCCCTGATGCAGCCCTCAATGAAATCGAGTTTGACACCCCTGTTCTAAAGCCATTGGCTATATCTGTGTCCTAAGGCTGCAGCACCAAAGGTTCACAACTACCTTCTTCAGCATCTGGCAATTTCCTTGGTCTAAGGCAGTGCTTCTCAATTATTTTCTGTCATGCCCCCCCTAGGAAGAAGAAAACATTTCGCGCCCCCCCCGCGCGAACGTAAATAGTATAATTTGTCTATAAAATTGTTATAAGTACACCTCTGCATAACATAGCACACCGGTCTTTCCTCGTCTCCCACCGTAGTCACATGCTTTCTTTCCTCTTTCCCTCTTACTTGTCTATCCTTCCTTCCACCCTCCCTTCCTCCTTCCCTTCCTTCCTGCCTCCCTTCCAGTTCCCTCCTTCCTCTTTCCCCCTGCCTGCCTGCCTTCTTTCCCTCCTGCTTATCTATGCTTCCTTCCTTCCTTGCACCTCCCTCCCTTCTGCCTGCCTGCCTTCTTTCCTCTTTCCCTATCCTCCTATCCTTCCTTTCTCCCTCCTTCCTTCCCTGCCTCCCTTCCAGTTCCATTCTTCCCTCCTTCCTTCTGCCTCCTTCCTGCCTGCTTGCCTTCTTTCCTCTTTCCCTCTTACTTGTCTATCCTTCCTTCCACCCTCCCTTCCTCCTTCCCTTCCTTCCTGCCTCCCTTCCAGTTCCCTCCTTCCTCTTTCCCCCTGCCTGCCTGCCTTCTTTTCTCTTTCCCTATCCTCCTATCCTTCCTTTCTCCCTCCCTCCTTCCCTGCCTCCCTTCCAGTTCCATTCTTCCCTCCTTCCTTCTGCCTCCTTCCTGCCTGCTTGCCTTCTTTCCTCTTTCCCTCTTACTTGTCTATCCTTCCTTCCACCCTCCCTTCCTCCTTCCCTTCCTTCCTGCCTCCCTTCCAGTTCCCTCCTTCCTCTTTCCCCCTGTCTGCCTGCCTTCTTTCCTCTTTCCCTATCCTCCTATCCTTCCTTTCTCCCTCCCTCCTTCCCTGCCTCCCTTCCAGTTCCATTCTTCCCTCCTTCCTTCTGCCTCCTTCCTGCCTGCTTGCCTTCTTTCCTCTTTCCCTCTTGCTTGTCTATCCTTACTCCCTCCTCCCCTTCTTCCCTCCCTCCCTGCCAGCAGCTCCTCCAGCATCCCAGCTGGAAGCAGCAGCACAACAATCGCCGTTACCAGGGGCGAAGGGGTGGCGGTGGCAAGATCGGGCGACCGCCGCCCCTTTGTCCCTTCCCCAATAGCGGCTGTTGCGCTTCCGCTTCCAGACGGAATGCTGGCGGTGGAGCTGCTGGGGGGGAGGCGAGCTACCTGCATAAAGACGCCGCCGAGGGCATGGCAGAATATATCCCGGCTTGAAGTGGCAGCGCTGGGGACTGCTCAGAGACTCATCAGAGCCGCGGGCTGGAGCTGTGCAAAAAGTCTGCTTGGGCTGGGTGGGGGGGGGAAGGGAGGGAAGCCTGGGACAGCCATGCTTCCCTCCCTCCCACCCCCGCCCGAGCAGGCTTCTTGCACAGCTCCAGCCGGCGGCTCCAATGAAAATCCACAGTGCGAAGTGCTGCCACTTCCAGGCGGGATATATTATGCCTTGCCCACGCCGCCGCCGCCGTTGCACCCAGATGGAAAGGGAGCCTTCGCGCCCCCCTTTACGGAGCCTCGCGCCCCCCCATGGGGGCGCGCCCCACTATTTGAGAACCACTGGTCTAAGGGGTCACAGGACTCATAGCTAATTTAGTATCATCTTCTGCTTTCCAGAACGGAAATCTATGTGCTTTGTGATTTGTCTCTAGTTACATTGACCAGATGATTACATGTGGATTATTTTGTTGTTGTTTACTTCATTTTTGGGCATCCCCAATATGCATGTTCTCTGATCTAATGCCAAAATCTTAACCATCCTTTTCTTGAATTTTTGCTTGAACTGTACAGTAGGGTTGGTTTATTGCATGCACACATGCTGATGGAATATGTATTACGAGATAAATCGGGATTATTTTATTAACATGGAACAGTTAACTTGGAGCTATTTAATGCACTTCCAAACAACTCAGTTTGATTTAATATTATATTATTTGAAAACTATTTAGTGAAGTAAAATATTAAAATACTTCAGCTTATACAGTATGGACATTTACATGAGGTTACCCAGAGTAGAGTTAATCTGAAGGAATTTTTTATCTTTAAATGTTGAGAGCAGCTTTTGTTTCTTCACACATGAAACAGAAGTAGTTGTATGAGCCTTTGGTTCATAAGATGGTTTTTCTCGTATTAAAAAAACTATAATGCTAGTCAACATTTTTATTAACACCCATTATTTTAGACCTTTTACAAAGATCTTCCAACTCTCAGGTCCCGTTTTTCAGTGGGTAGAGAGGGTTAGGATTAGGTTTATGTCTTCATTTCTCTGTTTTGGATATTAAGACATGCTTTTATCCAAGTTTTGTTTATTAACATTTTGCTAATCTTGTTTCATTTTTTTTAATAGCCAATCCACTACTAGAAGCATTTGGAAATGCAAAGACTGTTCGTAACAATAATAGTAGTCGTTTTGGAAAATTTGTAGAAATCCATTTCAATGAAAAGGTATTTATATTTCTTTATCTACGGTGGAATTTCTTATCTTCTTCTTTTGTTAGGTCCTACTGCTCAGATAGCATTTTCTTTGGGCCCTTCTGTATGGATGACTTGTTCAAGACACGTTTATGTAAACAGAATACATAGAATAATAGAGTTGGAAGAGACCTTGGAGGTCTTCTAGTCCTGCCCCCTGCTCAGGCAGGAAACCCTACACCATTTCAGACAAATTTGTCCTATTTCTTCTTAAAAACCTCCAGTGTTGGAGTATCCACAACTTCTGGAAGCAAGTTGTTCCACTGATTAATTATTCTAACTTTCAGGAAATTTCTCCCTAGTTCTAGGTTGCTTCTCTCCTTGATGAGTTTCTATTCATTGCTTCTTGTCCTGTCCTCAGGTGCTTTGGACAATAGCTTGACTCCCTCTTCTTTGTGGCAGTCCTTCAAATATTGGAACACTGCTATCATATCACCCCTAGTCCTTCTTTTCATTAAACTAGGCATGTCACATATGGTAGTCCATTTTGGATTACAATATATTGCTTGTTATTTAAAAATTCTTTTAAATTTAGTTTAAGAATTCAGAGACCCCTAATCTAAAGACAAAATTAGTTTTATAATATGAATTGCATATCATCATCATCTCCAATCTCATATCTTCTAGCTACAGTATAACTCTACTCATTAAAATTTTGATTGCCAATGGGAAAAATAGAGAAAAGTCAGAAAAAAAATCTGAATTATAAACCATAATTAGCATAAAGCATCTTTGTTCAATTTGATGTCCTCTAGATCTGTTGGTCTGTGCCTCTGCCAGCTTGGGATTTTGATCATGCTGGCAGAAAATTGTAGGAACTGTCTAATCATGACAATAGGTTCATGCCAAGAGATTAACCAAATTGCAGTTCTGGTCTAATGAAGTTAACATTAAATCATTTAAACATTTCATTTATTTGTAAATGTATGCAAGAAACTATATGGATTAGAAAGTACATATAATTAAAGGAGCGTGGGTTTGTGCTTTGGAATCAAAATTTTGCTTTTTTTCCTTCTCTTTTACCCTAGAATTCAGTTGTTGGTGGATTTGTGTCACATTATCTCCTAGAGAAATCCAGGATTTGTGTTCAAGGCCCAGAAGAAAGGAATTACCACATATTCTATAGGCTCTGTGCTGGAGCCCCTGAAAATATAAGGGAGAAACTATATTTAAGTTCACCAGATAACTTTAGGGTAAGTTGATCTAAAGTATTACCATACTGAAAATTTATTTTAACTACTTATAGTAGACTGGATTCAGATACACTTAGAGCAGGTCTATTCAAATCAATGTGACTAATGGATTGTAAAAGACCTTATATTATAAGTTTGGATCTATGAATGTGTTGTGCTGATGCTTGATTTTGGACCAAACATAGTTGAATCATTTTGTCATATATAGGTAGTCCTTGGCTAACCGCAGTTCATTTAGTGACCATTCAAAGTTACAGTGGCACTGAAAAAAGGGACTTACAACTGTTTTTCACACTTACGACTGTTGCAGCAACCCTATGATCACATGATTTACATTCGGATGCTTGACAACTGGTTTATATTTCTGACGATTGCAACGTCCTGGGGTTATGCTGATACCCTTATGCAGCCTTCTGACAAGGAAAGTCATGTGGGGAAGCCAGATTCACTTAACAACCATGTCACTAGCTTAGTAACTGCAGTGATTCACTTAACAACTGTGGCAAGAAATGTCATAAAAATGGGGCAAAACTCACTTAACAACTGTCCTGCTTAGCAACATAAAGTTTGGGCTCAATTTGTGGTTGTAAGTCAAGAACGATCTGTACGTGCAAAGAGCAATCAGCTTGATGTCTCCAGAGCTTCTGAACTTCAGCAGCCCAAGTCGGTGACTTTTGACTATGCTGCTTCAATCGTGTGTAATTGTGTCCTCGAAACATCTGAAAGGCACCTTATCATATATTTCTGTCTTACATTCTGGAATAAATATGGAAGGCGGTAACTTTGGATAGTATTAGATATGTTAGAATATTATAATAAATCGATTTATCACATTCCTGCTGCTTTTGATATATTGCCACAAATATTATTTAGGATTTTAGATTTTGCAAGTGTTGCCTGGCAACCTTGGTTTATTTTAACCAGACTTACAATATGCTAGCTTCACACTGGACTGTATGCTTCTCTCTTGTTTTTACAAATCATGATTACGGTTGATCAGGGATCAGGATTCTCATTCCGAGTTAATATGCAACTATGGTTAACAAATTCTCTAGTCTCCTTGGGATTTCTCAGAGAAGTGACTCTGGAAAAACGCTGCCTTTGCTTCTCTCTCATTGAAGAACACCTCACTATGGCATTAAATGTGACTTTTGATAATACTACCATGTTTCCCCGAATTTTCTTTTCTTTTCACCCGTGAAATAAGCGTTTGGCCTTATTTTTGGGGAGGCCTTATTATTTTTGAGGTGCAGGAGGCGGTGAGCATGGTCACCTCATGGTTGCTGCTGTGTTGCAATATTTTTTTGAGAGGACTTATTTTCGGGGGAGGGCTTATTTTAGCACATGCACTCAAAAGCCCCGATTGAGCTTATTATCCAGGGAGGTCTTATTTTCAGGGAAACAGGGTAAGTGTTTGAATCTGAATTTGAGTGCCTAGACAGTGTTTCTAAACCTTAGTAATGTAAAGCTCTATAGATATCAGCTCCCAGAGGAGACTCGAGAAAAAGAAAGCAAGGAGTAGTTCTGCTACTAGAGCCTGATATTGAACATCACTTTTGCTGAGCTTTTGATTGACTGGTGAATTCTTTTGTCTTACAACAGTATTTAAATCGTGGGTGCACTCGTTACTTTGCTACTAAAGAAACTGATAAGCAGATTTTACAGAATCGCAAAAGTCCTGAGGTAAGATTCCTATTTCAAATGTTCCTGTCTTACATTAAAATATGGAACTTCATCAGGGCAGTTGTTGGTAATATCATGCATCTACCTAAAATCTGGTTTATGCAACTTTTTTCAAGCGCTAACAGCTCAGCATTGCAACAGGAGACTGGCACTGTCAAAACTGTCACCCACCATCTGTTAATACGGTGGATTTTTACAGGTATCCATGCCATAGTCAAAGGATCTGTAATCAGACCCTTTTCTTAACAATTCGAATTTGATGAATATTTAGCTGGATTGATTTGTGGGATTTTGTTCATGTGTGGAAATTGTAGCCAAATTGGCATCCGTGTTCTTTAAAAAAACTAAAACAAAACAATCATAATTTAAAATACTAAAATGAGAAAAAAGAAAAAAAGGAAGAGGAGAAAAAATCAAAACCATGTGTATCTGTCTTTGCACTTTTAGATCTAGAATAAAAAGCATAATAGCCCCTACTGTGCATGGTCTTCCCCCAATTTAGGCATGTGTGTGTTTGTTTTTGTTCTTAAATTCCTGTCCTTCCCATTCATAGTGGTTTTGATCTGAATTGGTTCATGCTTAATAAAATAAGGAAAAATAAAGAAAAAGCAAATATGTCTTAGAGATTCAAAAATTATCAGGTACATGATCGTATCTATTCGAATTCTACTTCAATCAAATACCTTTTTGCAAATGTCTGCTCCTTACCTTAGTTGTAATGATAGTAAAGCAATGGCTCTATACCAGCGATGGCGAACCTTTTTTGGCTCGCGTGCCACAAGTGGGGGGAGCGCAGGGGGTCGTGTGCGGGAGTGCCACACCCATTATGCAATGCGTGACCCCCCAGTGCGCATGCGCACACAATGCGCGATCCCCCATTTTTACATGCTTTTTTCACCCTCCCCAGGCTCCAGGGGCTTTATAGGAGCCATGGGGGGCAAAAAGAGCCTCCCCCGCCCCCCCAGAGGCCCTCCGGAGGCTTCAGGGACTGTCCGGAGGCTTCCCTGAAGCCTTTGGAATGCTTAAAACGACCCTCCGAGCAAACCGGAAGTGACTTCCGGTTTGCTCGGAGGGTGGTTTTAAGCGTTCCGAAGGCTTCAGGGAAGCCTCCGGACAGTCCCTGAAGCCTCCGGAGGGCCTCTGGGGGGGGGGAGGCTCTTTTCGCCCTCCCCAGGCTCCTATAAAGCCTCTGGAGCCTGGGGAGGGCAAAAAATGGCTTTTAAAAAGGTGAACTCAGCTGGCCAGCGCATGTGTGCGTGCTGGCCAGGTTACAGGGCAGCGCCTTGCGTGCCCTGACAAATGGCTCCGCGTGCCACAGGTTTGCCATCACTGCTCTATACCATTTAACTAAGAGTTTATTTGAACAAGCATTTTGTAATCAAGATGATCAAATTAATATCATTTATGGGTGCAGCAGAGCCGGTAGAACCAATGAAAAGCATCTTGATTGAATTTTTACATACTATTGTCCGCAGAGGGGAATATATATAATGTGGGTTTGTCATCTTAAAAGCCAAGCCAGCCTCAGTTTGGTGAATGAAAGATGCATCTTTTATATAACTGATTTGGTCCCTAAGCGAAAGGAACACCTGCTTGGCAGTAACCCTGTAACCCTGACCCCCCCCCCCGGGTGGAGGACCTGGTGGTCGCGTGGAATAATGCGACTACCGGGGCCTTGAACCGGGTGGCGCCTTTGCGGCCTCTCCGGCGGCAACGATCCACCCTGGCCCCTTGGTTTACCGAGGAGCTAAGGGTGATGAAATGCCGCAAGAGACGCCTAGAGAGTCGTTGGAGATCCTCCCGTTCCGAATTTGATCGAACACAGGCACGAGCCCATTTAAGGACGTACCTTGTGGCATTGAGAGTGGCCAAACGCCAATATTGTGCCACTCTCATTGCATCCGCAGAGAACCGCCCTGACGCCCTGTTTCGGGTGTCCCGCTCCCTCTTGTTTCAGAGGCCGCGGGAGGCCCCTTTACAGGGCAGAGCAGAGGAATTTGGAAAATATCTGCAGGATAAAATCTCTCAAATCCGGAAGGATTGGGTCCCTGTCAGTGGTTCAATGGAGACGTCTGTGGCGAGTCTTGAGGAATCAACCTGGTAGGAGTTTGACTTGGTTGCCATCGAGGATTTGGACAGAATGCGTGGACGACTGCGACCCACCACATGTTTATTGGACCCGTGCCCCTCCTGGCTTGTACTGGCATCCTGGGAGGTTACACGAGACTGGCTCCTGGGACTAGTGAACGCTTCGTTGAGCGAGGGGTCTCTCCCGGCCGCCTTGAAAGAGGCGGTGGTGAGACCCTTGCTCAAGAAGCCTTCCCTGGACCCTCTGGAGCTGGCCAATTATCGTCCTGTCTCCAATCTTCCCTTTTTGGCGAAGGTTGTAGAGAGTGTGGTGGCTTACCAGTTTCCACGACATCTGGAGGAAAATGATTATCTAGACCCGTGCCAGTCCGGCTTCCGCCCCGGTCACAGCACGGAGACGGCCTTGGTCGCGTTGGTGGATGATCTCTGGAGGGCCAGAGATAGAGGTTGCTCTATCCTGGTCCTATTAGACCTCTCGGCGGCTTTTGATACCATCGACCATGGTATCCTGCTGCGCCGGCTGGAGGGGTTGGGGGTCCGGGGCACCGTTTTGCGGTGGTTCGGCTCCTACCTTTCTGGCCGGACGCAGCGTGTGTTGGCAGGGGAGGAGAGGTCGACCTTACGCCCCCTTACTTGTGGGGTACCACAGGGGTCGGTCCTCTCGCCACTCCTGTTCAACACATATATGAAGCCACTGGGTGAGATCATCCGTGGTTTCGGGGTGGGATATCATCTGTACGCTGATGATACTCAGCTGTACTTTTCCACCCCGAACCACCCCAACGAGGCCGTCGAAGTGATGTCCCGGTGTGTGGAAGCTGTACGGGTCTGGATGGATGACAACCGACTCAAACTCAACCCCTCCAAGACGGAGTGGCTGTGGGTACCAGCTCCCCGGTTCAGCCAATTAATTCCATCATTGGCCATTGGGGGCATCCAACTCGCCCCCGTGGAGCGGGCGCGCAATTTGGGCGTCCTCCTAGACGCCCGGCTGTCCATGGATGACCATGTGACAGCCGTGGCAAGGGGGGCGTTCCACCAGGTTCGCCTGGTGCGCCAATTGCGCCCCCTACTGGACCGGGACGCCTTACGCACGGTCACTCATGCGCTGGTGACGTCTCGCTTGGACTACTGTAACGCTCTCTACATGGGGCTTCCCTTGAAATGCACCCGGAGGCTACAGTTGGTCCAGAACGCAGCCGCGCGGGTAATTATGGGGAGTACTAGGTACTCCCATGTGACACCGTTCCTGCGCGAGCTGCACTGGCTTCCTGTGGTATCGGGTGCGTTTCAAGGTTTTGATAACGATCTACAAAGCGCTCCATGGCTCAGGACCTAGTTACTTGCGGGATCGTATTCTGCCCCATACATCCCTGTGACCAATCCGCTCACACAGAGAGGGTCTCCTCCAGGTGCCGTCCACCAGACAATGCCGGGGGGCGGCGCCTAGGAGTAGAGCCTTCTCTGTGGCAGGCCCAGCCCTGTGGAATGACCTCCCCCCGGATATTAGGAATACCTCTGACCTCCACTCCTTTCGTATAAAACTCAAGACCCACCTATTTCAAGTAGCTGGCCTGGCTCAACTTTGATCCAACTATATCGCTCCTGACGGGTTTTTTATTTGGGGTATTTTAATTGTACTCAATTTAGGGGTTTTTAAACATTGTGTTTTTAATTGTTTTTATTCATCAGCTCACCTCCTCCTTGTATATGTATATGTCTTGGTATACGTTTTTGTTATATGTATGTTTGTCTATATATTTATTTCCTATGTTTTGTTGTACGCCGCCCCGAGTCCTTCAGGAGAGGGTGCGGCTAAGAAATAAATATTTATTATTAGTAGTAGTAGTAAAAGAGCCTCAAGTGCTTTCAAATTGTGCCGATTAAACACAATATCTATTTGGTAGATAGGTATCCAGAATTTCTGAGCTTTGGGTAATTCTGTTTTCCATTCTTCTCCCTCTTTATATCTCGGAGGATTGGGATGACATTGAAATTGGGAGAAGGAGCAGTTCTAGTTAATATTATAGAGGTGAAGAGAATAATTATAATTGATTTCCAGTAATGTCAGCTGTCCTAATCTTACTACTATTAATCTGAGAGAATTGTCTTGTTTATGTCCCCTTTGTATCATGTTTAATTATAGTAAATAAAATAGTCAATTAATGTTTGCATTGTTTTTGTCCTTTCCTGTCAGGAAGATGAGGTGATCACTTTGTATAATCTGGGATTTTAATTATGGTGTGGTGTGAGTTTAGTAGATGCACGTTAGTCTTTTTTCCCCTCATATTCTTAAAACAGTTTTGTTTGGGATTTCACGGGCTTTTCTGCAAATTATTTGAGATGAACAATTATTTTGAGCATGCTCTCTCTGTGCATGTATTAGATTGATTTTTAGTTAGAACCTTTAGTACCTTGATAATAATGTGTTCTGTTTGAAATTAAATAGATAAATAATCAAAACTGCTGGTATGTTTATAAAATATAAACTTTGGTAAAACAGTGCCATCATGCTGAAATGATTGCTTGGTTCTGTTTCCAAGGATCATTATTTATTGTAATCTTTCAAATGTTGTGATCTCATTCGCGGTATCCATTCCTGGCCTCAAGTAAAGGATTTCCCCTCCAAAATGATGCTTTAATGGAGCTAGAGCTTCAAAACCACACCCTCAATTTATATTCAAACTCTCCTGGTAGGAAAAGTACATTTCTCCGTCAGCCAGTGGAAGAGCTGAGCTACATGAAGCTTTCTATGTTCCAATCAAATGCATTATCTCCATTTATTGTGTGGGTAACAATTGTTCAAAGCACTTTATATGCAGCCTTCAGGAACTATACCTTGCATCTGTGACCCAAAGCACTTGGACTGAGGATATTATGTATGCAAATAGATTCAGTAGTATTGTTATGAAGTGAAAGCAAGCCAAAGTAAACAGAAGAGGATATGGAGAACAGAATTTTAAATTCTGCTTAAAATCTTAGGATTTTTAGACAAGATGGGGAATCTTATCCAGAAACAACAACAACAAATAACAACAACCAGGGAGATCTGGGATGAATTTGCAGCTCTCAACCTGTTTTGATTTTGCAATAGCTCATGTTCCTGCCCACGTGTTAGCAGCACGGTAGATTCTTCCTTGACAATTCCAATATAAGTTTGGGACATATATTGTTCCTCACAGTGCCTTTTTTCATTCATCTCAGATCTCCCTGTTTTTTGTTTGTTTGTTTGTTTGTTTCTGGATAGATTCCCCATCTTGTCTAAAAATCCTGAAATTTTAGGCATAATTTTAAATTCTGTTCTTCATGTTCTCTCTGTTTATTTTGGCTCGCTATTAATCAGTAGGGTTCCTTGTCCCTTTGCGATTACTTAGCATTAATCTTGTTTATAGTACCAAAAATCAGGTTCCCTGAAGGACCCCCTGCTAGATGACCATGGAGATTTTAACAGAATGTGCACTGCAATGAAGAAGATTGGGCTTAACGATGAAGAGAAGCTGGACCTCTTCCGAGTGGTTGCTGGTGTTTTACATCTGGGGAATATTGATTTTGAAGAAGCTGGCAGCACATCTGGTTAGATGGTTTTGCTGATTTGATGGCACATAATCATTGTTTTTATTTCACTAAAAAAAGCAATCCTGAAATTTCTGCCACTTAATTCTGAAATTAAGAGTTTATTTCCTAGCAAAGATTTAAAAACTTTATATTTGAAAATAATTTTTAAAACTATTTGCAATAAGGCATGCTCATTCTCTCACTTGCTAGAATAACTTTGCACTGTTCTTTCTCCTAATCTGGGAAAAAGTATATGTAATTAAAAAGGCGAAAGCTATTTTTTTTAATTCCTTGGAGAAATTAAGACAAGTAAAATTACTGCAATGGATCAAGAGCAAGCCTCCTTTATGATGCCAGGATGATTCTAATTTATTCAATTGATCATTTACCCTGTACTAACAGTACCAAGGCAATATACAAAGAAAAACTAAATTAAATTAAACTGCAATTACTGTAGAAGAAATTGAGAAGCAACAGATAATATAACTGTAAAGTAATTGTAATGCACAAACACACACCTGTAGGGGTAGAAGAATATAGAAAGGAAACATAGGAAATAATGCACTTGAGTCTTCAACATCATATGAAATCCAGAGTTTATTCCCCTTTTATTACATGCAAGACACAGTGTGGGTTGAAGAAACAGTGTTCCCTAAATTGTACCTCTGTGGCTTGTTTTAGTCCTTACTGTTTTACCCCAAATACATAATTTAAAATGCTGAGTGAATATTGAAACCAAGAGAAACATGTTGAATTAGAGAGGTATCTTGGCAATGTGGCAGGCCAGAGTGAAAGTAGGTTTGTAAGATTTACAAATAGAAAGAAACACAGTGAGATCCAAAGAGGATCAATGAATATCATATATCAAGTGTAGCTTGATTATTTATTTGAAACCGTTCTTGACGTTTTAAATATGTATTCTGCTGTTTAAGAGGAATAGGAACAAACAGCACTGAAGTAATATAAAATTTTCATGAGTGTTTGTGCACAGAATTGCTTTTAAATTGAATTTACTTTATACCCTTTTCTTCTTGGGAAGTTTTTAATGAAGTTTCTATGTGGATTCCTGTATTTTGGGCAGAGGTTTCTCTTATTACCTGCTCCTTTCTTAACTGACAGTGCTAGGAACTGAACCACAAAACACTTTAACAACTTTAACTTAATGATTACCGCCTTTCATTTTCCTTGGCAGAAAGTCCTGTTCTAAGGTAGTGGATGCTGGCCATGTTCCTTTTCACTGGCCTTGATGCCAGTGTTGAAGGTATCCATTGATTCTGTATAATTTCTTAACAATTGGAGTGTTCAGACATTTTTTTTAAATGATACCTATATGACACAAACAAACACCAATGTTTAGACCAGGTGTATCAAACTCAAGGCCCGGGGCCCATAGGGTAGTTAGATTTGGTCCACGGTGCCGTCCTGGAAACAGCGAAGGACCGGGCCATGGTGATTCTGCCAGCGAATACAGGCTCCCGCATGCTGCCCTCCTGAGCTCCGTTTTCAATGGCAGAGGGTTGCAGGAGGCCATGGCAGCTGAAAACGGAGCTTGGGATCCTGTTTTTGCTGGCCGAGTGCTCGGGTCACCACAGACGCCTGCAACAGGAGTGATGTCAAGCTGACCACGCCTCCCGGCTACACTCCCCCTGCCCCCCCGTCAAACACAACCCTGATGTGGCCCTCAGTGAAATCGAGTTTGACACCCCTGCTCTAGACAGATTTTATCGGAGATCATTTTAAATTGCCTGAACATTCCAATTTTTAAGAAATGTGCATACATGCACACATACATATACATATATATGTGCGCACACACACACACGCACACACACATACCACACAGAGATACCTATATTAGTGAACTTTTTTCTTTCTTTTTTGCCTCAGGTGGATGTACACTAAAAAATAAATCTGCCCAGTCTCTGGAATACTGTGCTAAACTACTCGGCTTGGATGAGGATGATCTTCGTGTGAGTTTAACCAGCAGAGTCATGCTGACAACAGCAGGGGGCACCAAAGGGACGGTTATCAAGTAAGTTGCAAGAGAACAAGCAAATCTTTCTTGCTGTCCTCACCAGGTTTGCTGTGACTTTTGCACCTAAAGTTCTAAATATCAACTGTAAAAAATAACTTCTTTGAGCTGTTTTGGAATTATTGAGAGTGTAAAAGAAAGGTAATCTCCCCCCCCCCTACTGTTTGTGCCCTAAGGCAAATTGGTGTTTTTTTCCTTAGAGTAATATTATATCTGTCACTATGTAAAATGTTTCCTTTCATCCCTGCATGTGAGGGGAAAATGTATTTTGCATAATAATAATAATAAGGATTTCTTTTTTACCTGTTAATACTAAGCTGTCAAGTATTAGTAGAAGTGAAAATGCCTCATGATGGGGCTCAGCTCACTTGAATCCATATCTATGTTGCAATAATAGTTTAAAAGCAAAAAACAAATGTGAACTTTATGTTAAGAGTAGAGTCTGCATGGCGCCTAGGACTGTTTTTGCAAATAACTTGTAAACATGCAAATAACCTACAGAACTATCCTGCTGTCAGGCTTCCTGAATGGTGAGCCACTCTTAATGGACCACAGGGTCCATTATCTTATAAGAGTGATAATTTTGTGACAGAATGTTTAAATCTTTATGCATACCAAATTTGGCTGATGGTGTTTCGGAGCATCTTCCAGATTTCGTTTTTTCCATCTTCGTGTTCTACTTTATTGCCTCTTGCTACAAAACAGTAGCATTGTATCTCCCATAAATGACTCTCTCGTTCTAGCTTTTGTTTGTATAATTAAAATATTTTTAAAAAGAAAATTAAAAACTAATATGGGCTAATGTAAAGTAACAAAAAAGAAAAGAAAGAAATCAAAGGAAAGGAAAGGAAAAAATGAAGAAAAGGAAAGAAAGAAAGAAGAAATGAGCTGAAAATTACATATAGCCAATGGGCTGCCCTGTTGTCATGTAGAATACCAAAATGGGATCCAGATTTACAAAACCAGATTCTCATTGTGAGAATATGTTGAGAAGGAAGAGGGGCTGCAAAAAGGAGCAAGAATGATCTTGTGTCTGTTTTACTCATAGAAACATCTTACAGAATTTTAGCTATAATGTGGAAGAAATAAGCCTGCAGAAAGATCCAAATATTCACAAAATGTATATTTTCTGTGTTTCCCTGAAAATAAGACCTGGACTTATTTTCTTTTGGGCTTAAAAATAAGCACTAGGTCTTATTTTCAGGGGATGTTTTACCCACTTACCTTAGGACTGCTGCAGCCAGGCCTGCCACGTGCTGACCCCTGTCGCGGTCCTAAGGTAAGCGGGTGCAGGGTGCATGGGGCAACTCCACCACCACTCTCGCCCTAGCTTGATTTTTACGCACGCGCCTCACCCCACCTCATACAACCAGATGGTGGAACAGAGTGGGTGGGATCTTAACTAGTGCTTATTTTTGGGGTAGGGCTTATTTTCAGGGAAACACGGGCGATGACTGAGAATCAGGAATGAATATACCTCTCCAATGCTGCATTCTTTTAGCAGTGACCCCTGTTTGAAGTGTCCATATTTCTTGATAAATGTTCCATGTATATCTTTAGCGACCAATCTTTGTTAACAAACCTGTAAAAGTGAATTTCAAGGCCTAGGAGAAACAACTGTAAGTCACGTGAGTAGGCCTTGCTTTCGCTAAATTGCGTCTCCCATAATGGGAGCTCCATGGTTATACTTTATTATGCATGTCAGTAAACACAAAACAGAAATTTCTGTTGTATTTACCTCATGCTAAGATTCTTTTGTTTGCTCTTTTCAAAACAGCCCACGGTTTAAAACCTTTTTAGGTTGGAAACAATGGTACTGAAACCCGGGTTAGACTGAATTGAACCTAGTCTTGCAGTTACACACTGCTAAAAGTTTACAGGTTCCCATGTTGTATCAAGAACAGTGATTATTTTTCTGTAAATAGTGTACAAACAGTTAATTGAATGGTTGCATTCACTTTCTACAGTTGGCAGTTTTCACAGAACAGATAACGACAGTTGCTCCTTTGCTGCATGTATCAATATAACTTCTGCTTTTTAGCTACTTAAATATTTCTTCTGTTTTGAATTTTATCTACTATTTAATGTAAAATTAAAGTGAGTCAAATGCCTTATTTAAAAGATTGACCGTTGGCATGAACTTTGAGCATTATACTGCTGAGCTTTTAAATGCCCCAGGAGGAGTATAGAAAAGAACCTTCTCTCTATTTTTAAGTTAAGATTCTGTCAATGCCTATTACCATAAGATAAATCAAGAGATTATGCATTAAAGCTATTTGTACTCTATTGAAATGCAGTTGTAGCCATTTTCTAGTAAAGAGAGCTTTCACTTCCTTGACCTCTTATTTTCAGTAATAGGGAGGGAGCACTGGGTCAATCGTATCATGTTACTATTTCATAATAAGTAAGTAAGTTCTCTTTAAATACAGTTCATCAAGTTAGAGAAGACAGGCTGCCTTTGGCTCTTAATGCTGGCAGTTGCCTTACAAGCCTTCTACATTTCCTCTCCGCGCTGACCCAGAGAACCGCACACCCAGGGTTGACTGCAGCTTTCCTCAGACTGTGTCAGCGCATCAGTTCAAATAGGATTGTGCTTTTCAATAAGCAGGGCTTAAGGTGACTGAAGCAGTTCAGACTGCCATCCTGAAAGGAGGGAAGGGCAGAGAAAACACTGGATTCTTTTACTTTTGGTTTAGGGCAGTGCTTCCCAAATCTGGGTATGCTACCCAAAATTTGGTAAAGTGGTTTTTCTTTGGTTAATGATGTGTCAACTCATCATCTAATTACAACAGGGATATTTAAGTTGAGTTTTTTTTAACCTACATTGGGTATAAAGGACTTTTTGATAAGTGGTTTTGAGGAACAAAGGGCAAAGCTAGGGAAGCTTTGGTTTAGGGCATAAAAATAAGGCTGAACCAAATGTGTTCTCACCTAAGTATATTGTTTCCTCATGGTTAAAGTTTCAGGATATTGACTCCTCTCAACTGTTGCAGAGAGGAAGAAAGTAAGCATAACACAGACTGGAGCTTCTCTAGTTCCTGGGATTTAGGAAGCAGCAATACCTTTTCTGAACCTTTTGTAATGCTAATTGCCTGCCTTTTGACTGTTACATTTTCTCTCCGAGATCCAGCTCGCCGTAGTAGATAGTGACTTTAGCACAGGGGTGTCAAACTCATGTTGTCACGGCGGTGTCACATGACGTATTAGGACTTTCCCCCCCTTCGCTGAACTGGGTGTGGGCGTGGTCAGCGTGTGACACATCCAGCCCATAGGCTGGGAGTTTGTCAGCCCTGCTTTAGCACATGGCCCCAGTGAGGTTAATTCAGAAACAAGCAGTATTATCTGAATAGGCACCGATTTACCTAATTTGACCTCATTGGCATGGTCAAACGGTGAAACCTTAATTGCTATACATAGATCATTGCTATACATGACTTAGGGCCACAATTGGGAACAGAACTTCCATCACAAAATGAGGTGGTGGTTGATTGAGTCATATCCAATTTTAAAACTTTTTTTTTTGCTGGGGTTGATAAGCGAATCACCGTATCTGTTAAGTGAGTCACATGGTTGTTCAGCGAAGCTGGCTTCCCCCATTGACTTTGCTTGTTGGCAGTTGATTTTTAAAAAAATAAGTGGTGCTGAAAATAAAATAAGTAAATAAATGACCCTGAAAATAAGTGGCAATTTCAAATGAATGGCTTGAATTTATGATAGTTGCAGTGTCCTGGCATAGTGTGATCACCATTTGCGACTTTCTCAGTCAACTGCATTCAGTTCTGGTCACCACGATGTAGAAAAGATGTGGAGACTCTAGAAAGAGTGCAGAGAAGAGCAACAAAGATGATTAGGGGACTGGAGACTAAAACATATGAAGAACGGTTGCAGGAACTGGGTATGTTTAGCTTAAGAGAAAGAAGGACTAGGGGAGACATGATAGCAGTGTTCCAATATCTCAGGGGTTGCCACAAAGAAGAGGGAGTCAAACTATTCTCCAAGGCACCTGAGGGTAGAACAAGAAGCAATGGGTGGAAACTAATCAAGGAGAGAAGCAACTTAGAACTGAGGAGAAACTTCCTGACAGTTAGAACAATTAATCAGTGGAACAGCTTGCCTCCAGAAGTTGTGAATGCCCCAGCACTGGAAATCTTTAAGAAGATGTTGGATAGTCATTTGTCTGAAACGGTATAGGGTTTCCTGCCTAGGCAGGGGGTTGGACTAGAAGACCTCCAAGATCCCTTCCAACTCTGCTATTGTATTGTATTGTATTATAACTGCAAAGCAGCTGGATTTTGATCATGTGATCGTAGGGACACTGCAATGATCATAGTGTGAGGACCGGTTGTTCACTTTTTTCAGTGCCATTGTAACGTCAAAAAGTCACTAAACACAAGGTCGTAAGTGGAGGACTGCTGAAATGTATTCATCAAAAACAATATAAGTTTGAAAGCAAATAGTGTGGGCTCAGTAGCCTGTTAGAACTGAAAATACAAGTGAACTGATCTCTGGCAGTAATCTTTTATGGGCCTCCTGGAAGCATTCTGGAGACACCCTTCAAGGTATTTTTGAAAATATTATCTAGGAAAAATTTACTTCAGTCCTCAACGAAACTCTTTTGGGACAGCGTATCTTTCCAGCTTTTTCTTCCTACTCTTTCAAGTTGCTCTTCTGGATTCAGTGTTTCAGCACAAACTTTTCTACTTCTTTTTCATGTCGTTCCAATATTGCTGGTTCCATCTTTTTCTCTCTCTGCAACTTTTACCTCATCTGTCAGATGTGAACTGAAATCCTTGTGGGATTATGCATCACAAAAGTTCTGTCTTGCCAATGATGTCTTAATGTCACATGCTATTGCGTATGGTTTATTTTAAAGACGTTTTCTTTAAAAAGCCACGTTTCATCTTATATAATTGGTTTCAAAGGAATGGATTTTTTTTTTCCCAAAAAAAGTGGCATTGAAAAAAAAATGTCCTTGAAAATAAATGGCACTTTTAAATAAATGGCACTGAAATACTGTATCAACATTGCAGAAAAATCAGCAAAATCAGCATTGCAGAAGAAATTCGGTATCATTATTACTCAAAAACAATGCTAATGCTAGGAAATATAACAGTGACTAACACATCATTTTCTGCTATTTTTAGGTTTTCATAAAAAAGAATGAATTTATTTGATTTAGTTTTTCCACATTTTCAGGGAAGCTAGAAATAAAATGACCAACTTTTAAAAAAGAGAAAGAAAAAAGTTATGTTTCTTCCCTCTGAGTGGCCTTGATAAGTTGTATATGCTGTCTTTTTTCTCTATCCCACATCTATCTATCTGTCTGTCTGTCTGTCTGTCTGTCTGTCTGTCTATCTATCTATCTATCTATCTATCTATCTATCTATCTATCTATCTATCTATCTATCTATCATCCATCCATCCATCCATCCATCCATCCATCCATCCATCCATCCACACACATCCACACAATACAGATAGTCTGGATATGAGAAAGTTCTATTTACATAAACATGTAGCCAGGTTCTTACAATGATAGTCATACTTTTCCACAGTTCTTCTGTAACTACTGAACAGAATAACAGAGTTGGAAGGGACCTTGGAGGTCTTCTATTCCAACTCCCTGCTCAGGCAGGAAATTCTATTTGATTTCAGACAAATGGTTGTCCAATTTCTTCTTAAAAACCTCCAGTGTTGGAGTATCCGTAAGTCATTCAGGATGGTGTGAACATGCATGGCTAATGTGGCATTGGTACTTTACATAAGCCCAGCAGACCTCTATGTTTTATGGACTTCTCCTATGTTCAACTCTCTGAATCCAGCTGGACCAATTTTGATACTCCCTGGCATGTGTTTTATGGAAATGCATTAAAATTCCATTATGTAGGATTTGGCCTGAACTGATTCAAACACCCAGAATGAATCAAACTGATTTTCCAAATCGATTGGGATACTCAATTCAATCTGATTTGCACACCTTTAATAAGTTACCTTTTGCATCTAGCATACTTCCAGTTGTATGATTGTGGTTATAAACAATTAGGTATCATTTAGTCTGTTTTCTTACTATATAACTTCATTAGGAACTTGGTTGGCTCTCTGACATATTGCTAAGGTTTTTTAGGTTGGTGTCTAATAAAGACAAGACCTCCCATTAGCTTCTCATGGAATTCTTCCCTTGTAGTTTCATTGTTTTTCTTCTGGTGTTTAGGAGGAAGTTTGACATCTGCCAAATCTTATATTTCGGGAATCCCATATGGTTATATTTAATGCTGTTTCTATTAAATATTTAGTTTATTTAAATTTTGTCCACATTATTGTAATCTCCCATGTTGTCACCATAAATATGGAACAAATTGATAGTAATTATAATATTTTTTTCTCCTCCAGGGTTCCATTAAAAGTAGAACAAGCAAATAATGCACGTGATGCTTTGGCAAAAACTGTCTATAGTCACCTCTTTGACCATGTGGTCAACAGGGTAAATCAATGTTTCCCATTTGAGACGTCGTCTTTTTTCATTGGGGTTTTGGATATTGCAGGTTTCGGTAAGTGTTTTACCTTTTAACTATTCAGACTGTGTGCTTTTTCATGTTTATCATTTCTTACCACAAGAAATCCTGGATGTGGTATGTAGCAATTAAAATATTAGTGCAGGATTAGAAATCAGAAGACCGTGAGTTCTAGTTCTCCCTTCGACATCTGGTTACTTTGGACCTGTCATTCTCGCTTAGCCCTGCCACCCACATAGGGCTGTAGTTGTGGTGGCAATAGGAGAAAGGAGCATTATGTATAGTATCTTGAGATCTACAAATAATGGTGGGGTACTAATCTAATAATAATAAAAATAATAATGATTTGTCCAAAATGATTTGACTTAAAATGTGAGTCTGACTTGTACTTTGTAGCCAGACAAACACATCAATTCGCAGATGCCTCGATATTTTCTTAAAATCTTTTCTAAAAAGAGTGCACTTGAGAACAACATTGTGTGCAAAATAGGCAGCCCAGTTCTCTCCATGTCTGCAGCCAACAGCCTCCTGCTAATTATACACTGTACCAGTGGCTGGCAAATTAGTGGGCTTCCTTCTGCTACTGGTTGGCTACTATGAAATCAGACTGTTAGACTAGATGGGCAAGGAGTCTGTTTCAGCAGGGCCGTGCTTATGTACATATTTTTGTTTTGTTGTGTGTTGTTTATTGTCTAAGCATTTTGAGCCTTGTAGAATTTTACGGTCAATAGCTCTAATAAAGAATCCATTCATTCATGCTTCTCATAAAGGCTCCCCCCCCCTGCAAATATATGAAAATGGGGGAAAGTACTCTTTTCATTTAATTCAGTGAATTCTAGCTGCACATTTTCTTTCTTTTTTTAACAGAAAGGTTTGTTTGTTTTTTAATTTTTTGTGGCAGTCTCTCAAATACTGGAATACTGCTATCTACCTCCATAGAGAGTTCGTATTATTTAAACTATTGGTTGTCAGAAATCCTTCTTGACCTGCAGCAACTTGAGAGATCTACCAGTGCATCTAGATCAGACTCCTGGCCCTCAGGCTGGATGTGTCACATGCTGGCCACGCCCACACCTGGTTTATCGAAGGGCTACAAAGTCCCAATACGTGCCATGACAATATGAGTTTGACACCTCTGCTCTAGATCTACCTTCTGCCCACCTTGGTGTGGAAGGCCTGATTGTGGAATGCTGTGCTACAATGGACCAATGATATGATACCTCTAAAGCTGTTCACCATTTTGTTTTGCAGAATACTTTGAACACAACAGCTTTGAACAGTTTTGCATTAATTACTGTAATGAGAAGCTACAGCAATTCTTTAATGAAAGGATCCTTAAAGAGGTAATGTAGAACATGCCAAGCTATCAGGAGGTTCAGGAAAGAAACCAGATATGCTGTCCTAATTATGTGTTGATTTTTCTCTTAATGTTGGTCATCTTCACATATTGACTACAGCAATGTCAGGAGATATTTCAATGAATCTCACAAAACTCACTCATCTCCAGAATAATCCCACATAGCATGCTGCTCTATCCAGGACTTGACACTTATATGTGGCATCTTGTGACATTCACAACTTAGCTTGACTTCTCAGCTAGGCAGAACACTCATAGGTCTAGTTTGCCCATAGTAGAATCTTTGTTGTGGACAAAGAAATACGCCACAATTTCATTTCATTTCATTTATTAGCACTTATATACCGCCCCCTCTCCCGAAAGGGACTCGAAATTGACTTCTCCATGGTAATGAGAAGATGAAAGTCACTTTTATAGTCGTGGGATTAAAACTCCTGGCTTCTTCCTTCCCTAATTTATGGATGCTTGGCAGAGCATAATATCCTGGGTGGCTTTGAAGACAAGTGGCTGTCATGTTTTTACATAATGGCCATCTTCACCCTTGAAATCATTGATTCTGGTTTCAGTCTTTTACAGCACAGTTCTTGCAGCATTCTTTTTCTTCTTACATGGTGACTTGAAAACTCTTGTGTGAACACTTATTGAAGATTTATGTCTAAATCGGTGTCATTATTATCCAGTGACATTTAGAGCACATGTGGCATGCTTGCAAAGTCCTTGAAAACTTGAAAGTGACAATATTCTAGTGCACACTACAAGGAATGCTATGTTGTTATACCATTAACACTGAAAAAGATCAACTTTATTCATATCTCTGAAGGCAGAGTGTTCATGATTCCTATTGTCCAGATTAAACATAAACAGGAATATTTGTGGCTTCAGAAAAATATGAAGCTTTTTTCTTTATTGATTTCCAAAAGCACAATATTAAAAAAAATAAGCATATGAGAAAAAAAATTAAAGAAAAAAAGATATGAAAAAGAAAAAAAAACCAAGAAAGAGAGAAGATAGAGGTACCAAAAGAAAAAGTAAGAAAAATGGGAAAAGAATGATTTCAGAACATTTCTTTCTTTGGTATAGATATGGATTAAAAAAAAATAAGCTTAATTTTTTCAAAACAACTTCCAGCTATTACAGTTTTGGAGTTTTATGTTCCCAAAGTCAAATAGCTTACCACACTAAAATACCTCATTACAGCATCAGAATGACAAGTTCTTTTTGAGTGGGATCAGCTTCATTGGAAATAAGTCACATTGAGTCAGAAGAATAGCAGTGTCATTAATGAAATCTGACATCTCAGGCATGGGTGCTTAACCCTATTGTAGGTGATATGATCAGACAGGCTATTATAATTCTGTTTTTCTTACAGGAACAAGAACTTTATCAAAAAGAAGGTTTAGGTGTTAATGAAGTACATTATGTGGATAACCAGGACTGTATAGGTATGTAGGCTTAGTACTGGGATAAGGTTTATATGCAAAAGTTCTATTTACTATGGCTTCTGTTAAATCTATGCAGAACTATATCTAGTTTGGGTTTTTTTTCTTATTCTTTAAAGCAATTAGTAACAATGACTTGGGGAAATGTTACCTCCCCCCCAGGTTAAATTACTTTAAAAGAAAATACTGTAATTTATACCTTTTGTATTTAACAAAAAGTCTATATTTTGTGGCTGGAATGGTTGGGGAAGAGGAAGTGTAGAAAAAGTATTTTTTTAAGTTGGATGGAAACATTTGAATGTTCAACTTGAGTCTTCCCACTAAAATGCCTTGGGTTCCACCAAACCAAAATTTGAAGCTGGTTAATTAGCCTGGACCATTCATCTCAGTAATAGAGAGTTCATTTTAGAGTGTATTAAACACTGGTTATTGGGACAAGCCATATTTTCACAGCCTTAAAAGTCATGACTACATGAAGAGAAGTGAACTGGAAGGCTCACTTGCTTTGTTAATTTGATGCTCTTTCAGGTAGAAAGCAGAAAAAAAGGTTACTTTTCATGACTTTCTACCTGTAGCCCCAGCTGTATTTCCCATGGTTCTTCCCCCAGACCTTCTAAAACATACATTTTGTGGTAAAGAAGGTGTCAAGTTCAAGAATGGTGTTGTTTAGTGGGATCTGAGAAGTTTGCCTTCTCCCTTCCTGTGCCTGCTCTGTGGAACAAAATATCTGTTTGAACTTTGGATGTCTCTGTCCCTGTTAGCTTTCTGTAATGCATTATTTTTCATATTGTTTAACAATTAAATACATTTATATGGCCATACATTATATAGAATATAGAATAACAGAGTTGGAAGGGACCTTGGAGGTCTTCTAATCCAACCCTCTGCTCAGGCAGGAAACCCTATACATTTCAGACAAATGGTTGTCCAATCGCTTCTTAAAAACTTCCAGTGTTGGAGCATTCACAGAGCTTTCATTCTGGAGGCAAGCTTGTTCCACTGATTAATTGTTGGCCACCCGTCCTGCAGATCATATGTCCCTGGGCAGCTAACAATATATTAAAAAATCCTAGGAAAAATAAAGTCAACAAAACATTTTAAAAAATGCTGCTACTAAACCAGGAAAACTTATTTGTAAAATGTTTATACAAAGCATTTCTGTATTTGATTTTACCATATTTTTTGTTCTTTTAATGCATATTTGGAAGCATCTACTGTCTGAATAACAATAGAAACATGAGTATGAAATCATAACAGTATATTAGTGCCGTTGAGAATTTTGTTTAAACTGCAGCCACTCCAATAACTTGCAATCATTTGCATTTTAAATAATTTAATTTTAAATAGTCATACTGTATCTCTCTTGTGAGGCCGAAATTTCTATGGGATATAGAAAGTATAAGATTAATAGGATACATGCAAGTATTTTCTTATTTGGTTAACGTAAGGTTTTATCATTGCATATTATTTATGAAATAGCCTATGGTTTTTATCATTCCAACAGATTTGATTGAAGGAAAATTTATAGGAATCCTTGATATTTTGGATGAAGAAAATCGTCTTCCACAGCCAAGCGATCAACATTTTGCTTCAGTGGTTCATCAGAAACAAAAACAACATTTCAGGCTATCAGTAGGTTTATTTTTTGAATTTAGATTGGTTGATTCCCCAGATGAATCAGCTTATATAAACAATTGTTTGCCTGAGATTGGCTTGTTTCCTTATTGCATTCTATCAGCTTCCCTTTAACTCAGATGCACACTTTCCAAGAATTGAATGGCTACCTTGTGAACCCAGAAAAAGGCCATGCTTTCTTTAAGGAGGTAAAGATAAATGCAACAAGTGCATTCACACAAAAGCAAATACTTGTTTCAAAACCAGATGGCTACCCTCCACTAACAGAGAAGATGACTGTGGTAGGGAGACAGTGAAAATGGAAAGTCAGTCCCTGGAATAAAGAATTTTGTGAGATCTTGATGACCATGCCACTCTAGTTATGAAATTATTTGCTTTGTGGAATTCATCGCTATAGTTCCTAAAATAAAACGTGTGACAAGTTCTTTAGACACCTTTCTACCTACCCATGTGGCACAAACGTTTGATGCCAATCATGTTGTATAGAGTGGCATATTTCAAGAATAACACCATAATTTAGGTCAGTGTTTTTTTTTAAACGTAACAGCTTTATGATATGTGGACAACTCCTGGAGTTGTCAAGGTTGAAATACACTGGTTTAGGTGTTGGACTAGGACTGGTAATAATCCCATAGAAATCCACCTTCAATAATGGAAACACCATAAGTGATTTTGGGCCAGTCCAATCTTCCTCACTTTTTTGTGGGCATAAAACAAAGAACCACTTCAATCTTGAATCCCCGGAGAAGAGGTGGAAACTCAGTCTAAAGGATAAGGAGAAATAGAATTTGGAGACTGTATGGCATTCTTTCCAGTGAGAAATATTTGGGACAGAACTTTTCTCTATATGTCTATAGGAAAACATGTTTGAATATTTAGACATGTAGTGATTATAAGAGGAGGAGCTTGAGGCTCAGTTCTCCCCTGCGGGATGACTTTTAGCTAGCTGTTCTCTTTCAGTCTAGTCTAACACAGAGAGCTATTGTGGCATTTAAATGGAGATTCCCACATAAGCCGTGCTAAGCTGGTAGACCAAAAAGGGTAGAACTGCATCAGTAATAAATAAATCTTTATTTGAAAAGGCTGTGACCAAGCATTGAAAGGCCCTACATCTTTATGTCTAAAAATGTCATCACTGAATACAAACTGCAAAATCCTTTGTGGATTAGGTGAAATTACAGTTGTTGTTTTTTTAAAGTGAGCTAGATGTGATCTTTTAGGATCTTTGTATCCCTACCCCCAAGAAAATGGCAGGAAACAGCAATTGTGATGGCAATATAGTTATCATTATTTATTACATATGTCCCATCCAAAGATGGTGCTCTGTAGGGTTGCTTTCAGAAGATTCACCAGAAGTTATATGTGGTCTAAAATGTGGGTGAAAATTGGTGACTTGGGTAGATTGCGGTACAGGTGATTTTGAATTAATTCAGTGACTTATTTCTAAATTCAGTTAAATTACTGATCTTTTTAATGCTTAGAGCCTAAACTGCTAGGGATCAGGTTATTAGATCTGCCTTGTTCCACATACCTGATCTGTTTGTTAAGATGTACTTGAAAAGCTCTTAAGATTCTCTTTCCTTTTTATGTATTTAAGCTAGTGCCTTTTAACAATATTAACTAAGAGCCAGTTGAGACCGTTTTAACCAGTATATTGCCACAGGATGACCTTGCTGCTGGATTTTCTTCACAATAAAATTTTCTTTAAGTCTCATTGGTGTTTGTTATGAGTCCTTGCAGTATTTTGTTTACATCTGTATATATCTTAAATTATATTTCTTTTTCACCTCAGATACCCAGGAAGTCTAAATTGGCTGTTCATCGAAATATTCGTGATGATGAAGGATTCATCGTCAGACATTTTGCAGGAGCAGTTTGCTATGAGACGGTAAATTAATAGCTGTTGCTCTTTCTTTAAGTTTTTTTTTAAAAAGTGTTAATCAACATTTGTTATTTTATGGATATTCTATGAATGTTTATTTTAAATAAGTTAAACTCTCCCTTTACAGCGGGCATTTAGTATTACAGAGCAGTTACTATCCATAAAATAGGTAGTACCGTACTGAAGGGCAATCAGGAGATCCCTCTGGAAATTAATTCACAAATAAATAGGTCAGCTAAAAGCACAGACTTTTAGGAAACTCATACTTGCTTTCTCAAGGCAAAAGGAAAATGAACAATGTAAGTCTGGAAGCCTTTCACAAATGCATGGCCATCACTATAGAGCTCCTGTTTCTTACACATTTCAGTCTCCGCTCAGGAACACAAAGATAACCTAAGAACCATCCCTTCTCCAAGTAATAACACGACAGGTAGTCCTCGACTTAACCGCCATTTGTTTAGTGACTGTTTGAAGTTACAACAGCTCTGAAAAAAATGTTTTTCACACAACTGTTGCAGCATCCCTATGATCAAAATTTGGATGCTTGGCAACTAGCAAGTGTTTGTGATAGTTGCAGTGCCCCAGAGTCATTGTGTCACCTTCTGACAAGCAAAGTCAATGGAGAAGCCAGATTCACTCAACAGCCATGTTACTAACTTAACAACTGCAGTGAGTCACTTAACTGTGGTTGTAATGGTCGTAATATGAGGTAATATTCATTTAACGACTATCTTGCTTAACAACAGAAATGTTGGGCTCTGTTATGGTCATAAGTCGAAGACTATCTGTATGTGTGAGAGTGATAGAAAATAGTTATTTCTTTGGTTTATTATAATAATTTACCAGAATTTTTTTAAAAATAGTTAACTTTAGCTGGTAGTCTCAGGGTTTTCATTAGCAAGGCAATACATTTGCTCATTATGAGCAATACCATTTCAATGCAATATAGTTGTTTTAGGAAAAGGAATACTTGAAAATATTGTAGGAATAGAACAATCTACAATCTATTGTAGCCAAAAAAAAAATCAAAAAGAGTCAAGCAGCCCTTTCAAAAAGTAACAATTTTTATTGTAAGGCTTAAACTTTTGTGAGTGGCAACTCACTTCATCAGATGCAGGGATTGGCTGACACGTTGAATTCCTATATATGATCTAGAGATAGCTCAGATCTGTGTGCTCTCCTGAGTGACTTAAATGCTTCTGATTTTCCTCAGACCCAGTTTGTGGAGAAAAACAATGATGCTTTGCATATGTCTCTGGAGTCCCTTATATGTGAATCCAAAGATAAATTTATCCGACTACTTTTTGAGTCCAACACTAACAACAATAAGGATACTAAGCAAAAAGCGGGAAAACTAAGTTTTATCAGCGTGGGCACCAAATTCAAGGTATGGTGGTTTTATAAGACTGGCTTTAATAGTCCTATAAAGGAATCCACACATAATAGTGGATTCAGTATCATTCCATTATCCTTTGTAGCATCTGGAGACCTCTTCCCTATAGTAGGAAATGTTAATACTTTAACAGGTTTTCTTCAGACTCTACAGATTTGGGGAGCTTGGTTTTTTTGAAACATCACAGCTGTTATTAGACTATTTTGCTGGATCAATTTGTAAAGTCCTAGATAGTTCCCCAAACAGTTATTTTACGTATGCCTACCATCATTTTTTGATCATCTTTTATGACTAATGAACAAAGGAAATTATTTCCACGTTATCTTTTGTAATAACATTCTCTCATATTTCCGATGTGCCTTTTTGGATTTTCCTATTGTCCCTTTACTTATTTTTCCATGCAGCTCGTGGAACTGTTAAAGTTGTTCTTGGAAATTTCAAACCAAAAATTCAAATAACGTTTTCCTATGGCTTAAACCCAGCGCACTTAGAAGCAACTAGACAGACAAACAAAACACCAACCTATCTATATATACTTAATAATTAAGATATACAGTAATTAAATTAAGAATAATAACAATGTTTTTAATTTTTATGCTACAGAAATCAGTATCCACCATATTGTAAAAGCAAAATTTGCCAACATGATATCTAACATAAAATTCTTATCCACTTAAACAAAAACTTCATTAACATCTTCTGTCCAGCCTTTAATTGTTGCTAAGGAAGGAAAACGAAAAGGTTCTTTTTTTTTCCAAAAGGCAAGTGGACTTTCTTGTTTTTTTCTTTTGAAAATGTTTCGCTTGTCATCCAGAACTGAAGAAGCTTTTTGGGTGAGAAGCGAAACATTTTCAAAGGGAAAAAAAGAAGAAAGTCCACTTGCCTTTTTAAAATCATCCAACCATGACTTGGATGATTGAGAATCTACATAGACCGGCGATGGCAAACCTTTTTTGGCTCGCGTGCCATAAGTGGGGGGAGCGCAGGGGGGTCATGTGCAGACATGCCGCACCCATAATGCAATGTGCGACCCCCCCAGTGCACATGCATGCACTACAGGTGCGACCCCCCCATTTTTGCATGCTTTTTTCGCCCTCCCCAGACTCCAGAGGCTTTATAGGAGCATGGGGAGGGCGAAAACCACCTTCCCCGCCTCCCCGGAGGCTTCAGAGACTTTCAGGAGGCTTCCCTGAAGCTTCCGAAGCAGTCAAAACGACCCTCCGAGCAAACCGGAAGTCACTTCCGGTTTGCTCGGTGGGTTGTTTTGAGCCCTCCGAAGGCTTCAGGGACCTTCAGGAGGCTTCCCTGAAGCCTCTGGAGCAGTCAAAACGACCCTCCGAACAAACAGGAAGTCCGTTCCTGAACTTCCGGTTTGCCCGTAGGGCCGGTTTTTTGCGCTCCGGAGGCTTCAGGGAAGCTCATGAGGGCCTCCAGGGGGCGGAGAGCTCTTTTTGCCCTCCCCAGGCTCCTATAAAGCCTGGGGAGGGTGAAAAATGGCTTTAAAAAAGGGTGAACTCAGTTGGCCAGTGTGCGCATGCACGCTGGCCAGCTGACAGGGCAGCGCCTCGTGTGCCCTGACAAATGGCTCCACGTGCCACCTGTGGCATGCGTGCCATAGGTTCGCCATCACTGGCATAGACATTTAAGAAAAAGATAGTTTGCACCATAAATCTGAATTAAATTCAGAGTGCACCTGAGTGATTGGTTCAGCCCACCTGTACCACCTATGCATAAGCAGCGTATAGGAATTTTAGCAGACAAATAGCAGGCTGTTAACACATGCCTTGTACTTCTTAAGAGGTTGCTATGACTATGCTGCATGTTTCAGAGAAATGAGCACTCCTCAAGGACTCTGTTAATAAATACCTCAGCAGTAGAATCACACAACTGACAGGGGCTATGGAGAACAATTGTTTTGCCAAAGCCAATAAGTTGGCTTGAATAAGTTCAGTTCAAAAGCTTTTTCTCAGCTATACTGTTACACTATGTACTTTTGAAGTGGCCCTGATTAACTTGCAGGGAATGTTCCGTTTAAATAGTGAATGCTGTCTGTGAAAGTGAAACATGACCAATTGTTCTAATGCAGTGAGAAGGAAAAGGAAAAAAAGAAAAACACTCTGCTTTTAAGGGGAAAACAATCTCAGGGCACCAGGAATTTGTTTTTTCCCCCTTTAACTAACTAAAGAGTCTGATACTTTTCTATTTTTATTCCTTTATTATGAGCTATAAATGTGGCTCCTGGCTGCCTTCTGTTCTTTACATGTTAAGCCAGTGCTTCCCAAACGTTTTCTTTCAGTACCCAAAACTGCTTATCAGAAAGTCTTTTTTTCCAATTTAGGTAAAACACTTCAAGTCACTTTAAATGTCCCCATTCTGATTGGTTAATAATAATAATAAATAATAAATTTGAATTTATTAGCCGCTCCCTTTCCAGGCAGGACTCGGGGCGGCGTACACTAGGACATATATAAACATACATATATACAAAGACATACATGCACGGAGGAGGTAATAGATTACAACATTTAGACAATTAAAACCATTAACATACCCCAATAATAAAAACCCAATATACAATAAAAGTTTAAAATTTAAAAAAGACAGTCAGGAGGATTATGAAAAATTACGGTTGAGCCAGGCCAGATAATTGAAAGAGGTGGGTCTTCAACTGTACACGGAAGGAGCGAAGATCGGAAATAATCCTGATGTCACGGGGGAGGTCATTCCACAGGGCTGGGCCCATCACAGAGAAGGCTCTGCTCCTGGGTGTCGCCCCCCGACACTGTTTGGCGGACGGCACCCGGAGAAGTCCCTCTCTGTGTGAGCGAATTGGTCGTAGGGATGTGTGGGGCAGGATGCGATCCTGCATGTAACTAGGTCCTGTGCCATGAAGCGCTTTAAAGATCATAATCAAAACCTTGAAACGCACTCGGTAGACCACAGGAAGCCAGTGCAGCTCGCGCAGGAGAGGTGTTACAGGGGAGTATCTAGTCCTCCCCATAATCACCCGCGCGGCCGCGTTCTGGACCAACTGTAGTCTCCGAGTGCATCTCAAGGGAAGCCCCATGTAGAGAGCATTGCAGTAGTCCAGGCGAGACGTCACTAGCGCATGGGTGACTGTGCGTAGGGCATCCCGGTCCAATAAGGGGCGCAATTGGCGCATCAGGCGGACCTGATGGAACGCCCCCCTTGCCACGGCTGTTACATGGTCATCCATGGACAGCCGGGCATCTAGGAGGACGCCCAAATTGCGCACCTGTTCCATGGGGGCTAGTTGCACGCCCCCGATGGCCAGAGATGGAAACACCTGGTTGAACCGGGGGGCCGGAAGCCACAGCCACTCCATCTTGGAAGGGTTGAGTTTTAGTCGGTTGCCATCCATCCAGACCCGTACGGCCTCCAAACACCGGGACATCATTTCGACGGCCTCATTGGGGTGGTTCGGGGTGGAAATGTATAGCTGAGTATCATCAGCATACAGATGATATCCCACCCCAAAACCACGGATGATCTCGCCCAGCGGTTTCATGTATGTGTTGAACAGGAGAGGCGAGAGCACTGATCCCTGTGGCACTCCACATGTGAGTGACCTCCGGGTCGAACTCTGCTCCCCTGCCAACACACGTTGCGTCCGGTCAGAGAGGTAGGAGCCAAACCACCGTAAGACGGTGCCCCTGACTCCCAGCCCCTCTAGCCGGTGCAACAAGATACCATGGTCGATGGTATCGAACGCCGCCGAGAGATCTAATAGGACCAGGATAGAGGAACAACCCCTATCTCTGGCCCTCCAGAGATCATCAACCAATGCGACCAAGGCCGTCTCCGTGCTGTGCCCGGGTCGGAAGCCGGACTGGCGCGGGTGTAGATAATCATTTTCCTCCAGGTGACGTGGGAACTGCTGTACCACCACACTCTCTACAACCTTCGCTAAAAAAGGAAGGTTGGAGACAGGACGATAATTGACTAGGTCCGTTGGGTCCAGGGAAGGCTTCTTGAGCAGGGGCCTCACCACCGCCTCTTTCAAGGCGGCTGGTAGAGACCCCTCACCCAACGAGGCGTTCACTAGGCCCAGGAGCCAGTCGCGCGTAACCTCCCAGGATGCCAGTACAAGCCAGGAGGGACACGGGTCCAATAAACATGTGGTGGGTCGCAGACGTCCACGCAACCTGTCCAAATCCTCGATGGCAACCGAGTCAAACTCCTCCCAAAGCGGTCCCTCAAGACTCGCCACGGGCGTCTCTACTGGACCACTGAAAGGGGCCCATCCCATCCGGATTTGAGCGACTTTGTCCTGTAGATATTTCCCAAACTCCTCTGCTCTGCCCTGTAAAGGGGCTTCCCGCGGTCTCTCAAACAAGAGGGAGCAAGTCACCCGAAACAGGGCGGCAGGGCGGTTATCTGCGGACGCAATAAGAGCGGCACAATGTTGACGTTTGGCCGCTCTTAATGCCACAAGGTACGTCCTCAAATAGGCTCGTGCCTGTGCTCGGTCAAATTCGGAACGGGAGGATCTCCAACGACTCTCTAGTGGCGTTTCATCACCCTTAGCTCCTCAGTAAACCAAGGGGCCAGGTTGGTTCGTCGCCGCAGGAGAGGCCGCAAAGGCGCCACCCGGTCTAGGGCCCCGGTAGTTGCACTATTCCATGCGTCAACCAGGTCCTCTACTCGGGGGCGGGTCAGATCCACAGGAGGTGGCCCAAGCTCCGTCTGGAACCTATCTGGTTCCATCAGGCGCTTGGGGCGGAACCATCTAATGTCTTCCGGTTCCGCCTCCTCGCGGTGGGGGGTAGCTCCAGGGAAGTCAAGCCGGAGAAGTGAGTGATCCGACCATGACAGGGGAATAATGGCTAGATCCCCTATTCCCAGATCACTCGTCCACTGGCCAGAGACAAAGACAAGGTCCAGCGTGTGGCCTCCCTCGTGAGTAGGGCCCTGAATTAACTGGGTCAGGTCCATGGCTGTCATGGAAGCCATGAACTCCCGAACCCCCTCAGACGCTTCTCCCATCGACGGCAGATTAAAATCCCCCATCACTAACAGTTTGGGGGTCTCAATCGCCACCGATGAGATCAGCTCGAGGAGTTCAGGCAGGGCCGCTGACGTATAGCGAGGAGCCAGGTATACTATCAGCAGGCCCAACTGCCTCCCTGGGCCCCATCTCACGACAAGGGACTCACACCCGGATGTCTGCGGCACAGTGAACTCTCTCGGCTCTAAGTCTTCCCGGATAATCACTGCTACCCCACCGCCCCTTCCCTGGGCCCGAGGCTGGTGAAATGCTCGATAACCTGGCGGGCACATTTCCACGAGGGGTAAACCACCCTCGTGGCCCAACCAGGTCTCGGTTATTCCTGCGAGGTCCGGCTCCCCCTCCAAAATTAGATCGTGGATGAGGGGGGCCTTATTGACAACGGACCTCGCGTTGCATAACATCAGTCTCAGGCCTTGGGTCTGTAGATCCTGACCACCTAGTATGCAGGGGTTGGTACAAACGACCGGGAATGACCAAAAACCCCGGTCTCCCAACCGACTACGCGCTCTTGATCTGTCCTCGCACCTGCCCCTCCCCACAACCGTTGGTATCAAGGAGCCCTGCACAGGAATGCTATCTTCCCTCTCCTCCCCCACTCCGCTCCCTCCTCCTTCGACCACACCTAGGTGCCTGGCTCTCCCGTCCCTCCTGACCTGTTCCCCCACCCACCCCTGGAACCCCTTACAACTTTTAAAAAACAATTAATTAAAAAACCCCTCAGTGTGCACTTCCTCCACCTCTCTGGGTTAATGAACCCGTCCTCGAGGTGGGCCCTTGAGAGGGCAGGAGGCCATAGCTGCGAGAGGGGGGACTCCCGCATTAAAATAAGGTCAGACCTCGTATACATAATAAATGATAAATAATAAATACATAAATACACCGGGCTTAAGATGGATACTGGGTGCTAAAGGTGTTAAATAAGTCTACCCGTTAAAAATCATGACAGAACGGCAACGAAGATTACAAGATGAGAGAGATGGATAAAGAAATAGGTAGAAGTGGTTAAAAAATAAGTAGGGCCTATAATCTACAGTTCTCAATAGTAGGGGGTTAGGCAGTTCTTAAAAACCGTAAGAGAGTGAGCAGATAATCCATAGCGGGCGGGGGGGGGGCTCAACAGCTCCCCACAATCCTTCCATGCCCCAGATGGTAAGGAGTTGAGCCGTCCTCAAAGTCTGTACAAAGACAAGCGGATAATCCATAATGGGAGGGAGGTGGTGTCGGCGGCTCCCCGTGAGCCTTTCAAGCCCCAGCGTCGCCTAAGCGTCATTTCAGGCGGCCTCTGTTGTTCAATCCACACCTTCTGCCGGCCTCCGGCGCCCTCCAACAACTCCGGCGATTCCGATGTTTCAATGTTTCAATGTTACAATGTTTCAAGCCCAGCTCAAACCTCCCACGACCTCCACTGGGCTTCTGGTAGGCTCGGGGCTCCCAGCAAGTCCAGCGGGTCGGGGACTGATGTTTAGAGCCCCCGATGATCTTCCGGGCTGCCTCTGCCACCAACACCTCCCTCCGCCTTCTCTCGAGTGAGGACGCCATCGTGTCCCCGTCGCTAGCCGCTCAGGGCGCTCAGGGCGTCGCTGGTCTCACCTCAGGCTGTCGTAGCTGCCGTGGCTTGCAAACGCCCGCAAACGCCCGCAAACGCCCGCAAACGCCCGCAAACGCCGGCCAAGCAGATCGTAACCGCCAAAATGCCAGCTCCAGCAGCCGCCGACGCCTGCAGTCTCCCGGAATAAGCCGACGCGCACGCACGCCGACCGCCATTTCCCGGCTCACTGCTGATTTTCAAAAAGCACCGGTTTGCTTCTTCCACTCTCCTGTGCCGTCCGGCCACCCTAGGGGACCACTAGGGTCCTGAAATAAGCCAGGGTGGTCCCTGGGTAGGTTCGTGGTCCTCCAGTTCGTCTAAGGACCAACAGCACTCAGCCCGGTCAAAAAGAGCCCCGAAAAAACACGGAGCTCAGAGGCTGACCGCCATCCTCCTGGAAGCTCCTCCTCCTCCTCATTACTCATTACTGACAGAAAAACCACTTTGACCCAATTTCGGGTAATTTACTTGGGTTTGGAAGCACTGCGTGAAGCTTTCTCTATTTTTTTTTTTCCTATTTCCCATTTCTGCCAAACAGTTTTTATGTTATGGGGTCCTTAATGCTCTCTAAGGTTGATTATTTTATTGCGGTTGTTTCATTACTCAGTTGGGTAACATCATCAGTGGACTGATAATATCACCTAGTTGGGTAATGAAATGTCTACAAGGAAACAACCATCCTCAGAGAGAACCACAGATCCCCACAGTTAAACCCTGAGCTACAAATGTTCTCTTCTATTAAACTTTAGGTCAGTTGGCCTTTACAGCTCAAGATGGCTGGGGGAGAGCTATGCAGAGATTGAGAGGAAAAGCAGGCAAAAGCCAAACAAAGGTTGAAGGGAAATTAGCCACTCTGTGGACTCCTTAATGTTAATAAGAGAAATATTTATTTTCCAGCTGGTCAATTCCGCTTGGTGAGAATGAGTTTCTATTCCAGAATAGGATTCTGATTTTCTTCCAAGGGTAATAATTATGCATTTAGTCCCATAAATAATTTTTCTTTTTTCTTTCCATCAGGTTCTCTTTTGAATAAGTTTTAAAATTCATTGACAGCCAGTTTGATCTAGTGGTTAAGGCATCAGACTAGAAAGTAAGAAACTCTGAGTTCTAGTCCCACCTTAGGCTGAGTGACCTTGGGCCAGTCACTCTCTCTCATCCCAATCCACCTCACAGGGTTGTTGTTATGGAGAAAATAGGAGGATGAAAAAGTATTAGGTATATTTACCACCTTTAGTTATTTATAAAAACAATAAAGGTGGGATTAAAAAAATCTATAAATAAATAAAACAGGTCAGTTTCTTGCATCCTGTATACACAATGCCTTCCTTCAGAGCACCGTGCCCTTTTCAGTGAACACTAAATGTAAAAGATGGATATGCCAGATGCTGCAGATGTGCAGACAACTGGATTTGTGAATTTTTAGCCAAACAGATCAGTGGTGAATATGCATTCATGAGCAAATTCTTGTGGATAAAAGTGGGTTGAAACCTAGGTGGATATTTGGTGGTGGCGCAGTGGTTAGAATGCAGTATTACAGGCTAATTCTGCCGACTGCCACCAGTTTGATTCTCACTGGCTCAGGGATGACTCAGCCTTTCATCCTTCCGAGGTCGGTAAAAACAAAGACCTAAATTGTTGGGGACGATATGCTGACTCTGTAAACCACTTAGGGCTGTAAAACACTGTGAAGTAGTATCTAAGTGCTATTTCTATATTTCCTGCATCAATTCAGTGCAGCTGGGAGGAAGGAGCAATTCATAACATCTTCCTTACTGCTCTCCTCCTTTCTTACCTAGCCCTTCTATCCCTAGGTGGAGAATGAGAGCTACCAGACAAGCATGATGCAATATAACACAATGAAATGTAATATAAAACATTTAAAACAGAGATCATTGTTTTATCAGCTAATGCATTCCTGCTGGTTATTCTACCTGCCCTTTGAGAGAGAAATAAATTGGTTTATTCCACTTTTTTTGTACGAGTGATTTTGTTGTAGGCACAGTTCCTTAATTCTGTTCAGTCTGTTGTTATTTTTTTGTTAACGTTTTCATTTATTTATTGGGTTGTTTTAATCTTAGTTTGAAGCAGCAGGATTGTAAACCCAGCAGACTCTTTATTTGAAATGGCATTTTTACGTAGTGAAACAAAACTAATTAATTAATTAGCCCAACATAACAACCCTGTCATAGGAGCCAGGTCAGGATCATTTACTAACTTGAGACGGAATATCTGTTTCTCAGATGAATGGATAGGGTTTCAACATGAGCTCAAAATAAGCAAACAAGTTATGCTCTTCTGTTACATACAGAGATTGTAGCCTGTGAGCACTATGGCAACAGCTCTAGTTTCCAAAAGCAGGAGAGAAATATTTTAAGTGTACTGGCTTTAAAAGTTTAATGAGAGTGGCTGTATATGATATCGCTGCTTTTTCTTCTATATGCGGTCTACTCTTGGCTTCTTTCTTTACAAGCAGCTGTTATTTTGGTTGATTATTTTTGTAGCAATAGCATTACACAATGTGTTAAGATGAGTTATGTACAATTAAAATAAATATCCCTTCCTAACATTTTCATAAACGACAGGGAGGGGAAGAGGTGTGATGGGCTTGCCTGGATGGAGGTATATTTGGGGATCTGAATGCTTGAATGTATTTATTTAGGCAATTTATATGGCTGCCCACCCACCAGTGCCCACCAGTGACTTTGGGTAGCTTACAAAAAAACCCAAAACCAAGGTACAAAAATAAACCCCTCCCCAGCGACAGCAATGAATCAAACGAGCCACTTGATTGGCTCCATCTCACTCTGGATTCTCCAGGCCCACTAGCAAAACCAGGTCTTTAGGGTCTTGCGAAAGAGTTTTAAAGTGGGGGCCATCTCTGCAAGGATGATATTCCAAAGGCAGGGAGCCATCATGGAGAAGGCCCTTCTTCTGTGTCCCACCAGATGTACCTCCTTAGGAGACTGAACCCACAACATTCCCGGCCTCCCTTCTCTGGTGGGTTGGGTGGGTATAATGAATGTTTTCTTATGACACCGGTGTTTTATTCTGCATGTAAAAATACCCAACAGTTATTTATATATTAACCATCTGATTTTCCATCACTGGCCCAGCAGTAAAGATAGATAGATAGATAGATAGATAGATAGATAGATAGATAGATAGATAGATAGATAGATAGATAGATAGATAGATAGATAGATGATAGATAGATTGATTAGATTAATAGATAGATAGATAGATAGATAGATAGATAGATAGATAGCTACCCACCCTGTTTCCCCCAAAATGAGACCTCCCCGAATAATAAGCCCAATCGTGCTTTTGAGCGCATATGCTAAAATAAGCCCTCCACCAAAAGTAAGCCCTCCCTGAAAATATTGTAACACAGCAATATTTGTGACCACGCTCGCTGTCTCCCGCACCTCAAAAATAATAATATCTCCCTGAAAATAAGGCCAAGTGCGTGCGCGCGCACACACACACACAGGTATTTAAAATTAATATAAAAACTGTTATTCGTAGTAAACCAATTTACCAAAATTGTCATTTTATAAATCAACAACTGGTAACCCAGGGTCTCCTATCTCAGTTATCATCAAATGCTTGGCAGAAGATATTCCAGCAAAGCAGATACCAGCCTAACAAGATGTACCAATAGAAAGAGGGTTGAACAGTGGCTCCTGGTGCTTCCTGAACTTGGTTGTTTTCAAACAACCTAATCAAGTAACTACCAAGAACACTCACTCCCAGGGGAAGCCATTTGCACATAACGAGAGCATATCACATTCCCATTTAGTGCTGATGATGTTACCTAGTTAGGTAATGAAATGTCTGCCAAAAAAAAAAAAAACCCAAGGTCAGATAACACCAAGAATCCTATACTAAAAAGATGTATTTTGTGTTTTCATGATCTTTGCATGAAGGAAGACCCCAACTGAACTTCATCTGCTCTGTATAACAGTGGAATAAGATTATTGGGTAAAAAGCTGTCCCTAAACTATTGTGAATAAGGTAGCTATTAATGGAAAGGATTGGCCAGGTATTGAGTTGTATGGCATTCATTAGCCATACAGCCTGGATCTAATAGGAGTTATACTTCAGGGTACCTGAAAGGTATTTGATTGGGAAAATTGCTTACAGCGTTCTGCTGTCAGGGCACAGATTTGTCTTCTGCCTAAGAGCATTTCTTCACAGGTGGTTTTGTCATCTTTTGACAACTTGGCTTTGGCATTCGCATTTTCTTCCTTTCTTTTGCTCTCAGGTATTTCCTTTACCTGTCGGCGTGCAAAGATGTAAACCTCTTTGTGGCTAGAGATGTTCAACCAAGAATTAGAGGTCCAGCAATTGACATAGTTGAGGCTGGTCAGGCCCAGCATATGTCTTTGCCTGTGCACTCCATTCCAGCAACAGTTTATATTTTGCAAAAAGCCAATGCTGAGAGATGCATGCTGATAATGACATATCCTCCCCTGTGTTTTGTTCGTGCTTGTCTACTTTGACACAGATGCTTTTCTTTTACAGACTCAGCTAAACCTGCTTCTGGAAAAGCTTCGTAGCACTGTAAGTAAACAGTCATGGAAAATTGGTGCCTTCTGTTACAAGGTCTCATCTATTTTTATATTTTTGCACTAGATCTGTTAATAACATAAACCCTAGATTTGTTGTACTAATGCAAGGATGGAGATCTGTTAAAGCCAGGGCATCAGTTAAATTTGAACAGAATTTTGCACATGAGCATTTTGCATATTTGGCTTTAAAAAAAAAATGCAGGGAGCAGATGGGAACTGTCACAAACACCATATTTAGCTTTAAGAGTAATCTTGGCTAAATCCATGTATTATGGGAATCCTTTATTGTTTTACAGGTATAGTGTCATCTAGTCAGTTCATCAGTGATTCTGCATTACACCAAAGAATAAGGGAAACATGCTTGCAGGAAACTGTCCAATATTTTTTTTTAAAAAGAGCTAGAGAGAGATTGGAGCCCTTTGGGGTCAGTAGTTTATTTGTAGTCCTTAACATCTCAAAACAAATTTATTTGGAAAATTTATATATATAAATTGTGAGCAAGAAAATGTTAGATGAAGAATTAAAAACTTGCAGATGGGAAGATGACATGTAACCCACCAACTCCTCTTTACTGTGAGCCTCCACAGTGGACCAGAACAATAAATTCAGCCTTTTTTTGTATGTTTGTGATGATTTAAGAAATAAAACGAGTGCATTTCATTTTGTGGTCCTGCTCAGATTTGGAATGCTGCTTTTCATATGCCACATTAAGCCTTGTATGGGGCCTCAATCCAACAGAATTTACCTGCTGCTGAACTAGAGGAAGTTCTTGCTAGTCTGCGGTCCTCTGTGAAATGTGCAGGATAGCGAAAGGATGATGCAGGAGCACCACTCTAGCCAGCCCTGTGCATTTTGCTTCCCATTCCAGAGGTTAAATGTCAAATCAGCCATGGTTCTGAATTCATTGTAGCCAGTTCATGCTGGCTCAGGAATTCTGGGAGTTGAAGTCCAGAGGTCATAAAGGTGCCATAGTTGCCCACCTTGGGTTTAGACCGCTAAGTATAAATATTTTCTTCCCTTTCCTCCTTTTGTTTCCCTTCCTTTTGGATAGATAATTTTTCTTATCCCTCCAAATGAAATTGATTTGTCATGCATTTCTCCACATTTAAACAAAAAAAAAATAGTTAAGCATTAAACGAGCTGCTAATCTCCCCACCGTGGGCATTATAGTGGCTTTAACAATACTCTTGGCCTTCTTTTCCAAACCTCCGTGGCCTGATGACAATGACCCTAGCAGAGCAGTCATCTTCCTTCCTGTCAGCATTTGTACGCTGCTAGGGCAAATATCAGAAACCTTGGAAGACCTGATTTTCCCAAGGCTCTTGACTCCTTTGTGTAGAGGTCAGGCATTTGAGAAGTTACATGTTTCTGCTAGATACTAAGCTTGGTATGAATTGAATGTTATTGATAGTCTTATGGAAAGACAATCTCTGCGCAGAAGCTTTCACACAATATTTATAGAGGTGTAAAAACAATGTCTTTAGATCAAAGTTAAATATTTCAACATATTTACTGCTTCTGAGTTTATTAACTCAGGAGCCTCGGTGGCACTGTGGTTAGAGTGCAATACTGCAGGCTATTCCTGCAATTTGGCAGTTCAAATCTCACCAGGCTCACGGTTGACTCAGCCTTCCATCCTTCCGAGATGGGTAAAATGAGGACCCAAATTGTTGGGGGAGGCAATATGCTGACTCTGTAAACCGCTTAGAGAGGGCTGTAAAGCACTGTGAAGCAGTGTCTAAGTGCTATTGCTATTAAAAAATAGGGGTGGGTGGGAGACAATATAAATGCATAAAAGGAAAAATATCCACTGGTGGGATAAGATCGGAGTATTGTGGGATGAGTTGTCTCTAACATCCTTTTCAAGTAGTCTTAATCATGATTATGCTAATCTTCTGCCTTTACAATAGGGGTCAAGCTTTATTCGATGCATCAAACCCAATCTAAAGATGACCAGTCACCAATTTGAAGGTGCTCAAATCCTCTCTCAGCTCCAATGTTCAGGTACTTTAGTGTATCTTCTGAAGATGATACTTTAGATCTCTAATAATATTCAAATGGGGATTCTGGCAAAACCGAATCGCAGTGCTTTGTGTAATAGTTTTTTAGTCAGGAAAAAAGTGAGCTTTTTCGGTGCTCTGTTGCTGTAGTGAAATTATTCTGCAAAATAATAAGCTGTAGATAATACTGTATTGACTGTTAAAAGATTAAAAAAAATAACTTAATAAACTTCTCAAACTTTCAGTGCAAAAAAATAATGTGGTATTCTTTGTACTTAAAATGTAGTTTATTTAGAAATATGTGAAAGCCTACAGATCACAACCCTTCCAAATGCCTACAACCCAAAAGAAACTGAACATTCTATTTTTCTGAACATATAAGAAAAGTGCATCATCCAATTAAGAAGATACCATTTTTCAATCATCATTGATTGTTGCCTTCTCCACCATTGCAAAAACTGGATTCACCTGTAGTGATTGCACTTTGGACACTATATTATCAATCTGCCATTCAATACTATCAATATATTAGCTGTTTCTAAACTATTGTGGTAGAATGTTCTTAGTAAAGTTCAGGTGTTCATTTAATCCCTCTCCTTCCACCAAAAGAAAAATAAAATAATTGTACCTTGTAGGTGCGAATCGTACAAATTAGTTTGGATCAGAATCCAGACTGGATTTTGATGGGTAGCAAAGCCAGGACAAATGGATCCATTGGCTCCGAGACACTCCAATATTCCCCAGTATCGTACTATTCCTATAGTGCATTATAAGAATAAGGTAAAGGTTTCCCCCGAACATATGTGCTAGTTGTTCCTGATTCAGGGGCAGTGCTCATCTCCATTTCAAAGCCGAAGAGCAGGCACTGTCCGAAGACATCTCTGTGGTCATGTGGCTGGCATGATTAAACACCGAAGGTGCACGGAGTGCTGTTACCTTCCCACCAAAGGTGGTTCCTATTTTTTACATGCTTTCGAACTGCTAGGTTGGAAGAAACTGGGACAAAAAACGGGAGCACACTCTGTTATGTGGTGCTAGGGATTTGAACCGTTGAACTGCAGACCTTTCTGATCAACAGGCTTAGCGTCTTAGCCATTGAGCCACCACTGCGTCCCTTTTGTTATAGGAATAGAACAACTTAAACAATTGGTGATCTCTATCCAGTCTATTCCTTCTATCTCATCCTCGTCTTCCCAGCTGAGAGATCCGGAAGGTGTTCAGGTGTTCTTATTGACCTAACAGAACTAGGTGACATTAATAAGATGGTTAAGACTTAACTAGCTGCTAACCTAGTATTTTTATTAATTTCTTTATAATTTTTTGCATCCCAGAAAGCTTTTAGTCTTCAAGCATCTGTTCAACTTGGCAAACATTCCTATTGCTTGTCACAGCAAGTTATGTTTAAAGTTTAATTTAGCAAATCAGAAATCCTTAACATCTTCACTTAATTAGTGTTTTGTTGACTCCATTTTTGGCTGATAGTCTGGAGACTGGATACTCTGAGCAATACTGCAGAAAAGGAGACAAGGAAAGTAATGAAGTTCCTTTCTCTCTGTCTTAATCATGAATTGCATTATTTTTAAAAATATAATTTTAGTAAGGATTTAAATTGCAATAATATTAACTAAAACAAACTAAATTTAGAGAAAGAGAATGGAAACAAAGAAAAATATAAGAAAAAAGAAAAAGAAGAAAAAGAAAAGAGAGACTAAAGAAAAAGAAAATAAATAAATAAAGGAGTGATTAAAACCTTCATCACAAGAATAAACAAATGTAATACTTCTTCACCCCCTTAAGGTTAAACATCTTGATCCTATATCCCATTCCTTATTATAAATCCATTAAACATCAATTTTTCAATCCTGATGTCAGCCAAAAGTCCATAAAGGTTGCCAGAACTTTGCAAAAAAAAAAGTCTATTACATTATTCTTCATCTAGTTTTTTTTTTCTGGTTTAAAAGTGAAAATAAAGTTTTATTTATTTCTTTGCCTGCCTTTAACTCCATCGATTTTTGGCTAAACCAGTTGAAAGAGATTAGGGATAATATTTGGAAAGGTCAACAGAGACTCAGTCTTGATTTTAATTGAAACTTGAAGCTCATTTTAAGGGCTGTTTCTTGTTTTAGCTATTTTTTGTTTTGTTTACACCAATCTCAAAATATAAATACTGACAATCACATCGTTTTAATTTAGTGGTGATCCTTTTGTTTCTTGTCTTTAACTCTAGGAATGGTGTCTGTTTTGGACTTAATGCAAGGTGGTTTCCCATCACGAGCCTCATTCCATGAACTTTATAACATGTATAAAAAATATATGCCTGCAAAACTGACCCGTCTGGATCCGAGACTCTTCTGCAAGGTATTTATATTCAGAATGCAAATGCTTTTTTATATGTGCCTTTTTCATGGTGAGTTGATATTCACAGATACTTTCCTTCCTTTAAAGGATTTGTAAAACTGTCGATGTCTTTTCTTACAGGCTCTCTTCAAAGCCCTTGGCTTAAACGAGCAAGATTATAAATTTGGATTAACCAAAGTGTTCTTTAGACCTGGCAAGGTAAGCAGTGTTGATATCTCTGAAGTATAAATGAACACAAAAGTTTTTTAAAAATTAATTTCTCTTCAACTTGCCTGCAAAATAGTTGAGGTAAAGGATAGCATTACCTTTCTTGAAAGTAATTTCATAAGATGATGCATTGTTGTTTGATCATTGCTAGCATCTGTATTGACATGGCCATCTCCATGTTTAATGTATTGGTAGAAACTATTTTGTTTATAGCTCTACCTGTGCTAAGAGTGGTATTCCCTGTGGCCTGTATGATGGTTAGCCCCCCTATAATCATTTATTATGAATGTGTTCCCTAAAAGGCCGATAAATAAGACTTTTTTATTGCTTCGGTTCTGTGCTTTAACTTCATTCCTAGGTTAAACTTGAGTGGAGACCCTCAATATAACTACCCTTTTCCCCCGAAAATAAGTCCTCCCCGGATAATAAGCCCAGTTGGGCTTTTGAGCGCATGCACTAAAATAAGTCCTCCCCGAAAATAAGCCAGCCCTCCCCAAAAATATTGCAACACAGAAGCAGCCAGAAGGTGACCACGCCTCCTGCACCTCAAAAATAATAAAACATCCCTGAAAATAAGGCCAGGCGCTTATTTCGAGGGTCAAAAGAAAATAAGACCCTGTCTTATTTTCAGGGAAACATGATATCAGAATAAGTAGTCACAATTTGTACTGTGTCAGAGATATATACAAATAGGCAGATTCCGGATGTTATTAAGTATCATGAATCAGAACCCCCTGGCAACCACTGGGGTCTCTTCACATTGTCATGACTGCAACATTCTGTCTACAACAGAACTCTCCATCTGTTAACATTCTTGTTGGTTGTCTTAAATGGCATTTCCTCCCCAACCCCGTATTCAGTTTTCAGAATTTGATCAAATCATGAAGTCTGATCCAGATCATCTTGCTGACCTGATTAAACGTGTGAACCACTGGCTTCTCTGCAGCCGTTGGAAGAAGGTTCAGTGGTGTTCTTTATCAGTCATCAAATGTAGGTATTCAAAAATATATTGTGAGATGGGGTGATAGGGGGAGAATCACCATTGAGTTGTGGTGGTGCATTGGTTAGAATGCAGTATTGCATGCCAATTCTGCCGACTGCAGCAGTTCCATCTTCTGAGGTCGGTAAAATGAGGACCCATATTGTTTGGGGCAATATGTTGACTATGTAAACTGCTTAGAGATGTCTATAAAGCACTGTGAAGTGTTATATAAGTGTAAGTGATATGCTATTTCACATACTATCATGTGAGCAAACTTAAAGAAACTACCCACAACTGTGTCTTTTTAAGCTTACATGGAAGACTAGAATATTTTCTTTTCATAAAGAAATGGCTGAAATGTTGTGATTATCAAAAATCACAACAATTTAGGAATATTCATCTTGATTTTGTGTGTACGTTTGCAATAATATTGAAAGTCTTGTCCTTTTCTGAAGTTCCACAAGATACTGAGGGAAAACCAATGTTTTGCAAGATTTTTTGATCTTGTGAGAACATGCTGAAAACTGCCGCCCAAAAAGCACAGCTTACTTTCCCAGTTACTCAGAGGCTTTTGTATATGCCACTCTCCTCCTCCTCCTCCTGCAAATGAGAGGTGCCTAAGAGACGCTAGATTTCTCTGGACCCTAGATCGGGAAGTTAAAAACCTGGAATGGGGTACAATCAAGCTTGATTCAAAGGCTTTGGCTTTGGATCACTGCGCTGCCACCCAAAAACGCTGTTACAGCAATCTCTGCAGAGATCACAGTAACAGCGTTTTGGGGTGGCAGCAAAGCGATCTCAGAAGCTTCATTGTATCCCATTCCAGGTTTTTAACTTCCCAATCTGTTCCTCTTCTCTTCTTCCACCCCTACCTCCAATCTGCCCGAATCTGTCATGCAGCAAAGAGATATGGTAGCTGGGAGCCTGGCACCTGCTTTTGCACCGAGACTAAGGAAGCAGGGTTGCGAAGAGGGCTGTGAACAAACCCGGTTGTTCAAGGAGGGAGAATTGCCAGGTCGTCTTCTTTGGGCTTCCCTTTTGTGGCTCAGGGACCACCACAAGGAACCATTAATACAAATGAAAGGGATTCCCCCCCCCTTGCCCAATGGGCCGTTCCCGGTCGAGTGCAGCAATGGTGGTTCAGCAGCCCCCACATGTCTCTCTCTTCATTGAAGAGAAGAAGCGAGCCGACTGATGCTCCTTGGCCAAAGCAGCTCTGCGTGGTCGCCGGTCAGAGAGAAGGGGAAAAAAAATAAAGCGCAGAGAGATATGTTTAGTCTTGCCCTGCCCTGGGGAAGGGTAGAGAAAAGTGGATTTGAGATTGATAAAAACCTCACCCTTTAGGATGATCAAAACCCCACACATCGCGTTTTTGCCCTCCCTGGCTCCCAGAAGCACTTTGTAGGCTCCCAAACTCTCTCCATGCGTCAGTTTTCAGAGGGTTTGGGAGGCCTGCAGAGTGCTCCCGGGGGACTGGAGAGGGCAATTTTTTTTTAAAAAAAATAACCTCTTTAAAATCTTGGTGTGTCTTATACTCCGGTGCATCTTATACTCTGAAAAATACGGTAGTATAAAATCTATCTAACTCTCTGTCTCTGCTTGTCTGTCTAGCTATCCATCCATCCCCACCCCCTCAGAATAGTGGGTTCTGTATTTAGTCATTTGTTGATGAGGTTTCCCTCACTTTTCCCCTCCTTTTATTTTCAGTGAAAAACAAAATCAAGTACAGAGCAAGTGCCTGTATTAAAATACAAAAGACAATTCGTATGTGGCTATGCAAGAGAAAGCATCAACCGCGGTAAGAAGATCTGTACTCGCTGATGTCCTGTTTGCTAGTAAATCTCATGAGGTGCTGAATAGTCATGGGAAGGATTCCCAAGCACTCATACATTTATAATATGTCATTAATGCAGTCACAATTTTGGAAACTGGCATCAAAAGACCAACCCTTGAGTTACTTGGGCAGGATATTGCCATATCTTCTCTTTCAAAGCTCTATATTACTTAGAAATAATATAGACGGTTAAATCTTCCAATTTTTGCTGCTAGTGTTTCTTTATCCACCAGTGGCAAGTCCCTCTGGGCCACAAAGAACAAACCCACAGCGTTCCTATCCTTGCTTAAATGACAAACTGGTTTTGTACATTAAAAGAGAAGGGATGGCACATCCCAAATGTATGCCAAAGCAACTGTTCTCACATAGAAGTTAGCAGTGCTATCCTCATTCAGATAGAAGAGTTGGAAGGGGAGGGGAGGAGAGGAGAGACAACATGACCTAATTGTTTTAAAAGAATCAACTGAACAAGATCTGTTGCATCCACTAGTAAGAAACTAGCGTTTCACTGAATTTGAAGAAAATAAGCCCATGTATTATTGACATTCCAATTGTGCTGTCCCTCATATTGATCCTCCTAGGTTTTTAGTACTAGAGGAGTTTAATCTCCAGGCCCTGAAGTTGGGATCCTTCATGGCAATCATGGACCTATCCAGCAGAACACATATAATGAGTGGTGGGATTCAATTTTTTTTACTCCCGGTTCTGTGGGTGTGGCTTTGTGGGTGTGGGCAGGGGAAGGATACTGCAAAATCCCCATTCCCTCCCCACCCCACTAACCTGCTTTCTAGCTCAGTTGTCCTGTTCAGGGCAACAAAAGAAGATCAGCTGGGAAGCTAGGAGGCAGTGGGGGTGGGGCCAGCCTATTTGCCGGTTCTCCGAACTACTCAAAATTTCCGCTACCGGTTCTCCAAAACCTGTCAGAACTGGCTGAATACCACTTCTGCATATAATGTAATCATTTGTACACAACGTATTTTAAATGTATCTTTTTTTTTTATGTTTGTGGGAGTTTCCAAAGCTATTTGTCCATATTTTTTGTTCCAAATTTTAATTGCAACACAGACCAAATGCATAATATGAGGCCCATTGTAATCCTACTATTATGGCTTCATTCAGAAGCAAATCGAAGGGACAGAATTTGAACAATAGCTTCCTGTTTTGGTATCTGCCTCTCATATCTAAAATATTAACATTCCTTTCACAGCATAGATGGTTTAATAAAGCTTCGCACACTGAAACAGCGGCTATATAAATTCAATGAAGTAGTAACTGCTCTCAAAGAGGGGAAGGCAGAAATGAGCAAGCAGGTCAAGGACCTTGAGATGTCCATTGATGCTCTGATGGCCAAGATCAAGGTAGGAAGACCCTTTATGCTATAGAAAAAAGACCTTTGAATCAGGTTCTGGCAGAGGTCTTTGATGCCAGTGCGCACGACCAAAAAAGAGACCATGGAAATATCTTTGGCAGTTGAAGACCGATATCTGTAGGATACCAAGTTAAATTCCAGCGGTAACATTTCAAATCCTAATTGTTGTTTTATTTTCTTTTGCTTATTTTGACAATCCAAAACTTTGGAAACTGTCAGAATTGGAATATGACATCATGTTTTTTAAAAAAGGCATATTACCATTTGTTTATATCATTCAGTCAATTTTCTATCACTTGTTTTTTTTTCCTACTCATGGCTTAGATGAGAATGCAGAGATTTCCCCCACATATAAGACTTTAAAACTTTAATCAACAATGTTCTAGCATTTCAAATTATGGCACATGTTGCTTTGCTTGCTTTCAAGCACATATCTTCTACCAAAACGGCAAGTGTCCTGAAATATGTTTTTTAAAGAAACATTTTTCAAGGACTGGACACAAGTTCCATTTTATCTCTTTACAGTTTGATGGTATAGACATAACACTTTTTAGTAAGAGAGCGAAGGTATAGACTTGGGTTTACAGGTCTTAATTGTACCTATTCTACATTCAGCATTCATGATGAACAGTGTACACTATAGCAGTGGAGTTGCTTATAGGTGGAAGTATAAGGTTTATCAAATCAAAATAGGTGGTCAAAGCTTAGGAGAATGTTAATTTTGCTGCTTTGATGGAGGGACATAGTTCCCATATTCTTGCTGTGGTTCATTTTCTTTCTGTCTTGCTTTAAAACTACATGATATGTGCAAATTATTGTGATTGTTTTTATGACTTATTTTATAGGCCACTGTTATGCCTAGACAACAGATTCAGAAGGAATATGATGCCCTAGTTAGAAGCTCTGAGAAACTCTTGAGTGCCCTTCAGAAAAAGAAGCAGCAAGAGGAGGAAGCCGAAAGATTGAGGAAGATCCAGGAAGAAATGGAGAAAGAAAGGAAAAGGCGTGAGGAAGAGGAGCAGCGTCGGAAGAAGGAAGAGGAAGAAAGGCGACTGTGAGTGTGAAATAATTTAGATGAAGAGTGGTAGAAGCAAAGGCAAATGTTAAGCACTGGAGAAATCAGGAGATTAAGGCTCAATATTCTCAAATGAGTATAAAGATTTATTGCATGCTCTCTACAAAAATCTGGTCAACTAGTGGCCAAGGGAAATGAGTGGAAGATAAGAGAAGCATTCATGATATGCTGGATTTACGTCTCTTGCGGGTATGCAGCGACTCGTGACTTATGACACATTTGACCTCTCCCCTCAGGCTCAACTTGGTCATCTCCAATATCAACTTTTTAAACAAAAGCCATATTTTGGAAGTGACTGCTGTTTTCAAGCAGTTCCGAATTCTGTTACAAAGGAAAAAAAAATAAATTTTGTGGGAAAGTGAGTGAAACGGTTTTAATGTTTGTCTGAATCTAATGGAATTTCAATTTTTTTCCATATAGGAAATATGAGATTGAAGCTAAGAGAAAACTGGAAGAAGAAGAAAGGAAAAAGAGAGATGACGAAGAAAGAAGAATTCAGGTGAGGTTGAATAGGCGTTTCTTGTGCTACATTTTCCATACCGTGATCCACAGATATAAAGGGCTCTGCACATGCATAAGGTGTGGTGACTTGGATTCCCATGTGGGTCTTCAAACCATCCTATTACGACAGTGTTGTATTCTCCGCACAACTTTTTGGATAATCCAACTAGGCATACTGCCACCAACTATTTTACTCCAGAGAAATCTGCTCTGCTGCTAATTTATTAGGGAGAGGAAAGTGGCAACCTCTTTAGATTATATGTGATTAATTATAAATTATAAAATCTAAATGGGAATGGGGAAAATCCAATGCCTTTGGTGTATACTTAATGTTTAATACATATAGTGCCAACAATGGAAGAACATTAATTATCAACTGAATCTTTTTTCTTGCCCAGGAAGTTTTGTTGGTTATATCAGTCATATATGTCTTGGTATAAAAATCTGTTTTGAAAACATGCTTTGCCAAGCTTGGGAATAACTTTTCAGTAGACTTCCTTCCAGTCTCAGCAGCAAAATAGATGTTCCTTTCTGTAGAGTTTTCTCTCAGGCCATATTTAGTCAGCTTTTCTTTTGATGAATGCTATACTGAGTAATCTAAAACAGATCTGCATAAGAAAACATCCATAGCAGAAAGATTACATGGCAATATCATGATCAGAATAAATGATGATGCCAGCTCATTGTTCTAGGAAGTCTGCTAGGATAGGGGAATGATTTTGTGGATTTGCTCTTCAAAAAAGAAAGTTCAAGTGAAAATTTCAGAATGTATCAGCAGTAATGCATTGAAATACGATTACTTGAGTCTTAAGCTGTCAGTTTCATAATTTCCATAAGATGTACAAAGTTCATGTATTAGAAGTAGGAGCCTGTAGAACCCTACAATATTCTCTACAATTTTATCACTTAAGCCAATTAAATATGTCATCTTAGAATGAATCTGTCTTTTGATACAATAAAATCAATTCCCTTATGCTCCCATTGTGGAACTAGACCACAAATCATACTTCTGAGGCTAAGTGTCTGAGGTGGCCCTGAGGTAATGCCACAGTCAGCATAATAATATTCTTTAGGCATGTGTTGATACAATAATTTTAAAGTAGAGGATGGATGCGTGTGTGCCCAGTGCGATTATCAGAGTTGTGTTAGGATCGCCCCTTTGCCCAAAGGCAGCTGCCTACTGTTGGGAACTTATTCCTCTTATGGCTTCAGCAATATTGGTTAGTCTGCCAGGACAATATTTTTTCAGTCCAGTCAACAATAACAAAAAGAAAGTTGCTGTTTTAGCCACCTTTGTCAACTGTAAAAGCAGGTAGGATGATCAGAAGGGGAATTGGCTACAGGAGAATTAGCCCAATAGATTTTGTTGCCCAAGCTCCTTTCAGATCCCATGGTACTTCTTCCTTCATTCATTATATAGATGTATATTCTGGGAGTATATCATGCACTTTTGTCAATATCATGATCAGAACTTATCAGAATAACAGAGTTGGAAGGGACCTTGAAAGTCTTGTAGTCCAACCCCCTGTTCAAATAGGAGTCTCTATACTAGGGGTGTCAAACTCAAGGCCTGGGGGCTGGATGCGGCCCACGGAATGCTTAGATCTGGCCCATGAGGCCACCCTGTAAACGTCAAAGGACTGACTCGAAATGCCCCTGCCAGAGAAAACAGCACTCAGGAGGGCTTCACTAGCACAGGGCTGCAGGAGGCCATCACATCCGAAAGTGGGGTCCAGGGAGAGGGGCGCATGAACTCCGTTTTCACTGGCAGAGTGATAGCAAAACAAACTACTAGCAAAAGTGGATTCCCTCCAGCCCCGCCCAAGCCACTACTGGTGCCCCTGACAAAGTGATGCTGAGCTGGCCATGCCCATTATGGCCCCCACCACCAGCCCCTCCTCCCCCCGGTCAAACACAGTCCTGATGCAGCCCTCAATGAAATTGTGTTTGACTTCCCTGTTCTTTATCATTCCAGACAAATGACTGCCCGGTTTCTGATAAATGATAACTCAGTCATTCTTAACAACTAAACTCACCAGTATTTTGAATTTTTTAAACAAAGAAATTATTTTTGGTTTTTAATATGCAGTTCTAATTCATTTCTGCATTAAGAGTTTACTTCTATTCCTTCTTATTAATCGTACATTTTAATCTGCTTTATTAAAATCAATTTTCTAAGCATGGCTCTAGGAACTGCAGCATTAAAGGATTTAATTCCCTCATCTTTCAGTAGCTCTGCTTATTTATCTACCTCACTGGACTTAGTGATTTTAATTATTATGAAAAGTAGTAAGCTGAGTTACGAAGTCCACTTACCATTTCAAAAAGTATTTAGCTAACAACTGTATTACTTTTTAGCATCTTTCCAGAGGTGGACCAATATACAGGAAAACATAAAAAATCTTGAGCCAAGAGATTTATTTATTTAGCTAAATGGATGCTACAGTAGCAATAATCAGAATAACAAATACAATAAAAAATAGTGTATTAACAAAAGCTACAGTTTAAGATAAATTAAAATATTTTGAGAAATTGACCATCTGATATCTTATTATCAGATGGTCAACTAGTGGAAACTAATCAAGGAGAGAATCAACTTAGAACTGAGGAGAAACTTCCTGACAGAACAATTAATCAGTGGAACAGCTTGCCTCCAGAAGTTGTGAATGCCCCAACACTGGAAGTCTTTAAGAAGATGTTGATAGCCATTTGTCTGAAACGGTATAGGGTTTCCTGCCTAGACGGGGTTGGACTAGAAGACCTCCAAGGTCCCTTCCAACTCTGCTATTGTATTGTATTGTATTATTAATGATACAGGTAGTCTTTGAGTTACGACCACTATTGAGCCCCATAATTATGTTGTTAAGTGACTTTGCCCCATTTTATGACTTTTGTTGCCACAGTTGTTAAGTGAATCATTGCATGTGTTAAATTACATTGTTAAATGAATCTGGATTCCCCATTGACTTTATTGATCAGAAGGTCACAAAAAAGGATCACACGACTTGGACACTGCAACCGTCATAAATATGAGTCAGTTGCCAAGCATCTGAATTTTGATCATGTGACCATGGGGACGTGGCATAGTCGTAAATGTGAAAAATGGTCATAAGTCTCTTTTTTCAGTGCCGTTGTTAACTTTGGTCACTAAAGGAACTGTTGTAAGTCAAGGACTATCTGTACAGAATAATTTCTCCTCTGTCCATGCCTCTGCCCTCCTGAATTTGAAATTAAGATTGTTTCTGATACAGCTAGTCTAATTTATAGTTTGTAGTGCAATTTTAAGTATCAGTCAGGCTGGACTCCTTATAGTTTCGTATCTTTTAGATTAAATTAGTTTCGTGTAAACTGAGAGGCTCCTATTTAAAGAGGTTTCAGTGCCTGGGCAACTTGCTTGAGGTTGGAAAATTTAGTAGTTAGTATTCAGAGAGGAGACATCCAAGGAACTGCAGGGAACGCAAGGCTACAACACAAAAGAAAAGAAAAAAACAGAAGACAAGGGGAGATTATTTTCATGAAGAAGGTGTTTGTTTTTCTTTTTAATGAAGGAGTTAAAATTAACTTGAGGGAGACTTTACCTTTTAAGATTGTTTGAACCTTTGTTTGCTTCATCTATTGGTTGTAATGAATTATGACTGAATAGCAGTAACCAGTCAGGGACGTGATGACTCAGTGGCTAAGACTCTGAGCTTGTTGATCAGAAAGATCGGCAGTTCAGCGGTTCAATTTCCTAGTGCTGCGTAACAGAGTGAGCTCCCATTACTTGTCCCAGGTTCTGCCAACTTAGTTCAAAAGCATGTAAAAATGCAAGTAGAAAAATAGGGACCACCTTTGGTGGGAAGGTAGCAGCATTCTATGCGCCTTTGCCATTTAGTCATGCTGGCCACATGACCACGGAGACGTCTTTGGATAGTGGCTTTGAACTCTTCGGCTTTGAAACGGGGATGAGCACCGACTCCTAGAGTCTGGAATGACTAGTACATACGTGCAAGGGGAACCTTTATCTTTATCTTAACAGTAACCATTTGCACATAATTGGGCTTAATTGTAATTGCAAACCACAAACTGGTATTTCTTAAGATGTTCTCAGAGTACTAGTTCTAAAAATCCTAACTGGCATGGCTTCTAGCATGCTGTATTGGATCTAGCTAGACAGTTCTTCTGTTGTATTATTGGAAAAATAGATATTTTGATTAAGTTATCTTTTTTATGGCTCTGCAGGCTGAAGTTGAGGCTCAGCTGGCCAGAGAACGTGAAGAAGCGAGTCAGCAGCAAACCATTCTCGAACAAGAGCGCAGAGATCACGAGCTGGCTTTGCGAATTGCCCGAAGTGAATCTGAGCTCATCAACGATGAGGCTCAGGTGGACCCAAGTTTGCGCAGGTATTGTACTTTTTCGGTGATGCTGCCGGAAAAGGCAGTTGTATAATAAGTTGTATAATAATGATGATGGTAATAAGAACACTGTCATTAAATTAAGGTAACATGATGCTGCATATCTTCCTATATTTGGACACTCATAATCTAGAGGCTACTCTATGGCACAGCTTTCCTCAACTTTCTTCCAGCCAATTATGTTGAGGTTGCAGTTCCTCAGATTCCCAGCAAGGATAGCTTTTAGCCATTGCTGTAAGCAATTCTGAATATTGTGATTTGACTCTGTTATAGCAGCCAATATGGGGAAGCTGCTATAACAGATGTTAGTTAGGTATCCGTACTACCTATCCTCTGTCAAAAGATTTGGGAGTATAGTTCAGAGAGCGGTTTCTGAACTTTGTGGAAAGAGAAAAAAAAGTAAAAATTCCTTTAGGAATTTTGTAATACCTCTCCATCCCAGTTCAGTCTAAACGAGAGATCTTGAAACTCGGCAACTTTCTGAAAATTCTGGGAGTTGAAGTCCTCAAGTCTCATAGTTGCCAAGTTTGGAGACCCTTGGTCAAATAGTGTCCTTTGACATTGTGCTACAAGCAATAAAGAGTACAATGAAAGGATTTGCCATTTGAAAATTTTCCTGACCCATATTAGTGTGGATTAATTCCATTTCAGTTCCTCATAAATTGCTCTTCAAGAAGAATTAATACTGGGATTCATGCATCAGATTCAGAAAAAAAATGTTTATTGTATTAAATCATGTTTGGCTGGATTCACCCAACATTCATATCAAATCCAAACAGAGCATATTCTTTGTTAATATAATGTGGAAACCTACCTAATGTTTAGACTGCCGTACTTACTTATTCTACTTATGCTTGCAACCCTAAAAGACAGATCAGTGTCATATTAAAAACGAGAAAGTATTTTTGCACAGGGAAAGCTTTTTCTTCCTTCCTCCTTCCCTCTCTCCCTTCCTACCTGCCTGCCTGGAATAAACCATTTCAGCACATGCATTCTTTCTTAGTAGATGTTCTCCCAAACACTTGGCATAGGAAGCAGCTTCTTTTTAAGCAGATACTTTTATCTGGGTATTTATTTTTCTGTTGGGTATGAGTTTGAGTACAATTTCCCCATCATTGAGTTTTGTTTGATGGAAGCTATAGCTTGGGATTGAAAGGAGGTGGATTCCAGTGCCTCTATTTTGTGATGTTTATAGTGAGACTTCAAGCCAATCCCCTTCTTTACAGTGTGAAGTACCGTATGGGATGATTATAGACCTGTAATGGTGGTGAGAGAAAGGAAAAGTCAACGCATCTATCATTTAAGAAACTAAATAAATGTTTAACACCACTTGTTGATACCATGTTCCTGGTGATCTTATAAGAATATTGGATTGTCTTGGATTGTTTATAATTTCCTTTTAACTTTTGTAATATGTGTTTTTTAATGCTGTACACCGCCCTGAGTCCTTTGGGAGAAGGGTGGCATATAAATCCAATAAAAACAAACAAACAAACAAACAAGAACATCATTTTGTGTCCAGGATGATCTTGTAATGTTGTACATCAGTGCCCAATTTAGGAGAACTTCAGACTAACCTAAATATGTTCTGTTCGCAGACTCAATGGAGCAAGGTGTCAAATGACCGCGTATGAAAACATTTTTCCCTTTTGGGGAATTCTATAAAAATTGAGAGTGGGAGGGTAAAATTATTCTAATGTTCACTTTAAAAGAAATTTACAAAGTAATTCACTTTAATTTTTCCTAATTAATCACAATTTGAGCATGCAATCAATGCACTCCATTTGAGTATCAGTCTATCAGGTCAATTATATGTAAGTGCAAATGCTTGTGCTTTAAATATTGTTTAAATATTTAAATAGTGATTTAAATAACCTGAAAGGTTATACATACAAAGAACTGGTTAATTTAGAGTATTTATTATACCATGTTATCAGTTAATATTGTAAAATTAATGCATTAAATTTTGTATCCTAATTCCCTAACATACATTCCTCATGTTTTTATAGGGAACAAGTGGCCAAAGAAATGTCAGAATACTTATCTAGGTGGGTGTAACTGGATTGCCAGAAAGAAATCAGTTTAATCACCAAATGCAATAACTATATGATAAAGTTAATTTATAAATTCCATTAAATTAATTTATGTAAAAAGTATACATTCTAATCAATGTTCATTCACTGCACCACTTTAGTACCCATTTCCTTTCTAATTCACTATTATATTTATGAATTGCATGAATAGGAATTACTTTTTGATAAATTTTGCTATTATTTTGCTCTAGGGAGAATTATTCTGTTCTCTCTTTTTTAAAAACTGGGATGCAATGTCAAGCATCCCCAAATTTGGAATTCTTAATTTCCCAGCATTAGACGTTTACATAGAGAACTAGGTGTTCACATTATGTGTCCATCTGGTTTTTTCCAACTGTTTAAAAAAAAACCGGAGTCATTTCAGATTACGTTTATGATTACTTTGTAAATTAGCAATTTGCAATCTAAATTTCCTTTCCTCTTAAATAAATATGCCTAAGAAGCATGTCATGGATGTTACCAATCTTTGCACTTGTCTTTTTTGATGAGTCCTCCTTTCCGCTTTGTATTCTTCACCACAGTTGTTCCTTTCTTGAATACTTCTATATTTTTTGTTTCTTTGGATATGTTTAGGGGACCTACAGTTCAAGCTACCAAAGCTGCAGCTGGCATTAAAAAGCATGACCTTAGCAAGTGGAAGTATGCAGACTTACGAGATACAATCAATACCTCTTGTGGTGAGTGTTGTCCTATTTGGAATGTAGGGAGTGTCAGGATACATCAATATTTGGATTTTTTCTCTCTCTCACACAGAGTTTTGAAAGCCTACAGTATATAATGAATTGATACCTTTTGTTTTTGTTAAAAAAGGCCTTGGATCACTAAATAATTCTTTATTCAGCTCTAAAGGAGAAAATGCCGTGAGCAAAGTTATTTCAAACAGTTCCATATGTCAAAAGAAAAGAAAGGGTGAAGCATTCAAAACTAAGCCCCATGTAAGAACCAGCAGGGTTAGTTAATTGAATATAATGCAAAGTCATTGCATTTAAACTTAATCTAAAATGATTATTGCTAATGACTTTTAAATAGTTTGCTTGGTCTATTGTCAATATCAACCATTTACATTTAAAGTTGAGTACAATTCATGGACCTGAAAGCTTTCACTCGTTCAGATGTCACTGGAAGTGTTGGAGATAAGAACCTGGAAGGCCGTAGTCTGCCTATACGGCTTATATCAGATGTTCCTAGTTTTTGCAGAGTTGTTTCTAGCAAGCTCAAGATTGACAGATTCAGATTAACTAATGGGCCTGTTAAATGCAATGGACTCTCCTATCTTTTCCCCAAGCTAGGATACCGGTTCAGATCCAGCCTCATATCCTATTTTTCTTTAAAAGTGAAAACATGCTCATCCTAAATTGGATGTGATATTAAATCTCCTAATTAGGGAAAGATAGGGATATGCCTTATACCTAATTAATCCGTTAGTTTGTCTAGCCAGTATTATCAAGATGTCTGGCAGTAGCTTTCCATCCCTCCTTGCAGATGATGGGGATTATACAGTGGACCTTTTGCAGGCAAAGCAGGTGCTGAGCTACTCAGCTCCTAAATAGGCACTATTAGACGGGTAGAGATTATATTGCCTCACTGAGAGTCATTTTAATGTAATAAATACACTGGGGTAGAAACTGTGAGTTTGTGAATTCTAATCTCACCTTGGGTGCAAAGCCAGCTGGGCAACCTTGAGTCAGTCCTAGGACAGGGACAAACCATTTTCAAAAGTGTTGCTGAAAACATTCCATGGACTTGCCCATGCAGTCCCCAGGAGTCAAGACTGACTCAAATACAGATACACACACACACACACACACACACACACACACACACACACAGAGCGCAAAATAGCCTCAGAAAGAAACATACCAACACACACAAAATTTTGATTTTGAGCGGGAGCCTCAAAAGCTGGAAGAGGCCTTCGTTTTTCTTGATCTCTGAAAGGGCCTCTGAAATAGCAGAATAATTAGACAACGTTTGAAAATAACAAAATGGATATTTTATGAATGTAAGCTTTAGAAAATTATCCTTCTTTTTTGTACAAATTACTAGTTTATGCACCTTGTATATATGTGTGTCATATTGTAAATATAAAGAGCTGTAAACTAATTTTTTCCATGTCAACAAATTCATAAACATATTCATCTATTTGCTTTTCTCACTTGTTTCCCCCCTTCTCCATCCCTGGTGCTTTTCCTGGATCAAAGATATTGAATTGCTGGCAGCTTGCAGAGAAGAGTTTCATAGGCGGCTTAAGGTTTATCATGCTTGGAAGGCCAAGAACAAGAAACGCAATACTGAAATGGAACAGCGGGCTCCCAAATCAGTGACTGATTATGGTAAGGGAAAATCTTAATTTAACCCCTCCTTCTCCCCACGCACATACAAAAGTGTGTGTGTATGTGTGTGCATGGAGGGAAAGTGTCCTTGTGAGCAAAAGTGCCTAAAGAATATTGAGCAGCTTATTTTTACCGCATTGACTAAATTGTCTCATGGGCAGCATCCTAAACCAACAGCATTGGATGGATTGTAGATTGAAGTCGTTTCAGTTCTAGGGCTGAGATAAAAGGCCAGGCTAAATACTATGGATTACTGAAGGAAGCTAGTAAGAGAGTATTGCTATTTAGAAAGAAGTATGGTAGTATTTGCTAAATTAGTAGTAATTGGTGCTTAACTAAGCACCATCCAGATGTTTGTAGCTTTGTTTTGCTACATGCCATGTGATTTTTAATTTCTTCTTATCTTCTTATAATAGTTTAAATAAAAGTCACTTGGGCCACAGTGCTTGGTAGGAACCATGGAAAAGGTTTGTGGACACAGTGGCATCCATAATCATAGTTGGCCTCAGGTGCAGTAGTGGGTTCCGGATCCCGTCGCAACCGGTACGCTGCAACGGGGCCATGTGTCCTCGGCAGGCAAGCACACTTCGCACGCATGCGCACGCCACCACCCAGCGACACTCAGTTACTTGGTGGAGGGCGCAAGTGCACGCATGCGCAATTGACTTGTTTGTCTCAAAAGGCGGTAAGGAACGCGGGCGGGCAGGTGGGCCAAACGGCCCACTGTTCCAGTACAATAGCCACTGCTCCCAGCTACCACCAGTATGCCCATACCGGGCCGTACCTCCCGGAACCCACCACTGCTCAGGTGGTACGGCGCATGATCTTCAAATAGAAGAGTGTTTATTGTAGCGTGTCTAACTCATATTGTTCCATGTTTTTCAAAGAGGAAGAAGCTTTTGTTATTTCAGAAAACCAAATGAAGGAACCATGGGCTTGTATCAGATAGTACACGGAATAGCCAAATTGACTTTTCCTAAGAAATGGCTTGATGTTTGTTGTACATGTTGCTGAGATAGAGTGAGCTTTTGGGGTGCAGAGAATTATCTCAAGCGACTAGACCAGAGTGCTCAGATTCTGAGATTGAATATTGGGAGAATGGGAATGAGGATATAGCGTGGATTCTGAGGAATGGATCTGGGCTGTTTTTATCCATCTATAAGAGCCCTGTTGGAAAAATCCAAGGCTGATCTGATCCAACATTTTAACCCCACTTAAAGACCTGTAGGAAGTTTTTCCCATTGATCAATGGATTCATTTTCTCTTGCATGCTCAGTATTAAATTTTGTTTTCAGATTTTGCACCATTTTTGAACAACTCAAGTAAGTGGGGGGATTATTTCATCTAATTAGAAAAAAAGGGGGGAAATAGAACCCACTTTACTAACATAATTGTGTTTTGCTACACTTATATTTGTTCTTTAGAAGCATTCATACGGTGCATTTTAAATATAATTAAAGAATTGTTGGTAAAAACATTGGACAGCAGGAATGTTCACGCTCTTTTAAGAATTTTGGCAGTATTTACAGAAACGAATAATTTATTTCAATAAAATTGTGTATACTGGTTTAATTTTAATTCCTTTCTTCTGCCAAGAGAAAATATTTTCCCCTTGTAGCAAAACATTGAAAATTGGTACTAATCAACTAACATTTGGAACAAAACCTAACACTTAGGAACTTATTTTAGGAGAGAAAATAATTGCCTTTGTTGTGGGGAAAGTGCTTTTTTTCCAGTATGTTGATTATCTTTTGGGTGAGGGCAGCTATGAATGAGAATGAGGAAAAAAGACCTCATATACCAAGCAAGGAATTCAAGATGGACACCATCCTATCTGTTAATTCAGATGGTGGGTAGCCAGTCTCCATTAGCTGCAGAATGCAGCAATAGGATGTATTGAAAATGATGAATTGCCCGGTAAATCGATTCATCAATTGAAAGCCGATTTCATTTTTTAAACAATTTTTTAAAAAACGAATAAAAGTATGTGGGCTATTGGTTAGGTTTATCATGTCAAATGATAATAATTATGACTGAAGGCTGGTTAATATGAAAAAAGGTCTTTTTTGCCCATTTTCTTTTCATGGATGAGCTGCTTTAATGTCCACTGATATTAATGAGAAATATTTTAACAAATATTGCCTTTTATAGCAGGATAAACAATTGCTATTTCTGTATGTATAAACATAATATTTTGAACATTTTTTTTTCTGTTCCAGTAATCAACAGCTTATCTAAAAATAAGAGGGCAAATAAACACATTTGATCTGACTTCATCCCTCTTTATTCAACTAAAACCAGATTTATTATTTATAATTATTTAGGATTTATAGTTTAATAATTTATAGTTAAAATTATTCATTGTCAATCCTTCCATAAACTGGAATAGAAAGAAAAGTGTCCTCTCATGAATAATTGAACTGCTTTCTCTGCAATTGTCCACAACAACCTTGCATTTGAGATCTCCTACTTGAGAAAAGTCAGAAATGGTTATGATGTGAGTCTGTGTCAGGGAATTGTGCAACAGGTGCACAAATGAAGTCGGAGACGCTGACATGAACTTGTAGTTTTATATGAATAAATATATTTTAATATCTATATTTACAGCAGACAAGATAGTTAGGCGCACACTAATATCATGAGGTAAATTGTCAAGTAAATCTTGGGGCATACAGAGCACACAAGAAAAGGGTGGGGGGTGGGGGGAAAGGGGAACTCCCCCTTTACACCCACAGCAGCCAATCATAACATAGATTACCTTATACAGGAACCAGCACTCTTCAACCAATCAACTACAACAGTGTTTTCTGGCCCATCACACACTTTACTGTTCCAGCTATTAAATTAAACATCTTAACATTCTGCAAATGACTCTTCATCTATAATGATACCTTATTCTTTTTTCACATCCTTTCACTTTACTTTTCTCCCAGGTTGGGAGGCAATTTTCTTTGCAAAAAAAAAATATGCTTTGAGAATTGTATTCCAGCACTGTGTTACATAGACATTCGCTCATTCATTTATTCATTCAATTTCCATAGCCACCCATCTGAGTCAATGATTCTGAGTGGTTTACGATTCAAAAATTGTAAAAACATATTCATTGGACTTTTGCCATTGGGATTATAGTGTACTTTTAATAATTTGGAATGTTCCTTCTTCTTTTGCTCAGCATACTTAACTTCATTGAATAGATTCCTCAGCTGGGATCCACAGTCTAAACATTTGTTTCCATGGCTGAAACGAAATCCATGTTATTTTGAAAAATGTTGTGGGCAATGCAATATCTTCTTTCGCTATTTTGTCTTTACTGAAAGTATTTTCAAACTTTTCAAACCTACTTTTCTGCACAGATTTTTTTTAAAAAGGTGATGGTAATGAAGACTGGTTTTGATCTTGGCTACAAATGTTAACTGTAATTATTCCTTACAGCTCAGCAGAATCCAGCAAGTCAGTTGTCGGTTAGACAACAGCAGGAGACCGAAGTGAACCGGCAACAGCGATATTTCCGAATTCCTTTCATCCGCCCAGCAGATCAATACAAGGATCCTCAGAATAAGAAAAAAGGCTGGTGGTATGCTCACTTTGATGGACCATGGATTGCTCGTCAAATGGAACTTCATCCTGATAAGCAACCCATTTTGCTAGTGGCTGGTTAGTATGGGTTTTATTTTTATTTTTTAAATAAAGTTGGAAAGGTAGGCTTTGTTTATTGACAAAATGTACTAAAGGTAAATCAAGATCTGAATTATACTGCAAAGCAGTGGTGAAATTCAATTTTATTTACTACTGGTTTACACCCTGGCTTCATGGGTGTGGCAGGAGAAGATGCAAAATCTCCATTCCCACCCACTCCTGGGGGAAGGATATTGCAAAATCTCCATCCCCTCCCCCCAGGGGCCAGCCAGAGGTGGTATTTGCCGATTCTCCGAACTACTCAAAATTCCCCCTACCAGTTCTCCAGAACCTGTCAAAAACTGCTGAATGTCATCCCTGCTGCAAAGCAAAATATTGTTTTATTTAAAAAGATTGTCTTTACTTTTTTAGAAGAACCTGAAAAATAAATAAAGCTCAAGTTCCTTTGGATAATGAGATGAACAGCAAATGAATGAATGAATTAATTAATTAATTTGCCAGCTTCTCCCTTCAGAGAAGTAGTAATTAGTAGTTTAACATTTGTTTATGAATTGGGTTTTGATACTCCACAATTATTCCTAGAAATTTACATATTATAAACATAAAACATGATAAAAATATAAAATCAATGTCTTTCTTGATATGAAATGCATGGTCATCACTGCAGGTTGTTATTATTTCCTGCTATCAAAACTGGTTGTGATGCAAAGTTGATATTTAGGTTACAACTTATTTTGTCGATTCACATTTCCTCTTGCATTATGAGTCTCAAAGATTCCAAGTATTTGAGATATAGGTGATTGAAGGATTAAATAAGCTGAATTACAAGAATTTGGATACTTGTAGGTCTCTTCTTCTAAAGGCAATATGTTTGGGAAAGAAGCTAGCGCTTTTTATAGTTTTGTTCTCCATTTTGCATGTGTCCAAAACTAAAAGAGGTAGAGGTTTTGCATTATAACTTTTGTAAAATCTGGGTTTTCCTTCATTCCAGGCAAGGATGACATGGAGATGTGTGAGCTGAATCTTGAAGAAACTGGGCTGACTCGTAAGCGGGGTGCTGAAATTTTGGCGCGGCAGTTTGAAGAGATTTGGGAACGCTGTGGTGGAATCCAGTATCTTCAAAATGCAATTGAGAGCAAACAAGCTCGGCCGACTTATGCAACTGCTATGGTGCAGAACTTGTTGAAATAAATCATTATTTTGCACCTTCTGAGTACAGCCGAACTTTTAACATTCCATAATCATGTAGAGATGTTTAATATAAACTGATTTTATTAATGTGTCGATTTTTAGTTTGTACTTTTGACGTCTTAATTTGTGTAGTGAGCTCATTCTCAAGATCTAAATTTTTCTTTCAGTCAAGTATTTTGTTTGCTTTAGGCCAGAATATGATAATGCAAATAATACTGTAATATAGAGCAGAAGTGGTAAATCTATGTATCTCCTATCGTACTGGGTTCCAACTTCTGTCAACCCCCAGCTAACACAGTCAGTGCTATGGGGTAAAAGTCCAGCAGTGGTTGGAGGACTAGAGACCCCTATCCTTGATGTAGCATAACACACTACAAATATGTAGTTTAGAACTACCCACAATGGCATTTTATCTTCTGTAACACACTTCCCAGATACTATCTGGAAAAATGAGTTTCCACAAAGTAGAAGAAACTATGTTTTCTTTACACTAGGCTAACTAGAACTGTGAGGCCTTAATGTTCTTAACATTTAATGTACAGAAGTTAAAGTAGACTCCTATAAAGGTGAAAGATAACCCTTCAGCATCACTTGCAAACAAGCGTTTTGGGGAAAATGTGTCTTAAGATAGATCACCGGGTGTCATATACTGAATATAGAAAAACTTGAGCCTGAAGTGCTTTAGTAATTCAGAACTGAAATGGTTTGGTGCACTTTTAAGCAGTTGTGCATGTGTGTGTTTGTCTTCTTTTTTTAAACTGCTTTATTTTATTTTATTTACAAAACATTCCTTCAAACAATTCATGTTTAATTTTTGGTCATAACTGTATTGGAAATCCTTTCTCAGTCAAAGTGAAATATAATTCACAGAGATGGTTCAATACATATATATCTCTGCAGATATTTATGGCTGGAACCATCAGAGAAGTGAACTTCATGAATTATGCCAGCAAAGTTGAATTTGAATATGGGGACCGGTGTTGCATCACTGAAATGAATATGGATTAAGTAGATTTTTTTCTCCCTGACTCCTGATGAAATGGCAGAACTCTGGCATTTCTAGTTACATCATGCTGCTTCAAATTGTTTAACTTCAAAGTGTTCAAGGTTTATTTAGCTCCTAATCTAATAGATCTTTTCTTGTTGCTAATCTCCAAAATTCAGGTTTTGTGGCTTTTCTTTTCGGCAGGGTTTCCTTAACAATTAAAATACTTACAGCAGTTATTTCTTTCAGACAGTTTTAAATTGCCTTTGGTCGATGTTGCAAAATAACCTAATGTCAGCATAACAAATCTTGGTGTTATCACAGTTTTGGGATCTTTAGAGAAATTTAAAAAATGTTACGTAATTAAAAAAAAAATACAGACCACACTAGGAGAGAGTTTCTTTATTAGAGTAATTGTGTTTCTCAGCTCTTTTATTTTTAAATCTTCAAATAAGAATTTAAAAAGAAGAATGAACTGAGTTTACATTGGCTACTAAGTTTTGACCAGATTGGGTGTAAAAAAGAAAACATTCATACATCTAAGCAATATTCTTAACTAGATTTAAGATTATTAAACTCATCAGTTTATGTATTCACATGTGTAAGTATCATTCTCAGACCCAAATGTAGGCAGTTTTACAGCTTTAGGCTAAACTTGGTCCAGGGGTGTCAAACTCGCAGTATCACATTGTTATATGACGTATGGTGATTTCCCCCCCCCCCTTCGCTAAAACAGGGATGAGAATGGCCAGCACATGACACATCCAGCAATCTCACTACCAGTAATATTTTTTCCAAATTATAAAAGTAGCAGAAGAAAGTAAAAAACGGAATACAAGCCAAGTCATGAGTGTAAATCCACTTAAATCTTGAATCCAAATAGATGTTTGTATCCTTTGGTTTGGCTATAAAGTTCAAGAAATCAGAAATCATGCAAATGGATATATATATATATATATATTTTGTCCATAGATAAAGCTTGAGTAGGAGAGCCTAGAAGCCCACGTGTCTACCCACAAAAGCCTCCGATCATGTGGCAGAATATATTATTTTCCACAATCATTAGGTGAAAAGGTATGCTCAAGGGCAAAAGACATTTTTAAACAGTCAGATAGTTTTCAGAATTGTCCCTGTTTGCTGAAATTGGATTGCATCGGTGATTTTTTCACCCCTGTTTTGAAATTAGAACTTATTCAACATCAGTCTTCCTACATACCATTTTCTGTATTTAAGTTGTGTTTTCACCAGTTTGTGAAAGACCTGCTTGCTGGGCAGTTGCAATGGGAAGCAATATGCATCACTTGCCCTATCACAATCCTGCTCTTCTCTTTCTTTTCTTCAAAGCATCAGACTTGCCCAGAAGAACTTCTGGGGGGTCTCATGAAAAGCCTCCAAAGGCTGTAGATTTGTAGAATCCCATAATAAAAGCTCTGTTTAGATTGGTTATGCAAGAAAATACTTATTCATATGTTAAATCCATAAAGATCTCTCCATCTACCAATGTATCTGATGTTAACTTTCATAGTATATTAGATCATTCAGAGGCATATGCCAGATATGTTTGCAGCTAGGTGGTAAGGTCTAGTTGCCTTTGATTGATCTCAAGAATCTAATCAGGATAAAACCTATACTGGATGGGAACCAGGGAATACCAGAACTAGAAAGGTGAGGGGAAAGAGGCAGTGATGGCAAACCACTTCCATATTGCTGCTACAAAAAATTACATGATATCACCAGAAGCTGAGCTTGACTTGAAGGACTTGACTTACATATATGTTCATTACGGATCAAACACTACTTGTTTCCTTGGTTCCTTGGTGCCTTTGGTTTCAGTGAGAGGCTACGTTGAAAGCATTGCAGGACATCCGCAAAGTTTTTATTTTTAAATATGAGAGGGAGGTTGAATTTTTTTTTTTTTTAGAATAGCAATTAAGAGACAAAGTTTCATTTCTTGCATGGAAACTATGACTCCATTGAAAGTCCCCAACTGTTTTGCTTTTAGTAAAGAATGACAATATCTTTTCTGCATGGAAATGCAGCATGGAGAAATATTGATAGGAAAAGTAGTTTTCAAAGAGAGAGAGAATGAGGAAAAACTGCTTAGTGTTGCTACTATAGCCAAACCCAGAATCCTCTACAGTTACACTGTCTTGTAAAACATATAGACTGCGTTGAGCACCTCAATCATAGCTAAGGCTAAAACAGATGACTATATTTTAAAATAGTATTTGAGGGGTGCTTGTTGCTTGCTTGTTTTCTTGTCGACATTCATGTCTACAACAGCACTCCTTACCAGTGCTAGTAAGGAGTGCTGTTGTAATATTTCTTTAATATTTTGGATTCATTTGATTGTCCTAGATGTGTCTGCAGTTATTAAATCAATTGGTTCGTATGATGGGATAACAGTTGATAAGGAGTTGGCACCTTGATGCAAATTTTCTAAATTCCCATTATAGGAGGAATTAAATTTAAAAAGATATGACATCATTTTCTATATAATATTTAATGAACAGGTGCCATTATCTCCAATTAACCTGACTAGGGTTCCTTCAAATACACATTACATTAATACGTTTGGCAGGTGCATACAGCATCTCTTTTTTGCCCCCCAACATCTGACCAAACATTTCAGCGTAAAGATGAATGAAAATGCCAGTTCCTCAACAGAAAAAAAATAGAGACTTGTTGCTTTCTGCGTATTTGTGATGTGAAAGCCCCAAGATACAAAAGTAGGTACACCTCCAGATAATACATTTACTTGTGCAGCTGTGATGTGATTTCCAAGTACAGTGAGTCTTGGGTGGTGGCTATTCTACCTCTGCAGGCCATCATATTCGCTTGCATTTGCTAAATGAGGAATATACGTACATCAATCTACTCTAAATCTCATAAAATAGCAACCCTAGTTCCATGACCAAGTAGATATAGTACCATGCAAAAGTTTAGGTACTGCTCATCAAATTTAATATTTCAGTGTACTACATGAACAGAATCTGACGAAACTTCTACATAGTACAAAGTTAAATACAATGACTTTCTACAAAATTCAATTGTACACTTAAAATATTTATGTGCAAATGTTTACCAAGCCAAAATAAGGAAAAGTTTGGACATCTTTTCAATCAGTAACTAGCATCACCTTTTTCAGATTAGCTTCCAAATAGCTAAGAGTTTATCTAATCTTGTTTTTAGAGTGTTTTTCCTACTCTTCCTTGCATAATTCAGAAATATACCTCTTGTGTGTTACATGATAGATTGTCAATATTATTCAGTTCTGGAAACTATCCCCCTTTTTCCCTTCAAGAGATCATGCCTGATTTAGAGATAATTTTAGATAATTTCCTTGCTGAAATACCTAACTGAATGTAGGATATTAGCTTCTAAAATTCATTGACTTGAATCCGTCTTTTCTTTCCACCTGACCAATATTTGCTGTGCTACCAGCTGCAACACAACTCCAAAATATAACAGAACTATTCCTGTGTCAACAATGTCTTCTTTTCTTCAAATGCTTCACCATTTTATCCATATTCATCCCATGTTGGTATGGCTGATATTTTGGGCTTATCAAGATTTTCTTTTGATACATGAGATGCTGACTTTTGTGATAATTTTAATAAAAGGGTTTTTCTTCTTCCATGAATATAACCATTGTATATTCAGAGCTGTTATGTAGAGCAGCTACTCCAGAGACAGCTTAAACTTCCAGCAGGTCTTAGTAAACCAGTGATTGTTGATAAGTATAATATATACTGGTAGTAGATTTTTTTTTGTTTCTGCATTTCTTTTCCTTGTTTGGGTTTTGCTCTTTTCTATTTTTTTTTATTTTAAGATTAAAGAATGTTTTGTTAATCGTATATAAAATAAATTCTGAAATAATTCTTAAGTTATTTCTTGTGATTGTGAGTTCAATGCAGATCTGAACAGTTTTCTAACCGCTCTAGCAGAGATTTTGCTTGGGCTTCCAGTTCTCACCTTGACATCAACAATTCCACATAACTTCTGTATCTTAACAATATTTTTAGCTAGAAAGCATTAACTGAAAGCACTTTGAGATTTTGGTATAGTTTTCCTCTTCCTTGTAATATGAATTATCTTCATTTGCACATACTCAGATCCCTGCTCAAAGTCCTTAGTTGGTCAAAATAAATAGAATATTTTTCACCTATCAGATTAGAAAAGTCAGAATATTTTTCACCTGTGGAATTGGTGTCTCCTGGCTAAATGTACAATTCACTGGACAAGTTAACCATTTTCTAGTTATCTCACTAACAACGTTACAGTTTTAGAAAAAGTAGCACCGAATCAGTTAGAATGGTGCCCAAATTTCTGTATCAGCCATATTAACGGTTTTCTTATTTTCATTGGGTAAATAATGGTACAAAATACTTAGGTATGCATTCAAATAGGCAGAAATATGTCATGGTTAATTTTGTAGAATGTAGAGATTGTGTCAGCTTCTATTCTCTTATGTATTCTTGAAACATATGTCGACCAGCAGCATCTAAATTTTACATGCAGTTATAAGTCTGCATACAACTAGCAGTTCCCTGAACAGCACAGGATTCTTAATATTACTTTGGAAATGTTCTCATTTATAATTGTATCTCTTTCATCTTTGGCTTATTTCCTACTAAACTGTTCCAAGTACTTTGTCAAATAACTTTGATTGTGTACTGCAAATTATAAAAGAATAAATTCACTCTGTTGATCTTTCTGCAATATTTCTTTTAAAAATAATGGGAATGCTTGGGAAATTTTGACCCTTAGATTTGCTTCCCCCCACCCAGAATGATATACCAATTATAGCAAACATTTGCTATTAAAGTAATCTGGCTTTGAAAAACTACTTCAAATCTTTAAAATATTAGGTTAAATTAAAAGACAATGAAAATTGCAATTATGGAAGAATTGACATTTTTTAAAGATTTTTTTTCCTCAAATTCTAATGCACTTTCCTTACAATGCCACTGAAGTTGGTTATGATGTAAACAATGTTTAATAAATGAACAAACTAGTACAGTAGTTACTTGCTTAGATATATTGGGAAATATGATTCGGGGGAAAAAAATAAAACCAGAAGCATAGTCTCTTAAGATGTTAAAAATATTTTCATGTTGCTACGATATCTAAAAAACATTCATTCTTCTAAATAAGCAACTCAGATGGAAAAATAGTAGACATCTTGATCAGATGATCCAGAAAAAACACTTTAACTAGAGATACAGAAACATATTTAATGACTTTATTGAAATACAAAATATTCTTCTCCAAATATTCTATAATTAACACTGCCCCATGATAAATTATGCTCAGGAACAATTAATTCATGTTTAAAGTGTAAACATTACTTCTGCCATTTGAGTAGAAACTGGTATGAATAAACATACAGAAAATAAATCTGAAACCAACCAGCCAATCAAAAATGAACATTAATAAGGAATTGTAAGTACATAGCCACCATAGGTGCTTGATATATATGAAGCAGGATACTGTACCTCTAGATGTGTCCCATAAGAGAGTAACTCTTGGTTGTATCTTACATATGCAGTGGGAACACACCAGCAAACTAGGGCTACTAAATCAGGGCAACCATTAAAATGCAGCAAAGGGATATTGGTAGCTTCTTAATATAACCTCCAAAGTAGCAACAGCATATACAAATGACCCCAAGAATATTTTTTTTGACGCTAGAGAATATCCATTGAAGTTTATCTTTTAGAGAGATAGGCTCTGAGAGGTAAACATCTTTAGAAAGCAATTGCCATTTTACTGCTTAGACAAGCTGTAATGCCTAATTGTGCATAGAAAAGAAGATGGTTCAGAGTACATAGATTGTACCCAGAGCAGAAATACACTTGAGCATTAAAGGACACCATCTGCCAGAACATAAGGAAGTAGGGAATGCTAAACCATTGTAAAACCCTGCTGCCTATAGCTCTCATTCTATGCTCCTCTATTTGAAGGTAATTGTGGCTTTGGTCATATCAATTGTGTAGTTAAGGGAGAAGGTCCATTTCATTAGACCTGAGCTGCTTCAAAACTGGTGAAACTGATATTAATCATCTAAGGCAGGGCTGTCAAACCCGCGACCCACGGGACGGATGCGTCACGTGATGGCCACGCCCACACCTGGTTTAGCAAAGGCGGAGGAAGTCATGGTACGTCACGTGATGATGCCGTGATGACGCGAGCTTGACATCCCTGATCTAAGGCATGGCTTTCCATTGCAGCCAGGTTAAGTCTTGCGAATGGGCACACATGCATTACTGCCAACTTGAATCAAGCATATAAAGTATTTTGAAGCCTAATTTTGATTGTGCAGTTATTTAGTTTAAACCTAAATGTCCCCATAGATAGGAAGGTAATTCTTATACAGATCTAACAATTACATTTGTGATCCAGTGTCTCTATTCTATGAAACTTATATATTTAAAGATAACAGCAAACATATTTCTTCCTAAAGGCAGCTTGATATTTACAGTCAGATTCTTTAAAAAAAAAAAACTTTAAGGAAAGATGTGTTTACTTTTGAATAGTCATTTTGCTTTGAGTGACAATTCTTTTTTTTTAAATGTAATTGATGCCATTAGTGGTGGTGATAGGATTAGAAAAGGACAACTATGAAACATCATTATAATTTTTGGATAGGTTTCTGGGGTCTACAGTCCAATTCTCCAATTACTACATTTGAAGTGTTGTTATATTATTGCCCATATATGTCACCTTGATGCCTTTTTAATTTTGGGATAGTTTATCAGTACAGTTAATCTTACACTTACAAATTTATTGTTAAACAGTACTGTCATTAAGTGAGGCATCATGTGACTGCACTGGATTTTACAACCATTTCACCACAGTCGTTAAGTGAATCATTCATGATCATTAAGTGAGACATCAATGACTATTACTTGTGACCTCCTGCTGGCATCCCCTTTAACTTTGCTGATTAGAAGATGGCGGGGAAGATTGCAAATTGCAAAGACATGACTGCAGGATGCTATAAATATTGTAAGTGCAAGGACCCATCGTAGTCAGTGCTGTTGGAGCTTTGAACACTCACCAAGCAAATGGTCATAGGTCGAGGACTACCTGTAATACATGGACTTGACTTACAACTAAGTAAGTAACTAAGTAACAACTAACAACTTACAATTAAGTAACAAAAACAGTATTCATATAAACACCGGATATCTACTCAATACATTACATTTAGCATTGCATTTATGTTGGTCGGGATGCTATGAAGTTAAACATTTTTGAGGAAATTAGTTGCAGCTTATGCCTTTAATTTTTAAAGAGTTAAACTTCCATATTTTCCTGGGGAAGAAAAAGATGGATTTTGTGGTTGTCCTCCTTCTTCCTCAAAGATTCCACTGAGCTTCCATGTTAGAAGAGATCCTGTTCCTAAAGCACCTGTAGAAACAACGTTCATGAAAGGAATGTACGTTTACTTAAAGTGGAATTCAGTGGTGTATTTCTATGAGTAAAACATATTGGAGGCAGGGTGGGCTGCTGGCGGCTCACAGGAGAGAACCTCTAGGTAAGTGCATGGCCTGTTGTGGATGCAGGTAAGTCCAGGGTGCACGGGGAGGCTCGGGGAGGGGGAAAAACAGGCCTATCGGAAGTTCAGGAAGGCCAGAAATGAACTTGTTTCTGGTCTCCAGAGGGCCTCTGGAGCCTGGGGATGCCATTTTCACCCTCCCAGAGGCTCGAGGAAAGCCTCCGGAGTCTGGGGAGAGCAAAAGCAACCCCCCCCCATTGTAGTGCAGACTAGGCCACGCTCACCATGCAACTGGACAGAGAACCCCTTGCTAAAATTTTTGAAGCCCACCCCTGATTAGAGGTGTAACTCTGCTTCTTCTCTGCAGAAATTCAATCTCTTCTCCTAGGCTGGGGACTCCGAAGACAAGCTTTAAAACTGGCAAAATTCAGGAAGGGATGGGTTGAGGAGTGAAAGCTCAATAACAGCGGTGATGAGTACATCGCTGTTGTACCTGAAAGACTAGGCTAAGGACAGATCATTCTGAAGAACATCTACAGTACCTATATTGTCAACGAGAGTTTATGCCAACATGATGGCACAGAATAATCAATAAAAAGCATAGAATGTGGTACACCACATAAGCCTGAATATCACTGTAGAAAATTTGCCCATAATTTAAATGACATATTTTAATTTAGCAAAGTCAAATAAATCTCACATGAAGGATTGATTTTAAGTTTTAATCATCATCATCATCGTTTGATGACCCCCATAATCCCTTGCATGCAGTGGTGGATTTAAAATTTTTTACTAGCGGTTCTGTGGGTGTGGCTTGGTGGGTGTGGCAGGGGAAGGATACTGCAGAATCTCCATTCCTTCCCCACTTTAGGGGAAGGTTAATGCAGAATCCCCATTTCCTCCCAATCAGCTGGGACTCGGGAAATAGAGAATAGATGGGGGCGGGGCCAGTCAGAGGTGATATTTACCAGTTCTCCAAACTACTCAAAATTTCCGCTACCGGTTCTCCAGAACTGGTCAGAACCTGCTGAATACCACCTCTGCTTGTGGGGTGGAGTCTGGAGAATGGCGTTAGCAGAGTGTTTACTGGCCGGATGCCCTTCCTGACACCAATGCAGAGCTTTGTTCAGCAGATATATTTTCATTGTGCCCAGAGAGAGAAATATATCTACCGTGTTTCCCCGAAAATACGCCAGGGGCTTATATTTTTTTGACCCACGAAATATGGCCTTGGGCTTATTAAAGGGGAGGGTTTATTATTTTTGGGTTGCCGGGCGGCTGCTCCCTTGTGACTGGGTTCCCGAAGAGCCGGGCACAGCCTCAGGGTCGAATGGCTGTGTTGCGCTGTCGCAGCAGCAACGCAGCAGCCATGAGGTGACCAAGCTTATGAGCAGCCGCCCGGCAACCCCCCTTTCCAGCCGGGTACAGCGCCGCTGACCGACCTAGCAGTACCCGGAAGGCACCAAGCAACGCGAGCGCCTGTTCACCGCCCTCCGCGTCCCGTGGCTCGGTGCCTTCGGAATGCCCCTAGGTGAGTGAATGGGGCTCTGCATGGCTGGAGGGGAGTTTCGCAGCGGCTTTCCTCTCCCCGCTCGCGCGAAGGGCATCTGCCCTGCTGGCGCCGTCCGCCGCTTGGGTTTTTTTTTCAAAGCACGGAGGATGGATGCCGCTCTGGAAGTACGCTCCATGGTTGTACAATCCACAACCATAGAGCGTACTTCCAGAGCGGCATCCATCCTCCGTGCTTTGAAAAAAAAACCCAAGCGGCGGACGGCGCCAGCAGCGCAGATGCCCTTCGCGCGAGCGGGGAGAGGAAAAGCCGCTGCGAAACTCCCCTCCAGCCATGCAGAGCCCCATTCACTCACCTAGGGGCATTCCGAAGGCACCGAGCCACGGGACGCGGAGGGCGGTGAACAGGCGCTCGCGTTGCTTGGTGCCTTCCGGGTACTGCTAGGTCGGTCAGCGGCGCTGTACCCGGCTGGAAAGGGGGGTTGCCGGGCGGCTGCTCATAAGCTTGGTCACCTCATGGCTGCTGCGTTGCTGCTGCGAGAGCGCAACACAGCCATTCGACCCTGAGGCTGTGCCCGGCTCTTCAGGAGCCCGCTCGCAAGAGAGCAGCTGCCCAGCAACCCCCCCTTCTTCAGCTGGGCACAGCGCCGCTGACTGACCTAGCGGTACCCCGAAAGCACCAAGCAACGCAAGCGCCTTTGCCCCCACCTCATTCCCGTGGCTTGGTGCCTTCGGGATACCGCTAGGTCGGCGAGCGGTGCTCTGCCTGGTCGGAGGGGGGGGATTGTCCAGAGGGTTTATTTTCGAGGGTGAGCTTATATTTTTGCGCACGCGAAAAATGTCGCAAGGGTTTAGTTTCAGGACATGGTGTATTTTCGGGGAAACACGGTACCTCTACCTAGGATCGAACTCACAGCCTCCTGATTGTGAGGTGAGAGCACTCCACTGATTTCAAGTTTTAATGAGCTACATAAAAGTATGTAAGCTGTCTAGACATTACTAAAAATACATGTAAAAAAACCTCACAAACCTTCGTGGCTTCTGGAAATCAGACTTTCAGATGCTAACTTGTTATTTTTTGTTTTGTATCCTGGGGCCTATAAGGAAAACAAAGGTTGTGAATTAAATGTTTACAATTACAACCCATTAAGCTCCAGACCCTCAAGAGACACAATATCCGAAATATTATCAGATAATTTAGTTACTGAGAAGATCCTGGTATGAAGCCACTGCAGTTATTACCCTATCTGGGTTAAGAAATTTTAATCATAGAATATTAAAACAGAGTAAGAAGATAGTCGAAAGGCCAATGGTGAGATTCAGATGAGCATATTTTGAAGATGAATGATAATATGTGTATGTATTTTACTACCCTACCATATGCTTTGTTTATTTTGTAAAGTTAGTCATAAAACTTATACTATATGGTCCATTGCAAAAATTATGGATGGGATTGTCATTATAGAAAACAGGATAATAATAATAATAATAAATTTAATTTGTTAGCCGCTCCCTCTCCACAAGGGACTCGGGGCGGCGTACAATAAAAGCACATACATATATGCATATAAACATACACATACACATACATACACATGCATGGAGGAGGTAACAATCATAAATACATCACAATAATAATAATAAAATTAGCCATTAAAATACCCCATATTAAAAATTACAAATTTAAAAAAGGACTGTCAGGAGGAATAGGATGAAACTACGGTTGAGCCAGGCCAGATAATTGAAAAAGGTGGGTCTTGAGCTTTACACGGAAGGAGCAGAGGTCGGAAGTAATCCTGATGTCAAGGTGGAGGTCATTCCACAGGGCTGGGTCCATCACAGAGAAAGCCCTGCTCCTGGGTGTCGCCCCCCGACACTGTTTAGCGGACGGCACCCGGAGAAGTCCCTCTCTGTGTGAGCGGATTGGTCGTAGGGATGTATGGGGCAGGATGCGATCCCGCAGGTAACTAGGTCCTGTGCCATGGAGCGCTTTGAAGATCGTAATCAAAACCTTGAAACGCACCCAATAGACCACAGGAAGCCAGTGCAGCTCGCGCAGGAGAGGTGTTACATGGGAGTACCTAGTACTCCCCATAATAACCCGGGCGGCCGCATTCTGGACCAACTGCAGTCTCCGAGTGCATCTCAAGGGAAGCCCCATGTAGAGAGCATTGCAGTAGTCTAGGCGAGACGTCACCAGCGCATGGGTGACTGTGCTTAAGGCATCCCGGTCCAATAAGGGGCACAATTGGCGCACCAGGCGGACCTGGTGGAACGCCCCCCTTGCCACGGCTGTTACATGGTCATCCATGGACAGCCGGGCATCCAGGAGGATGCCCAAATTGCGCGCCTGCTCCATGGGGGCCAATTGCTCGCCCCCGATGGCCAGAAATGGAAGCAACTGGTTGAACCGGGGGGCCGGAAGCCACAGCCACTCCGTCTTGGAGGGGTTGAGTTTGAGTCGGTTGTCACCCATCCAGACCCGTACGGCTTCCAAGCACCGGGACATCATTTCGACGGCCTCGTTGGGGTGGTTCGGGGTGGAGATGTACAGCTGAGTATCATCAGCGTACAGATGATATCCCACCCCAAAGCCATGGATGATCTCGCCCAGCGGTTTCATGTATGTGTTGAACAGGAGTGGCAAGAAGACCGATCCCTGTGGCACCCCACAAGTGAGGGGGCTCAGGGTCGATCTCTGCTCCCCTGCCAACACACATTGCATCCGGCCGGAGAGGTAGGAGCCGAACCACCGTAAAACGGTGCCCCTAACTCCCAACCCCTCCAGCCGGTGCAACAGGATACCATGGTCGATGGTATCGAAAGCCGCCGAGAGATCTAATAGGACCAGGATAGAGGAACAACCCCTATCTCTGGCCCTCCAGAGATCATCAACCAACGCGACCAAGGCCGTCTCCGTGCTGTGCCCGGGTCGGAAGCCGGACTGGCGCGGGTCTAGATAATCATACTCCTCCAGGTGACGTGGAAACTGTTGGGCCACCACACTCTCTACAACCTTCGCTAAGAAGGGAAGGTTGGAGACTGGACGATAATTAGCTAGCTCCGTTGGGTCCAGGGAAGGCTTCTTGAGTAAGGGTCTCACAACCGCCTCTTTCAAGGCGGCCGGCAGAGACCCCTCGCCCAACGAAGCATTCACTAGGCCCAGGAGCCAGTCGCGTGTAACCTCCCAGGATGAATTCGAATAGGATTATCTGTATTCAGAGGTGATATTCAGCCAGTTCTCTCCAGTTCAGGTGAACCGGTGGCTATGGGAAGCTCCACCACCCCCAACATAATGCCAAGCACTGAGCATGTGCTTGCGCAGAAGGTGGTGCCCATGCGCAGACATGGCACGTGAGCTCACATTTGTGAACTGGTAGGGAAGGTAAGTGAATACCACTGCTATCTGTACTGTAGTAACTGAGAGGTAAAAGAGGACCTCAGAAATGTAGAACTTGGTGGTTAGTGATAAGACAGCTATAGTATGAAAGGCCACTGAGATATGGGAACATATGAGAGGTTGATATGCTTGTCCGCACTTAGTCTTCATTTTGCATTTCTGTTGTAATTTAATTAATCAACTGAAGGGGCAAAGAAGGAGGGACTTTAAGTCAAGCATCAAACACTTTGTTTCATTGGATAATATAGGCCACGGGTGTCAAACCGGCCACGTCACGTTGCCATCACGTGACGTTTTGTGACATTTTTCCCATTCGTGGAGCTGGGATGGGCGTGGCCTGTGCATGACGCATCTGCTGGTGGGCTGCCAGTTTGACACTCCTGATGTAGGCATAGGAGATAATTAAAAATGGTTGCTAAAGCTAATGCCGTTTTATTCTGCAGACTTTATTAGGTAGATTCTGGCTTTTGAGAAATAATCTGCGGCTGGGGTGATTTAACACTGCAATGCAAAATAAAACATTGAATTTGATTATAATTTCACATAAATGCATCTGAGTGAAGTCAGTTTATTTGTTTTGACCAGCAGGATAGTTCCCAGAAAACTTTTAACTGGAAAGTTTGAATGGGAAACTTTGTTTAATAACAGAGCACAAAATCTGCATGCAGAATGTTCTCTTCTCATACCGACAATCCCCCCAAAAAACATACATACATACATACATACATACATACATACATACATACATACATACATACATATATATATATATACACACCATTTGACAATTGCAAAATAATTGCCACTGCATTTATCCATATCCACAATACCGTCAGTATTCACGATCAACCTTATAATAAAGCGACATACCTACACACTGCACCTCTTCCTGGAATCAGTTCACATTTGCTACCATTAGCACAAAGGTATGGCTCTGTCTCACATATGCTACGGCAAAGCGGACCATTTTTTCTTGCATAACCAGGGTTACAAAGACAAGTTGCCTCCTTTGTCCAGTCATTCTTTAGACACCGTGAGAATTCATCACATGCCAAGAACTTGCAAGGGTCTGCTTGATCCGCTGGAATAGAAGAGAAAAATCTTTTGAAATGGATTTCATTGATGCAGGATCATGTGGACCTAGAAAATCCACATGGTTGCTAGAGAAAACATTTGTCCATCACAGCTCCCTACCGTTGCTAATATGTGACTGTGGAGCAATAGAGCGAAGTCCCTCCTTCTTGGCTTTCCCAAGCGGCAGTGATGCATTACTTCAGTAATTTGGAATTACTTTTATATTTCTTTTAGATAGTTATCGACCATATTTTATAGCGGATACCTTCTTCTGATGAGGAGGTGAGCAGGGCCTCCTTCAGGAGACCTTTGTATGGTAAGCACTGGAGTCGCTTTGCCCTTCTGCCAAAATGGTTTCCCAGCTGGGCCATTGCGGTACATCCACAATGCAACCAACTCAAAGCTCCCTTGATGAACTCATCAGGGGGTAAAGTAAACGACATGTGTCATTGCAATGAAATGTGGAACACAGCTGCTGTTGGTCATGGTAGGCTTTGCTTTATAATACGAAAGGTCCACCCTAATTGTGCTGAAATTATTGTCCCTCCGTTACTAATATGATAGGTATTCATTCCTTAGGCACGCAACAAGAATTCACGGCTTTTGTTACAGCAATAAATAAAAAAGAGAATCACCCCCTAGCTGTTTCGATTTCATATTCTTGTCATCTATTGCCTAGTAATTAAATTCTTGAATGAGTGCATTCATATTAGTACTGCCTATATACTGTGACCATCCAATTAAAATGGCATTAACAACTATATGAAAGCCTATGGGAGGGAAAAATTTTTGCAAAGCTGATTTAGAAATCAGATAAACTGAAAGGCTATTGGAGGGTAGCAATAAATTCACTCTATTTGTCTAAGTGGTGCATCATATTTCGTAATAGGTGAACTGTTCTAACAATAGTTCAATTTCATCCTACTGTGTTTCTGAACCATTTCTTTTCCATGGAACTATGGACCATTTGCCTGCATTAATGCAACAAGTCCAAATAATACGCTATTCATAGGAATCTAAAAGTATAGATGAAAGCATTGTTTTGTGCAGTGGGACAGGGAAGAAAGTAGAAGAATTTGTCATCAGCAGCACTCCCAGTGTTCTCCTGGATCATGAAACTGAACAGAGTTATCACAAGAGCCCATTTTAAGATTGTCTTCCAAAACTCATCAAGCAATTTTAGATTTTCTTCTGTTCTGACAAAAACTCCCTGGAACTATTTTCCATCCTGGGCACCACAATGGAAGAAATGGAAAAAGTGGACTAAGAAACAAAACTCTCTAGAGTGTCAAATAATAAGGAACTTTGAAAAGACCTTACTTGACTCAATGGCAGCAACATAAGATCTACAAGATAACAAGGCAGCATATCAGGAAAAAAGGGAAGTCAACAGCCTTACTTGTTTTATACTGTTAAGTCATGTCAATGAAGCACATCTTTTGTTTTCAGTTCTTCTCCCCCTTAAAAAAATGTGTCAGAATTTTTTTCAGGTATGTTTCAGAAGAAGTACTTTTATTTCCCCAATCTCTTGGTTTCAGCTTTATTTGGGCTGTACCCTTTTTCACTTTTTCTTGCAATTCAGTTGATTAAACAATGAAGGCAGGATACAGACTTCTAATTTCATTCCAGAAGAAGAAGACGCCTGCAGGCCTTCAGGGGTCTTACCTTACTAAAGAAGAGTATGCCCAGAATGGAGATGGCAGAAGGTAGAGAGAATCTACCTTCAAACATATCTCCCGCCACTTTGTTTTGCACTTCTGATTTTCAAACTTAGTAAAGAATCTGAAGACTGGAGACATCTTCAAGCATCAACTGGATTTTATATTCTCCAAAACAGGAAAACTAATTGTTTATCCTTAGGAATAATTCTGACTTAAAACCATCACAATAGCCCTAATTTAAAGGTCTGCTCACTCCTTTCTTGTTTCATCTCAGACTGTGATTCCACTCAGAGTTCATGATTTCAGCACCATAACTTCTGTTCCTTGTCTCTTCTGTTTTACCATCTTGTCTGATTTTGATAAGCAATTGCAGGGGGTCCTTTAATAGCCAGAATTTTGAGAATTGATTGCACATCCATTTTATTCAGTGTCACCATATCTTTGAATGGCCACTGAACAAACGGATGTAAGCTGAGGACTACCCGTAGAATCTGGCATCCATGCAAACGAAGTTAATTCCAACCTGTTTGTTTGTTTATTTTTATATAGTGTATTACTGCTTGTCTTGACGCATTAACATGTACACTCTAACCTTTGAAATCCTGTCCTGCATTTCCTTGTGGCATCCATAGTCTAATTTAAATGTTGTTAAATGAAGGAGATTCCAGCACTGCCATCAAGACAACCTTTCAATCATCATGTTGGCAACATCAGCAGAGTCATGACACTGCTATGTCGATGTATTACTGACAATTTTCTCCAACTGAACATAAAAGATGTACAAGTGCTTTTGATCTGTGAAAGGGTGAGAACAGATGCTCATGGCATGTATGTATGTATACCATAGTTTTAATGACAAAAAATGACAAGGGATTGAAAAAAAAACCAGAATTCTTACAATCCCTGGCATTTATCTGTGTGTGAGCACACCAAACGTCTTTGCTTAATTTTTATACCACTTCTAGAGGCTTCACTGTTCCATCAATCCATATGTTCTATTTGCCTATCAAGTTGCTTTGCTTGTTCTTCCACTTTCTCAAACTGCAACTTATTTTCTCTAATTAAGATGTGCAGTTTCGCACATACATGCAATTTCCGCTACAGCGCAAGCAGATAAACTGTATTTAATGTGATTCGTCTGCTAAATGTTTCAGCTCATTACATCATAAATCTAAAGTGAAAATCAAGGAAGGAAGTGCTGCAGGCTTGGTGAATTGATTATCAGTGGAACAAACAGTAAAATCTCAGCATATATCTGTGTTATAACTCATTGACTAGGTTAGTATCATCAATATCATTTTATTATCATATTCTATCATTATTATTGCTTGTTAATGAAGTATTGCTTGTTATAAGGAATTGGATATTGCCATAGTTTTGGTTACATTGGTATTGTGCACTGCTAGGGCTAGTTTGATTTCAAGAAATGAATGAATGAATAAATAAAATAAATAAATAAAAGTTTCTCAGTGCTATAATTCTGAGAAAAAGCTTGTTAAGATTCACTTACTGTCAGGCCTACAGTTATATTCCTTTTTAGGATCTTTGGCCTGCCACACTCTCTATTATTTCATTATGCTGTTTCATTAGTGTAGTAATTGGGAGGGGGAATAGTAAGGAATAGAATTGTAGAATGCGATGTTGTCATTCCTTTCTAGAAGCTCAAGGTCATCTTTTGTCTCCGCACCTCTGCACCTGACCGGAACTAGATGGGTGGAAATACCAGCGTGGGTGAAGAAGATTGGACCGTGTGATGGATTTATGGGTGTGGGGATAAGATCATGAACTTTCAACTGGGTGGAATCCCAGGAAGCTTTTAGATTTGGGATTTCCACAGCTGTGCCAACATGTCTGTCTTATTAAATTGGAACTTTAAGGATAGCTCTGCCTTGGACTCTGATTTAATTCTGCGTGATATTTGGAATGCTGACACTTAATATCAAAGACAGGATCAGAACAAAAGGAGCTGAAAGTAGTACGGATTGGGATATAGTAATGTTATTTTTCTATTATATCACAAGAAAATGGAAGCTTTTCAAAGTACTTCTAGATACGCTTCTGGAACCTACAGTTCCCACAAATATTTTCTAATATTCCATCAGATATCTGACCAGACAATGGAGAAAACATCAAAAACTGAGTAGCTCCACCACAATAAAGTCTCTCTTTGTCATCATATTATTTTACAAGCTTCCTCAAAATATACTGCATTCCATGTAGTTTTACTAGATATTTGTCTATTTATTTTTCTATGAAGAACAATGAACAGGGATTAAAGGAAAGCAACGTTCTCCTGTTTTCTGTTTCACTTTTTTCTATTACCTGGCTCTATTTCAAGAGAAGAGCTGTCAATTTCCAAGTTAAGACGGCGAGCAGCTGCATTGCAGAAATCTTCCAACACACAGTGAACAGCCTTGGTGATGTTGTATGGCACTGACTCCACAAACTTCATTTTGCTATTTACAATCACACTTCCATTGCGGAAATTCAGGATTTCCAACTGCTTAAATCCTGTAAGATTGGATTCTAGGTAGGGAACCAGCTGAAAAATGAAAGACAATTATGCTAGATGATGTCACATGTACTCACTATTTATTTTGAGAAATACAAATTTACTCTGTTTTACTGATGCTATTAGCTGATTTTACAAGTAATACCAAGTCAAGTTTCTGAATTAGCCTTTCAGTGGCAGCTCTCAAGATAGATCTTTTAAATTTAAAACCATCAAGCAAGACAGCTAGAGTGCTCTTCTGATGCAAATTTCATTCACAGAATGCAGTACAGTTAAAAAGAAATCAATGACATTTAAGTCTACTTAAATGTAAATTACAGTTGTATGAGTGTTTCCTTTAATTTCATATGGATTTTCCCCACAATAGGTTATGCAGGTAGAAAGAATGAGCTCCACGTTTGTGAAACATATAAGCAACAAAATATTGGACTAAATGGGACTTTGTCTGATCTAGTAGGGACAATTCTTACATTCTTATATAATTCGGTTTATCATTCCATAATGGTTACTTGAGTTTCTATATTATACAAAATATTGTTCACATGTACTTTCAGGGCAATGAGATGAACATTCAATTTCACCTAGACTTTGCATTAGAACATAATATAAGGATATGTTTTGACAAAGAACTAAATTAATAGTCATCTGTAAATTATTATGCTCTTTGAAATTTATGTACTTTCATAGGATTGAACTGTAAGTACAGTAAAACCAATACAATATTGACTGCTACTATTTTCAGGTCAAATAAATATTATAACCTCAAACACACATTTCTTTCCATTAACTTGTATTCTCACACTTGAAAAAAGCAATACATTTATCTTCTATCACTTTCCAACTTTTCTCCCTTCCTAGTTCATTTTGGCATCAGAACTGGAAATAAAATTGGCTGTAAATAGTATGGATCTAGGAAACTGGAAAATACATCCCAAAATAGCATTTAAAAAATCTCAAAAATATAAGCAAGTAAATACTGGTGGGGAAAAATCATAAGGCAATCTCAGGGCTTTAAACTAATCAACCCTTCCTTCCTTCCTTCCTTCCTTCCTTCCTTCCTTCCTTCCTTCCTTCCTTCCTTCCTTCTTCCCTCCCTCCCTTCTGGAAGGAAGAAAAGAAGGAATGACTAGTAAACAAGGAGCAATGAGCTGTACTGTTGGCAAGAAAACAGGAATATATTGTATATATGTTGTCACTAGGAGCCAAGATGAACTTGAGCAGTACATAGAATTGAGGAAATAATACATGAAGGTTGAGATAGGAAGGAGAAGGAACTCTAGTTTTCTTCTGAATGCATTTTTCTCTATCAATTAATGCGAGGTATAACGTTCTAAGATTTCTCGTAGGTGTGGGGGTGGGGGATTATCCACAAGTTCAATACCATCCTTTGTCACCTACCAGCTGTACGAACTGTTGTTCGAGTGCTTTGTACTCAGGGGAACTCTGATTGAAGAGGTCATTGGAAAAGCGCATGTTGGTCACCCTCAAGCTGAAGAATACCACCAGCTCTTGGCCTTGGATTGCAGCTGTCATGGAGCTTGTGGTTATATACTTCAGGGTAGGAGCTGGAGTCATACCTGGGGTTTCTGGCAATGTATGGTAGCCACTTCCCTCCTCCTCCTCCTCCTTCTCCTCCTCCTCCTTCTCCTCCTCCTCCTCCTCCACTGTCACTGGGGCCATCATGTCAGTGATAACTAAGTCAGTGGCAACGTACTGCACTCCCATTTCAAAATCAGTTGAGGTTGCCCACATGGAGCTTGTGGCTTCAAAAAATTGGTCCATATCAGTGGAAGGGCCACTGGAGATATCTCCTGGCAATAAAGTCAACTGATCTGTAGGCTCTAAAATATCATCTCTTGGAAGAACGGTGGAATGAATGACAGGTGCCATTGTGGTCAAGGGCAGCAAATCCTCCTCCCCCGAAGATTCCAGTTCTTCTGTAGTCTTTTCCTCTAAAAAGGAAGTAACAGAATAACAGAGTTGGAAGGGACCTCGGAGGTCTTCTAGTCCAACCTCCTGCTGAAGCAGGAGACTCTATACAATTTCAGACAAAAGGCTATCCAGTCTCTTCTTGAAAAGCTCCAGTGTTGAAACACCCACAACTTCTGAAGGCAAGCTGGTTAATTGTTCTCACTGTCAGGAAATAAACTTGGTTTGATTTTTTTTAAAGCAACAGTGATTTGTTTCCTACCTGACTGGATACAAATCCTTTCAGACTGATTTGGAAGCAATGCAAAAATATGTTAATAGAGTTATATAAATGTGCAATAAGCTTATAAGAAGCAGAAAAATTGGAGGTAATAGCCCAAAGAGAAGGAGGCAGAGTAAATGTAGTTGAAGTGGGTTAATTGTTGCCTTGTTTTACACTTTCTCAGAATGAAAACTAAGTAATTTTATCTGAGCTGAATCTACACAACATGTTTAGTTTAATATCTTGCTAAACAAACGCATGTACATTGACACACAACCTAGACTTTGAAACAGATATCATTTTGGGTTCCTGGATTTGTGATCTAGAAGATCCTTAATACAGATACCAAATAATCTGTAAAACTCTTTTATACATACCAAAGTGCATAGCTCAATGTCTATGGAGATTCTCAGCCATCCAGGTCATGGTTATCCCAAAGGGGCTTTTTCAAAAGGCAACTGGACGTTCTGGTTTTTCCTTGAAGACGTTTCGCTTCTTATCCAAGAAGATTCTTCAGCACAGAGCTGAAGAAGCTTCTTGGATGAGAAGTGAAACATCTTCAAGGAAAAACCAGAAAGTCCAGTTGCCTGTTGAAAAAGCACCTCTGGCTCTTTTATGCCTAGTGTTTTGAGCTATTGTACAGGTGGTTCTTGACTACCTGTACCATTCGTTTAGTGACTGTTCAAATGTGCAACACAATTGGAAAAAAAGTGACTTGTTACTGTTTTTCACACTTATGACTGTTGCAGCATCCCCCCATGGTCACGTGATCAAAATTTGGGTGCTTGGCAACTGGCATGTAGTTCTGATAGTTGCATTGTCCTAGGGTCATGTGATCATCACTTATTGGTTTCCCAGTAGGTTTCCGACAAGCAAAATCAATGGGGGAAGCCGAATTCATTTAACAACCACATGATTCATTTAACAACTGTGGGGGGAAAAGGCTGTAAAATAGGGCACAACTTAACAACTGTCTTGTTTAATAAAGGGCTCCACTGTGGTCATAAGTTGAGAATGGCCTATACTCAATTCTCCAATTAGTCTACTTCCCACTCCTCTCCTAAAACCCTTTTCTTTTTATCTGTGGTAACATCTCCTGGGGTTTATACAATACTACATCATGTTGGAAACCGCTTTTTATACTCAAAGATTATTTAGGAAATATACAAGATTCACCACTGACTCCTTCCAATTTTAAACCATATCCAATAGAATAGAATAGAAAAAACTTGGAGATTTTCTAGTCCAGTCTCCTGCTCAAGCAGGAAAACCTATACCAGTGATGCAGGCACACGTGACATTCCCCACCCCCACTTTTGCCATGCAATGGCAAGGTGGGGCCATTTTTCGCCCTCCCCAGGCTCCAGAGGCTTTCTAGGAGCCTGTGGAGGGTGAAAACGATCTCCCCTGCCCCCCTCCTCAGGCCCTCCGGAGGCCAGAAACAGCCCATTTTCTTACTTCCTGGTTGTCCATAGGGCTGTTCCCTGAACCCTCCTGAAGTGTCCGGAGGGAGAACAACAGCCCAACGTGCAAACTAGAACTCTGTTCCCAAACTTCCAGTTTGCGTATTGGGTTGTTTTTCGCACCCTGGAGGCTTCAGGGAAACTTCAGGGAAGCCTCCAGAAGGTGAAAAAGGGCCGAAAATTAAGGCCGAAATCAGCTGACCAGCATGCACATGCACACTGGAACTGACAGGGCAACATCTCGTGTGCCCTAAGAAATAGCTCCGCGTGCCACCTGTGCCATCACGGACCTATACCATTTCAGACAGGTGACTGTCCAGTCTCTTCTTAAAAACCTCCAGTGATGGGGAGCCCATGATTTATTTATTTCTTTTTTTTGAAAAATGCTATTGGTTTTTACAAATTTTTAGAGGAAAAAGGGTAAAGAAAGGGTATGGAAAATTTTGACAGCTACATCATGCGGGGGAAGGTAGTCCCCCCAAGTCTCGTAACTTTTACAAAAAAAGGTAAGAAAATGCATCAACATTTGAATAGATATTGGCAGTTTTGGTTTTACATTAAATCATCAATATATTCAATCATTTTTATGTCACTTCCATTAATTACATTATAACAACAATTGCAATAATGTTTCAATTCATTTTTGTGACCTGAGTCTTCTCAGTGTTGGATCCTCCCCGCTGTCTTCTGGCAGAGCCTCGGCCCCTCCCTCCTTCATATCTTGTGTACCATCCCCTGTTTCGTCTAGAAGGGCACTATGTTTTTTAATGAAAGCCTCCGCTTCCACTACTGTGTTGATGGTACATCTTGGCTCAGCCTTTGGCTCAGCCTTTACAGGAGGTCAGGAAACAACAAGTCCATAGTTCTTGTAAATAGTTTGAAGAAAGATTAACTCAGCCATCCACTCTCTTGCAATTGTAATAAAGAATCATCCTCCCATTTGTTAAGGGAAGTGAAAGTCCATTTTTAGCTCTCTCTCTCTCTCCTCTGAGAGGGAGAGATGTTACAAATGCCGCTTTTCCGAGGGGGGTGGAATCCCCCCCCCTCCAATCTTAACTCTTCCGGAGATTGAAACAAGAATTTAACAAGACTGCAGTTCATCAAATGAGTAAATCAACAAAAGACTTGGGGAGATTCCCCACCTCACCGCACTTCAGCTGTAGCCTTCAAATTGATTATTTCCTTCCAGGCTCCACTTGGCAAAGACGCGCGGCGGCATGCAGTGCCGCCGCGCACCCCCCATGCTTCCCGGGTCCTGGGGCGAAGCTGGAGACCCCCCGTGGCCGCCGCCGATCCAGGGGGTCCCAGCAAGCTGCCCTACAGCAGGGCGCCTCTCCAAGGCACTCTGTGCTCCCAAAGGGAGCCCACCGAAAAGACAAACAGTGGACGTGCACATCCGTCGCCTTCGCGGACCGGAAGTCGTCTCCGGGGCACCCATGATTTCTGAAGGCAAACTGTTCCAATGGTTAATTGTCCTCACTGTTAGGAAATTTCTCCTTAATTCCAGGTTGCTTCTCTCTTTGATTAGTTTACAACCATTGTTTCTTCTCCTGCCCTCTGGTGCTTTGGAGAATAAGTTGACCCCCTCTTTTTTGTGCTAGCCCCTCAAATACTGGCATACTGCTAGCCAAACCCAGATCCTGCAGCTGTTCTTCATATGTTTTAAGTCTCCCGGTCTTTGATCATCTTAATTGTTCTTCTCTGAACTTTTTCCAAAGTCTCAACATCTTTTTTGTAGCATGGTGACCAAAATTGGTTGCAGTATTCCAGGTTTGGTCTTACTAGGTTTTATAAAGTGGTACTAATGCTTCACGTGATCTTGATTCTATGCCTCTGTTTATACAATCCAGGATTGTATTAGCTACTGCTGGCTCATATTCAATTGATCATCCAATAGGTCCCTCTCACAGTGGAGGTCCATTGATCATCCAAGGTCCCTCTCACAGTGACTGTTTTTGAGCCAGGTCTCACCTAATTTGTACTTATATCTTTTATTTTTTTCTGCCTAAGTGAAAAATTTTGCTTTTCTCCAGATTAAAATTCATTTTGTTGGATAGGGCCCATTGTCTGCACCGCTGCAATCAGCAAAACAAATTTGTGCCATAAATGAAGGTTCAAATCAGAAATCAGAAGATGCTATGTAAAACAAAACAGCCAAACTTGTTCAAATAGCAGTGGTGTCTCCAGTTCAAAATTATCTCGGAAAAATCAGAAGAGACAAAGGATAAGTTGATTTTCCTTTGTTGAAGCAGTATTTCTAAGCTTCGGTTAGAGAAGCAGAGGGTATTTCTGTGTACTTGCATTTTAGGCAGCTTATGGAATTAATGTTTCCTAATGAGGATTATAAAGTAAGAGCAGTCTCACTGAAGTCTATAAAAGCACCAATGCTGTGTAAGTCTAATTAGATAACTACAAAGAGAGAGAGAGAGAGAGGGCTATTATAGTAGGTCACTCTGCTGTAGTTAAATGAAACAGGTTGACTTTTCTGTTTATCAAATCCTAAACCCATATGTAGTTTATTTAAGCTGAATGCCACTTAACGACAACAACAACAATCTATAGGCTGCAATCTAACATGGAATTAAAGCTGATTTTCTACATTATTTAAGAATCAGCCCCACCGAACTCAATGGACTTACTTCTAAGTTGAGCTTTATCAGGTTATGATGGCAAATACACTATTCTAGATTGTCGTTTTCTTTGGAGCCTAAAAGTAGCACAGCTATATTTCATTTGGGATATGTAGGCACATTTTCAATAATTCACAAGTTAGTTCGCTGGAATCCTACGTGGTAAAGAAGAATATTGCCTACTTTCCTTAAATATGTTTTCTTTCTGACTTTTGGGGTGCAGTTTCTGCTCTTTAGCATGTAGAATTCAATCCACTGGTATTTACTTGCATTGCCAACTTGCCATTTCTTGAGCTATCCCTTGCATTTTTATCGAGAAGTTCCATTTTATGCTTGTGATTTCAGCCTGTGTTACATTCTAATCTGTAAGTCAACTTTTCACGAAAAATGAGCTTAAATTGATAGATCATGAAAGTTCAGCTCCAATTAAAAACAGATTACATGTCAAACTAAATAAGTTGTTCATTCCCTGAAAGCAACAAATATGCATAGTTTTATTATATAAATAGTAAGTGGAGATGGAAAAAAAATGAGCTAAGCATCTATTAGAGTTGGACCACAGGAGAAAAGCGGATTACGTTCTCTTCCCTGCCATGTTCTTGACCAGAAACCTCTTTCAGAAGTTAATAGCTAAAGTTCTTTTTCAAGAGGCAACGGGAGTTTCTGGTTTTACTCTGAAGATGTTTTGCTTCTTGGATGAGAAATGAAACTTCTTCAAGGAAAAACCAGAAAGTTCAGTTGCCTCTTGAAAAAGCACCTTTGGGACAACCATGACCTGGATGACTGAGAATCTCCATAGACATTTAACTGAAGAGAACTGTCCACCAGTACCACTATGAAACGTTTTTGAAACACAAAACAAAATAACTCCTGAAAAGCGATTTTTTGGCAGCCTTCTCCTTTAGCTTCCATTAACCTTCAGATTGATCAGGTTTCCCCCAGCTGTATTTTACATATGAGATTTATGCACAACTGGATAGTTATGCATAAATACACATCCATTAAACTGTTCCCTTTGCAGTAAGGGAATAGCACGCAGGAAGTGGTGGGTGGCCAGCAGGAGTGCTGGGCCAAGCAAAGAGTACAAATCTGTCCTTAGGTATCAGCGTAGAGGGCGAGATTTAAAAAAATCGTAACATTTTGCTGTATGGTTTTCAATGTCCTTTGGATTCTTTGAAGGGAAAGATGAACACACTGTGTGGCATGGCTCTGACCCACTCACGTCACTTCTAAAAGCTTAGCTGCACAGAGGTCAAAGAGAGCTAAGACAACTTAGAACTGAGCAACAGAGAAATATATACTGAAGTGGAAATTCGATGTTCTGTGAATACTTTTTAATAAACCAAAACTTAAAAGTATAGCTTGTACATCATTGACTTTAAAATTATGCACATTGCCAATGCAAATCTGAGTAGCTGCTAGAGAAGTCATTTTGTAGCACAAGCTATTTGTCCTCAGAGGAAATAGAGGCATTTACCTCCAAGGCTTTTGACATATTGAGAGTACATGTATATTTGTGAGTGAGGATAGAATTTGGTAGCTTTTTTAAATTACATTTTAGGAGGTCAATATTTAACGATATTGTTTATCTGTAATGGAAGAAGTAACACTCCATATTAAAGCTTAAAAGGGAAATTTAAAACATGTATTTCTGCTGTTGTGGTCACTGGGTTATGTGATAGATTGGATAGTAATGACCAAGCCTTTGATTAGCAAATTTAATACCCAGAAATTTAGACTCTGTAGTATAAGGTTTACAAAAACTAACACATGCAGAAGAGACATGGAAGAATAAATCAAGATTCCTAAAAAAAACAAAGAACAAAGCTAGCAAAGATTTTTTTTAAAAAAAAGCATTAACCAAGCTGATTTGATTGCAATAGTTGTTTTCCCTAATGTTTATCTGTGTTCCTTTCGATGTATACAGGACCATTAGCCATGGCACATTCTAACTGGCTTGAGTAGACAATAGAACAACAGAGTTGGAAGGGACCTTGGGGGTCTTCTAGTCCAACCCCCTGCCTAGGCAGAAAATCCTACACAACTTCAGACAAATGGTTATCCAACATCTTCTTTAAAACTTCCAGTGTTGGGGCATTCACAACTTCTGGAGGCAAGCTGTTCCACTGATTAATTGTTCTAACTGTCAGGAAATTTCTCCTCAGTTCTAAGTTGCTTCTCTCCTTGATTAGTTTCCACCCATTGCTTCTTGTTCTACCCTCAGGAGTACATTTTAATATATTAAATTTATGGAAGAAATTTTAAAGAGTATCTGGTTGAAGGTAGAATCTTGTGCAATTCTGATTATATTTTTTAAAAAATCTTTCTATACATTGAAGATTAGTTTGGAACATTCCTAGGATTGAAAATCTAAATGTAATTACCATAAAAATGGTTTTGTTGGAAAAAATCAAGGTGAATTTCAAAACTTCCAGGAGAAATCCTGGAATAGAGCACCAATTTTAAAAGTCCCTCATAAGTGCATGTTAAACCAAATTCAGTACATATAGAGAGAGACGATATGCATTAGTCTAATATCATGTTTCATATCATCAAAATATAAAATATTAATCAAAAGAAAGTCATAGGTGGACTTATTTTTTAAATCTTCTGTGTACTGACTTCATGACATTTTTAACACATCTGTAGCAAGAAACAATATTTGCAGGCAGTAAACAATATTTGTGATAGAAACATTAACAGTGATTATCAACTTGTGATCAAAGAGAATCTATGAAAATTTATGAAAGAGTATGCAAATTGATCTTTTCTTACTGCCATACCTTGTACATCCAAAATATTAAAAAAAAATACCTTCAGATTATTTAGGATTAGATATTCAGACCCACACTTTCTTCCAAAACAAATTTCCAAACAGAAATACTACATCACTGTCTATGTTATTGCTGGTAGGCTGATGTGTGTTGTATGCTCTTGACATGTGAAGCCAGCATATTCACAGAATGGGAAACTCTCTGCCCAGTAAACAACTGACATTGTTCTCATCATGGACACGTCAAGAGTCAATTGCACAATTTGTAATCAGAGGAGGAATCAATGACACATCTTGATGCACTTTCAATTTCTCTGAAATTACTGCCACTGGCCAGGGTGATTATATGTCAAGAGTCCTTACAACTCAAAACTGTTATTGATTTCCGGAAGTCAATATCAGTCTCTCTAGATGTTTGGAATGTGCCAAACATATGAATTGACTAGATAGGCATTCCACAGAAAGCACAAGCATTTAAATTTCCAATGCAAAGTTCTAAATATGCACAGTGTATATTTTGGAGATTATGGAGGGGTGTAATTCCTATACGGAAGCAAAAGCTCTTATTTGTATGTTTTGTTTCTTAGCAGCGTTACCAGGTATATTCCTTCACACAGAGATTCATTCATTCATTCATCTGTTCGTTTGTTCATTCGTTTGTTCGTTTGTTCATTCATTCATTCATTCATTCATTCATGCATGCATGCATTCATTCATTCATAGAATTTATTTAAATACCCTTTTCATCCTTGTGATTTTACGTGGCTCATGACAAAAAACACAACATGCAACCCGGCGTAGGTTATCATAAAAATAAATTAGAAATGTTGGAAAACCCCCTCAATAAATCTATCTCATTATCAAATTTCTGTACAGGACAGGTTCTACTGACAGCCTGGCTCCAGTGTTTTAGGGAAAAACCATATCTTGAAGCTTTTCCAGAAGATTAAAAGGGATGGGGTCATCCTGATATCAGGGGAAGAAGCTGTTCACAAGGCAGCTATATCTTAGAAAAACAAATACATTTGCAGAGATTAATAAAAAAAATTATGTATCATTTCTGTAACGACAATGACAAACATTAACTAAACCAAAATCAAATGTTTATTTTAAGAGAATTATTCCAAAAGAATGTGTTTAAACATTAGCTAATCCTGTTGAGAAATGAATGGAAATAAATTCTCATGAATCAGTAGCAAAATTTATTAAAATGAGAATATTTGTAATTTTTAAAAAATACATCTTCATTTTAGTCAATCAAAAATGGCAGAGTCTTCTCCATACTCATTCAATTAGGAAGAATATTTGCCAAGAAATTACTGTTTTTTCTTTATTTTAAGGTATCTCATATTTTTCTTATTTCCCTCTTCTTCCGCCATATTCTCATCATTCTGAATAATAGTATTTAAGCTAACTGTTTTAAAGTAACTGTTTTAAAGTCGGGATTAGGAATCTCCATTGTTTAAAATAATATTCAAAGATGAAATTAAATATTGTTTGGGACTGACCTTGGCTTCATAAGAGGGTCTCTTTAGGCAATTGTTATCATTTAAATGTCATTTTATCCTTATTTATTTCTGATCCTTGAATAACATAATTGAACTGAACAGAAACAAAATTGGACATACTTAAGAAAAATGAGAAGGAAAAAGAGTTCTTTCTGTGAATTGTTTCTGAAGTAATTGCATGGTGGAAGAACTATTGCCAGTCTAAAACATTCAAAACATGAAATGGAAGTGAGCTCCTCAAACTAAAATTTCTTCCAAATTATTTCAGAAATAAATATTAGTATAACATATAAATTCTGAATGTGATAATCAATAATTTACAGTGGCTGAAGTGGCTGAAATAGAAGACATTTTCACATAAGTAAGTGGTCACTTAAGAGAGTACCCATTTTCTAATTTCTGCTGGTACAGGTTAAGAGAAAGGGATCTGTTACTCAGATCTAACAACTTACTTTGCTCAGAGGGGATGCTGGAAATTGTATATTTTGTTGTTTCTTCTTCAATCTTCTGAGTGGTGATTTCTTTAAAAGTTGAAGGAAAGAGAATCCCTGTGGTATCCAAGACAGTAGAAGACATGGTGGAGCCTGGGTAATCTACTTCACTGAAGGTTTTTGTCACTGTTACTATATTTGCATAAATGAAAGGCATTTCAGAAGTCTATAAAAAAAAGAGGAGAAAAATAGTGGCAATATTCATTTATACTTTATTGTGGCCCAAATAAAGTAGGTTTTATTTCTACTTTAATTATATGCTACAATGTTTACTTTCCTAAAAGATAAATATCAGCCCATCAGTCTATCCATAAGTATTTCTAAAGGATTATTCATCTATCTTGATTTGCTGTTATAAGCAGCAAATCTTGGAAATTCTTGGAATTCAAGCAAGAGCTTTTAACTATGGGACAAGAAGGCAGCCTTTTAAAAGCATGGTTAAATATCACATCTCATGATAGTCTGGTCATCCTATCTCTAGCCAATAGCTGAGATAGCTTAAAGTTTAGCAGCTTCCCTTTCATTGATTTCCTCCTTCTTGTCCCAACATAATACTTCCCAAAGATACAACTGTAGAGTTTTGATTGCTAAAGCAGGAATTGGTCTGGCTACTCTTGGCCATTTTAGACTGCTGCACCTATGACCTTTCACTTGAAATCCCTAGCTGGAGTTTTTCACCACCATTACTTTTTTGGCAAAGGAAGACTCTTTCAAATTGTACTTTCAGAGCACCTATTGAATGGATTGGTTCTAAGGTATTGGAGACCTAGCAGTGAAAGAACCATATCGTATCTCCTCCCCTTCCAACCTTGACAACTAAACCCAAGGCTGTCAGACCTTCAGATGGTGGCCTTGGATCACCTCTTCTTTTATTATCGCACCATCACCCTAGTTGATGCTCTTCTCTTCTATTGTGTTCATCCTCCTCAAAACCCCAAAATCATTTTTTTGATACCAGATTTTAGTAGATGTCTAAATCTACCTAAATCCATTCTTCTGTCCTTCAGCTCTGGGCTAAATCTACATTAAGAAAAATGACTGGTGCATGTTCTTAGGCTGGTTCTTAGGCTGCCTATGATGAATGGCAGACAAATCCCTGCCAATGACTTTTCTTAGCTGCCCTGTATGTATGTCTGTGCTGAATTGAGGATTAAAGGGATGCTAATCTTATTTACCGTTAAAATTTTGTTGTGGAACAAAGACAATAAATGTTACTTACCAGCTCAGCTCTGGCCAGAACATCTGTTACCATTGGCTGCATATCATTATTTATATCACTAGGTGGCCTGATGATTTCTGCAAAATGAGACAAAGGAAATGGTCATTCTTGGGTCAAATTTACCTGTCAAAAGCATGTCAATTACTACATAGAATTCTGTGTTATAAACAGAACATAGCAGTAAAACTGCTGTCCCGTCCCCTTGTTAGTATCAGCTGAATCTGTAAGGAGATGCTTCTTAATCTGTGTAACCAAAACATGTTAAAGGTTCTGGTCTGAGCTATCAATGTCCATGCATTCCACTATGACATATTGGGACTTCTGACTATCTTGGAAAGCTGAACTGATTACCTGCTGATGATAAGTCAACCAATTTGGATTACTGCTACAGAGGAAATGCAGGCAGGAATACCTTCAAGACCCCTTCTCCCCTCAAAAGCCATTCCTTGGGTTTCTCCTCTACTATGATTCTGATATGAACAGTTAGAAGGGGCTCAGAGCCCCAGCTATTTCTATGATGACATCCACCTCGCCACTGCAGCTGAAATGGTGAGGTCGATGTCAGGCACAAAGACCCAGAACAACACTGGGAGTTGATCAGAGTGGTATTTTATTGCTGCTCGCCTATTTACAAGAATCTTGCCAGACTAACTCCACTCACTACAGAGCAACTAAATAAACACTTCGGCTTAGGAAAGCATCTACTTTCTGCCACTTCTTCCCTTCAGTGATTACAAGCTAATCTGTCTCGTAACTCCTCCCCCCCCACTTCAACTGCAGATTCCACAACTATTTTCTCTTGACAATCTCCCCTCCAGCTTCCTAGATGCTGCCTAGAAGGAGGAGGAGATGATAAGGACAGTTACTAGACATTGTATGGTAAACCCAGAGTGTCCATTGCATTGAGAGGATAGTGAAAACAATGGCTGCAAAGGAAGGTTTTAGATTGCCTAGCAGGAAATTACTGTTAAAGATCTTATCTCAGTGGGACATTATGTACGTATCAAAACAATTTCAGTTTGCTTCTGAATGCAACTTCATCTAGACGTAGCTGTCAACTAGGCTCAATCTATAAGACATACACATATTCATACTCCGGTTTCTTGCATTCAAAATGGACATTTCTATTTAGATGGCAACCTAAGCATCCTCCTATGCTGTTTCAAAAAATATAGAAGTGGGAGATCAGCATTATTTGCCTGATTCTTGGCAACTGTGCCGTTTGCTTCTTCTTCTTTATATACTGTAACTACTTAGCATTCCGTAGACGTATAGCCGAGAGTGCAATAGGATATTCCAGAGAGACGTCAGCAGCTGTACTATGAAGCTACTTTTACTTAAAGAATAAGGCTTGCCTTATCCTTTAATTACTTTTTAAAGTTTATGCTAAAGCAATTAAAAAGGGAAAGGACCAGCAACAACTCATCTCTTCCAAAGGGATCTAGGTCTTCCCTTGTACTAAAGCATTGCGCAGAGAATATTAATGGCATCATAAAAACAGAGATGGAGAATATTTGGCCAAATGTCCTGCAAAGGGATGTTCCTACTAGTTGGAAAGGAAGGCAAAACTCAGAAAAAAACTCAGAAAACACAATTTTTGAGAACTTTCAGCTCAGTTTTAAATAGTAAATTCCAACTACTTTATTGCTCTGCCTTATCTGTTACACTCAGAGCAGTTCATAATAGAGCTGACTCATTAACAGATCAGAAGTTGTATTAATAGAAGGCACAAGGAACACATGTTGCTGTATTTCTAGCAATTTCTTCTTTCAGTCCTATTCTTTGTATGTCTGGTCTAGGAAGACTTTAATTTCCTACAAAAAACAGGATCAGGGAACAACAAAGGGGTGAATAAAAATTTTAGGATCTCAATAAATGGAAATATAGAATTTTTGAATGATAGCAGAATGATTAGTTCTTTGTCCGGTAGGCAACAAATGATGCAAAATATAATTAATTTTTGAAATGAAGCTATATGGCAGCAGTAGACAAAATATTCCTGCCTTTTGTAATTAGTTACTATATAGCAGACTTGGTCACTCAATAAAGCTGTTTCGTGCATCAGTTTATTTTGCTGTATCATCAAACACTTTATGTATTAAAATTATATAAATTAAATTTTGTCAATCATTGGCAACTGCTTCCTGGATCTGCTTCCTATTTGTATTTTAATATACATTCCATCCAGCTGAATACCACTAATGCTACTAAATGCTTAGCAATTAAAATAAACATCTCAAATCTGTTCTACACTAGCATTTATACTAAATACTTTTGTTATCTGAAAATTAACTACCGCATGAAAACCATTGAGGCAGACTTGGGTTTTTGACCCTGCTGTCTTATGGCATTTTCTATCAACAGCAGACACAAAGACTGCCTTTTACATTAAAGGCTGGTGAACTCCCTGCATCCCATTTCAGATAAGGTTTTGGCCTTACTCAATAATCTCCTGCTTCAATGACTGAAATGCACTTTATCTTGGGCTGGTTCTGAAGGTCATCAGAAGCTTCCACTAACGCAAATACAGAATTCAACCTTTGGCAAGAGGAGGCTGGGAACCATATAATCTCAGGCTTGGTTTGGCTTCTGTGCTTCTGAATTTGCTTCCAAGCCTAATTCAGAATGTGGAATTTGACCTTTTAAGGCCTGCATAATTTAGAAAGAGCTGGTTCCTTGTATTTCCTTCCCCTCCCTCTGAGCTACAAACAGAAAGGCCAGCTTGGTATCGGAGATATACGCCTTGTGGCCCATACCAACTCTTTTGTAGGCACCACAAAAAGACTGTAACTATGTAGAATTCTTATAAAATTAACTAGCTGGGGGAAAGAGCACTACACGGAGAGTAAGAGATAAAAGGATTTCATGTCTCATAACAAGTCAAGCAAATGCGATCATCTTGCTGACATATTTTTATTTCTAATCTGCCACTCTTTTCTTTTTATTACCCACTAAAATAGGCTTCTTAATAAATTAATTATAAGTCAGCCTAATGGAGGAGAACAAGAAGAAGAAGGAACAATATTCAGTAACTAAAATCCCTTAGACTTGTCTGGGGAGGAGGGGAACAAAGCTTGTCCTCAAAATCAGAATACATGCAAAATAGTGAGATGGAATGATTCAGAAAAAGACAGGAAGGGAGCTAATTATCAATTATGATATATCACAGAAAAGCAGCCCACAACTTCCTGATATCTCCCCATTTTTCTGAGGAAGAAAATACAAAGCATCTGTAAGGCAGGGGACTATCCAATTACTTTGAGGAGGTCAGGGTAATGTTAATTAATTCATTAATTTGCAGTAAGCATTTGTAACTTACTGACCATCCTTAAACTGGAGTGTTTCAAAGTCCACGAATAATGATTTATCTTCTTGTAGGAGCATGGCAACCATCTGCTGAAGGTCTGCTAGTTTCGGTACAAATGTAGGTGTTTCCTTCTCTTCACCAAGAGGGCTCTTCTCGCTTTCAATATTTTTGATGTCAGTACCATCTGCAGGTAATTCTGAACCATCTCTTTCAAAGTTGACAATATATTGTGCCACAGTGCTGCTTGTTCTGTGGAGTAGGAAGAAGAAAATAATATTGGTTTGTTGATGTGGGAGGAGGTGGGACATGGTATATTATTTGGGGATTAATTAATTTTGCTAGTATGCTGAATTATGGCCAACAAGTAATATCTTCCAGCTAATTTCTGCTTTAAATTTCATTACAGAACTTATGGAAATGGGCATAAGAAAAATGCCATTGACTATCAATTCACTTTGTAATATACTTCATATCAGTTTAAAATATCAACTTGACATTACTTGGGTGGTCTATGGGGGGAGGGGGACACTCGGCACGCGCAGTCACTACAAAACAACATGGTGGCGACATCAACGGCAGTGAGGGAACCGATTTTGGGGCGTGGCAAGCCTGTGTCTCTGCCGGTTCTGTGACCCAGACAAAAATGCCACTACTGGTTCGACTGAACTGGGCCCAACTGGGAGCAACCCGCCTCTGGGGGGGAAAGGTTAAATAAAGTCACGGTCATGGACACAATCATGTGATTGAAGATTTGAGATCTTTTATGTGACATGGCCACAGAAATAAAAAGGGGCAGGCTTCAATCACATGGTTGTGATGGCCATTTTGATATTTTGGACCACCACTCCACCCATGGATGCTTCGGCTATATTATTGAAAGACCTACTAGTATTTCAGCAAGATGAACGTGCATTTCACTTACACAGAAATACAATTTAAAATGTATAAAATAAAGAAAACAAGTAATTTTTCAGATCATACCCCTCTTGAGGCATATGAGTAAAATTCTCTCAGCCTGCACTTAAGCTAGCCATTACTCAGATATCAAGAGCCGTGGTGGTGTGGTGGTTACAATGCAATGTTGCAGGCTAATTCTGCCGACTGCCAGTAGTTTGATTCTTACCAGCTCAAGGTTGACGCAGCCTTCCGTACTTCCGAGGTCAGTAAAATAAAGAGGGGGAGGGGCAATATGCTGACATTGTAAACTGTTACGCTAGTGCTGTAAAGCACTATGAAGTGATATATAATCTAAGTCTATTGCTATTGGTATCATTCTTGTAAAGAAAAGTCATTTGGACGGTAAAATAGTTTTATTCACAACTATGAATTCCCAAACCTCCCAGGCTTGTCAATGATCCAAGATGTTTGGCTTCTGAGACTGATGCAGAGCAGCTGGGCTGGGATTCGGTGGGCATCTAGAAGGGCTCAGAGACCACTGAAATAATACTAGCCCTTTAGGAATGGAATGTTCCTTTTTTTTTACCTCTGTCAAGTGCACAAAGTGCTTATTTACCTGGTTAAAAAGGACACAGGTGCCATAAGGAATTCTGGATGCTCCGATGGTTTGGTGTATAGTTCCAGCAAACACAGAGATTTTCCTTCATCCACTATTAGGGCGAAGGGATTTTGTATTGCCGAATTAAACATAGCACTAATGAGTGGGGAATGCTAATAAAATAAACCCTTGAGAGCAGGACGGTAAAATGTAAATGGCTGCGGTTCTGTCCTATTTGTGCAGCAGTTCATGAGTAGAAAAGAAGGAAGGGACAGATCAGTAGGATACTTGTTCTGTATTGGGATTTACATTAGAGCCATTTTGATGTTGCGATAAAGATGCGGTGAGTTCTAGCCCGGGCTTTAGCATGAAAACTTGTGACTTTGGGTGACTTTGGGCCCTTCATTTTTCTCAGGGTTGGTTGTGCTGAAAATAGGGGGAGGAAGGAATATTAGCTATGTTCGCTACCTTGACTTATTTACAAAAATAATAAATGTAGGATGTAAACAAACAAACAAATAAAAATAAGGAAATGTCAGTAATAATAAATAGTAAATAAACTATTTAGTCTTTATTAAATAATAATGATAAAATAAATAAATAATAAGAAATAATGATAAACTCTGTGTTTTCCTTGCTATTAAAAATCTCACCCAGCTCACGAGAACTAGGTATGATACTGTATACATTTCCGAAAGACTCTTTATTTTAAGAATTAGGGATTTCCACATCTGCTTTATTAATATATTATGAGTGTCCTCGTGCCAGAACGACAATTCTACCAGGCAATTATTTTAGTACGAATTACATTCTTCTAAAACAGCAAAGAAAAAAATAGTACTTTTGAACTACTTTTTTTTTTTTAGAGTCGTCTGCAGTGGCAAATCTTGGAAAGGCAAAGGAGGCCCTGGAAAGTGGCATGTATTTTACTTTCCATTGCAAAAATACTTGAAACCCTGAAGCACAAAGCCTTCAAAAAAAAAAAAAGCTTGACTAAAAATTCAATAGTAACTGAGGAGGCCCCATGAGATCTAAGAAAAAAAATTCTACAACTTGGACAATTTCATTCTGTGAGTCAAATGAGAACGGACCTTCCAGCAATATTTCAAAGTTTTATAAAAGGAGCCCAGGAAGCAGTTTTCTTTTTACACAGTGTTTTCCCAAGGAGATATATAAATGTATTTATTGTGTTCTTGTTCTGAAAAGAACGTGAAGGTTATGATTTCTGAGTGATGGCTATCTCAAGAGGAAAGGAAACGATTCAGGTTGTTTCAGTAGGATTCAATAAATATGAACAAAGCCTAAGGCTTGGCACCCCCCCCCCCCCCATATCTACCTACTTTTCCTTCAGCCTGAAGGAAAAAAAAAGGGCAAAATTGGGACCTGATCTTGTTTTGCACATGGAGTTTAACTTTTTTTTTTAATAGCCATTGATTGCTGAACAAAGCAGCAACAAATCATATAATATTAGGCCTTGGTCTAGCAAAGCCTTTAACAAAATATCCTCAAGCTGGCTCCTCCAGCTGCGTGAGCTTCAATTCTCAACATTCTCAGCATTCATAGAGCTGATGGGAGAATTCTGAAGTCCAGATTCCTAAGAGGACAGCTTTGAGGATCCCTAGAAATACAGGCAACAATAAGTCAAGCATTTGAGGAAAGGAAAAGTACACCCTGGTTAAGGCCTGTTGCCAATTACATAGGAATGTGGGAATATGGAGTTCTGCTTTGATTCCCAAATGCTTACTCATATTCCACTGAACCAGGGGTGGGTTCCTGCCAGTTCTAACTCTTCTATAGAAGAGGTTCCACAAATTTACCGTGCCTTTTAGAACCGGTTCCAGCTCCCTCCCCCTGCCCGTCCACACCACGCTTTCCCTGCCTGCCGCTCACTGATTGGCTGGCTCACCAATCGCCCCACCTACCTCTAAGAGTCCTATCTAAACTTTAAAGTCTTAAAGCTGTCAAGTTTGAACATCCATGGGTTTTTTTCTAAAGGATTAGGGGTGCAAGGGTCTTGTAACTTGACAGTTTTAAGACTTGCATACTTCAATGCCAGAGTTCCTGAGCCAACATGACTGGAGGAGGAATTCTGGGAGTTGAAGTCCACAAGTCTTAAAGGTGTCAAGTTTGAACACCCCTGCAGTTTTTTTCTAAAGGATTAGGGGTGCAAGGGTCAAGGTTGTAACTTGACAACCTTAAGACTTGCATGCTTCAAATGCCAGAGTTTCTGAGCCAACTTTTTGATTGCTAAGCAAGAGTGTTGTTAAGTGAGTTTCACCACATTTTACAAGTTGGCCATGCCCACCCAGTCACATGACTACCAAGCCACTCCCACTCAGTCACATGGATGGCAAGCCACTCCCACTCAGTCACATGGCCGGCAAGCCACTCCCACAAAGCAGGCCACACCTACAGAAGAGGTTCTAAAAAAATTGAAACCCACCACTGCACTGAACCCATTATTTAGTAGGTCTTGGAGTTAGCCGTGACTTTTGCTATCTACCTGGTTTTAATTTGCCTAGACTGTACAGTGCCATTTAAAGAAAATATTTCCTTCTGTATTTGAAAGAAAAGAAGTCGACTTATTTAATATTACTGCTATAACTTATTATATATCACCTATTAAAAAAACCTGCAGGAAAGTTACCCATCTTTTTCCTTCTTCTGTCTTCAGATCAGCATACGACAGGACAGATGGAAGCATTCAAAAGGAAAAAGAACAAAAAAAATAGTCAAACCATTAAACCGTGCGGGCATGTACCTCTTGTTTACACTATGATCTGCATTTTTTCACATTGAAATGATGATGATGAGAGGAAAAACCGGAATTGCTATCATTGCAGTTGTTTAATTCATTGCCATTACTCTTTCCATTCTGGTAGCAAAAGGTTGTAACTTCTTTAGATTCAACCCCCCCCCCCCCGCCTCCTTAATCCTTCTCCCCTGAGTCATCATTTACACAACATTTTCCGATGCTCTTCCAGAAAACCTTTCTTTCTGCTAACAAAGGATGTGTGTAAAAGGCAAGGGTGTTTGGGGGATGTTGTCAAAAAAATCAAGATGATGTCTGTGATTGTGCCATACGTGTTGCACATACAACGCATGTGAAAAGGTTAGGGCTTTGAAGGTGCTGTCAGAGACATCCTTTTGAATTTTCTGATTCCTCTGTGGGCACTCCCGCTAAGAAGTTTCCAAAAGACAGATTCCCCTCCTTTCTTTATATATATATAGCTATCAGCATTCTAGGACTCAATTTCTAGCAACTATAGGAAATACGTAACCTTAACACAGCAATTCTTAATTAACATTTTCCTTATACAGATAGTCCTTGACTTATGACCACAACAGAGCCCAAATGTATTTTGCAAAGCAAGAATCTTTCAAGTGAGCTAAGTAAATTGTTAGATTGGGCAATGGATAGGCACACACAGGCTTAACGGTAACAACAGCTCTTTATTAAGTACAACAAGTGAGAACAATCCAGCGAAGGTTGAGTCTGACAGCAGCCCTTTTATAGGGAGCTTCGATCAATAGGATTAAGCCTCTGTTCCAGCCAGAACAGAGGACCTTGGTGGAAACCACTGTAGTTAGAGCAAGTATCTAACATGAATCTTGCCCCATTTTACAACCTTTCCTGCCACTGTTGTAAAGTGAATCACTGTAGTTGTTCACTTAGTGACATGGTTGTTAATTGAATTTGGCTACCCATTGACTTTGCTTGTCAGAAGGCCGCAAAAGGTGATTACAGGACACCGGGATACTGCAACCGTTATAAATATGAGTCAGTTGTCAGGCGTCTGGATTTTGATCATGTGACCATGGGGATGCTACAAAGACTTTAAGTGTAAAAAATGGTCTTAACTCACTTTGTTCAGGGCTGTTGTAACTTTGTATGAACCGTTGTAAGTCAAGGACTGCCTGTATTTACGTATTAATTTTGCGATAGAGGCCGTTAAGATTTATTTTCACCTAGAAACAATACAGTATGTAGAAACAATATACTACAATATCTTTAATCCTCTTGTGTCTGCTATTTCTATAAGCAGTGTCCTGTAGACACTCAGCTACTCAGTTTCAAGTTAAAGTATAATCAGAATGTTGGTACAGAATAAAATACTGAATATCAAAACTACAATATAAGAAGTTCGATACCTCTATTGTTTCCCATATGACAAAGAAAAGAAGGGAAATCGCTTTACTCATTGTTTCTGCTCTCTCAGATTCTGCTTCGGGGCAAAGAATGCAAATATCTAGTTTATTGCATATTTGAAAACCAGCTTTTAAAACTGAAATTATTTTGTTAATTTGTTTCTTTACTAGATAATCCATATTACGCTACCAATGTGTTGTTGAATTTGTTTTTCTTTCTAGTTTGAAATTTTAAAATCCAAAATAAAATTACAGTACTAACTTGTTTAGCTTGGTATATTTGAGGGCTGATGGGCAAAGGTGCAGTTTGGTTCAGAATAGAATAGAATAGAATAGAATTCTTTATTGGCCAAGAGTGATTGGACACACAAGGAATTTGTCTCCAGTACATGAGCTTTACATGCAAACAACAAAGCTATAAGTCATAGATCCTAAATCATAGGATACAACAACTATTGATGAATCATAATATACTAACAGGAGAAGATAAAAGGAAAGATAAAAGGTGAGAAAGATGAGAAGATGAGGATAAATTATATTAAATTAAAATGAATTATAACAATAAGTGTCCCAGGATTTCCCAAATAAAACAATTGAATTATTAAAATGCTTATTTTAAGGATTGGGGGACCTCCGTTAAATGGCTCTTTTAAATGAAACACTCCCTGAAGTAACATTGTACAAAGATCCTATCCACAAGGCAAGTCACTGCCAGATAAAAGAAGCACTATGTGAAATGACATTCCTGTTCTAGCTAATTAACACAACTTTGATTCCTCAAAACCTGCAAAATCTAATCTCTTTGCCTGAAAGTTTCATGAATATAACAGACTGCCTTTAGAATCATACAAGGGTCATATATTGTAAAGGGCCTTATTGTGGAAGAAACCACTGAGAAATCTCAGAACTTTATATTCCAACTCTGTTAATCTGTTAAATATGTTATACCTGGCTATTTTCCCCTTCTATTCTGCTTTATATTCATAGGTGAATGCTTGGGCTATTTCTCAGAAGTTTTGCATCCTGGGAACTATATTAGAGTAATAAATACATGGCTGTAATGGCCGGTTTGAAAGCAGGAAAATAATTTGACCCATATTAACTTTACTACTCTGACATGTAAAATAAGGTCGACATTTGAGTTCTTATTAATAAATACAAGTTGATTATGGAGGAAGGGGACAAGGGGAGCTATACTGCTTCCCCAATGGTGGGTTCCGGATCCCATTTGAATGGGCGGGGCGGCATCCACATGGACACGTGCAGCGAGTGCTGCGCATGTGTGTCTTAGCACCTCCATGAGCCTCTGCGATGCTCCAGCCGTTCAGCGGAGCTTTGCGCAGTCGCTGTACACGCAGTACACGTGTGCGGAACCGCCGAAGACTTAACAGACCAGTAAGGAGCGCGGGCGGGCGGGCGGGTGGTCCCTCTGGAGCACCATACTGGAATGGTATCCGGTGCTCCGGGGAGGCTCTGGTTTACCCGTACCGGGGCGTACCGCCTGCAACCCACTACTGTCCTTCTCCCTCCGGCACAGTCCGTGTATTGTAATGAACCTGATAAGGGTTACACCTTTGCAATAGTGAGGAACTGGGTTTCAGATAATTAGCATAACTGAGAGAGCAGTAGAGATGTGCTAAAACCTAGCATGGGTGAAATGACCAGGATTTCTTTTTAACAGAATCTTAAGAAGCTTATCATTCTCACACCATAGAAATATAATGAATACTAATGAAGACATCTTTAGGCATTTATTAAATTAGTTAAAGATTTGAATAAGCATTACAATAATCAAAGACTTCACTGGATCATGTCACTGTGACATTATTGGGCTAATATTAACATGACTTCACTAATCTTTGTACTCACTTAGGATTTTGATTTTATTTTATCCAGAATTTAGGATCATTGTTATTTCCACTTTTTTTTCTTAACCACATCTTATTTGAGTTGGGAAGGAAAAAATGCTAAATTACAACATGTCAGAACAGAAATAAAGAAAAAGAAGATAAACGGCTTTGCTTTTTCCAATTTAAAAAGGAAATAATCTTTCGACATTCATTTAAGATTCTATTATCTCTCTTAAACAAAACGTGTGTGTGTGTGTGTGTGTATGCATGCATGTGTGTATGTGTGGAAATCAAAGGCATACAAATATAAATACTAGAAACAATAACAAATTGCTTACTTCACCCTCAGGGACTGGGGAAAAGGGGAGAAATTGGAGCAAGGGACAACCAACTGAAGGTGATACCACTTATTACCTTCAATGGAATGCAAAAATCAGCAGGGAGCAACTAATACATTATATCCAAATTGCAGCCAACAAGCTGAAATTAATGTCTTGAACTGTGATTGGATGAGGCACGGAATTCATATCTAGCTACAGTAATTACCATTTTTCTTCCAGACTTATTTTTAACCACTCTCAATTTTATGTAAAGTTATCGTTGGACAAAGAGAAAAACCAAGATATATCAACTTTTGTTATTTATTTAGAAGGACGGAATAATGTGTCAAGTTGTGCTAGCATGTTGCACAGGCCTCCTAAGTAGCAGCATGTAGGCAAATCTATTCTGGCTTGTAGGAAAGTCTCTAAATTGGAAATCCTAACTTGCATAGAATAGTAGGAGCATGCCCGGGAGAAAACAGCTTTGGATGCAGTTGTGGTAAATGGGTCAAGATGTGCTTAAATAATGTACCATCTTTACTGTTAGCAGCAACATCTTCTAACTACATAAATGTGAGAAAGAAAGTGTACTCTTTATTGATTCAAAGAAAGTATAAGATAAATAAAAAGATTTGTATTATGGAATGTTTTGTGAAAATATGTTATTATATTAAAGTAGGAATGTACATGCCAGAAGAAATATAAAATAAATCTATGTGGGAATGGGATACTTAACAAGTGTGCGTGGTGAACCAAAAAGAGACCAGGTGAAGAATGAATGAATGAAGGATGAAGGAATTGGTCAAAAGGGAATGACAAGGAGGGAAAGAGCTGTACTAAAGTGGCTTAATTGTACAGAAGCAAAGAGAAAAAAACAAATTGGAGTTTGGCATGCAAATAGCAAAATAATGTCTATGATGGAAGAGTGACTGGATTGAGAAAGAGTGGGAGATGGAGAAAGTTGTTGGAGGAACTTAATGAAAAGAAGTGGGAAGTTTAAGAAGGAGAGGGCAATATAAATTGTGTGTGTGGACATAGAGAAAGCAAAAATGTTTGGCAAGAATATAAGGTATGGAGAGAGATAATACATGAATTTAGTGTAATAAGTGTAATTACATTTCATTTTTCATCATCATCATCATCATCATCATCATCATCATCATCATCATCATCATTATTATTATTATTATTATTATTATTATTATTATTACCACCACTTACTTTTTCTTACCCCTTTTCTTTGCTATGCATAATATTGCTTACTCTAAGAAGGAAAATTTGTGATGGGCATACGTGTCACTCTCAAAATGATGTTTATAGTTGTGTAGGTGCTGCAAAATTTATTTACTCTAAGAAGATCCTAGCTCAGGGGTGTCAAACTCAATTTCATTGAGGGCTACATCAGGGTTGTGTTTGACCTTCGGGGCCAGGATGGGTGTGGTCAGGGTGAGCATAGCCAGCTCAACATCACTTGTGTCAGAATACCTTTGGTGGCTTGAATGTTCTGCCAGTGAAAGTGGGCTCCCAAGCTCCATTTTCGGCTGCGATGACCTCCTGCAACCCTCTGAAAGCAAAAATGGAGCTCAGGAAGGGCCCCCCATGACCCCTGCGAGCTCCATTTTTGGCTGTGATGGCATTCTGCAACCCTCTGCCAGCAAAAATGGAGCTCAGGTGGGCACCACATGGCCCTCCTGAGGTCCATTTTCACTGGCAGAGGTACTGCGGGCTGGTCAATCGCTGTTTACAGGGTGGCTCTACGGGCCAGATCTAAGAACCCCGTGGGCCAGATGTGGCCCATACGCAGGGCCGGATTTTCCTATAGGCTAACTAGGCTTCAGCCTAGGGCCTCAAGATCAAGAGGGGCCTTTTATTTTTATTTATTATCCGTGGCACATTTTTTATAAAGGTTAGTACCAATTACAACATGTTTTATTTAATATATTGATATATATCACAGTAATGATGTATTTTATTATCTCTCATGTAATTTACAAACTTAAAAATGGGAGGTGAAAGGGCCCCATAAGTGGAATAGCCTAGGGCCTCTTTTCATCTAAATCCGGCCCTGCCCACACGTCTTGTGTTTAACACCCCGTCCTAGCTGAAACCCCATTTTCCTATAATGGCAAGGGGCAATTAAGATGTCAACCTTGATAGATCCATCTGAGATATACGAACATCAGTGACTGCCAATGAATGTTAGATGATAGCATCTGCCTGATGTTGAGGAACGGTCAGTTTAGTGAAACTTGTTGTGGCGACATGTTATTTTTCCAGATCATTCTCCTCTGCTGTTCACTTCACTTCACACTTCCTCTGCACTGGAATCACACATTTTTCATTTAAATTATATATTACTTAAAAGATATTGCTACCAGTCTCTTTTCTAAATTATTTCTATCCTGTCTTTTCCTTCTCCCCCAGTCAATCATAGCTATTTATTCCTTAGAAATTAAGAATTATATTCATAGAAATTTGGGGATTGAATCCTTGCAAAGTTTTGAAATTAGCAACCTCAAATTACTTGCTGTATCATATCCTACAAGTATTAATGGAAGGCAATGAAGAAAGTTTTATTAATAATGACTTATATAACCAATCCTACAATGGTGAAGAAAAACATGCAGCTTTTAAGTTAAATTGTAGTTGTATCATCTTTTGAAACAGCTTGTGATCCCAGAACCTTATTAATTTCTTCAATCTAAAAGACTGAAAATCTGCAAATCTTAAACTCATTTAGAAATATTTTCAATTAAATTACTACCAATAATAATACCAGACATTCCTCAAAGGTTTAAAAGGAAAGGCAGTTCAGACAACTCCTTATGACTTCTTCCAATAAAAGAAAGTGAGAAATTGTAATGAAGTAGGCAAGGGGCTCTACTTAATGAGGTTCATTTAATGACGGAATTATTTGGGAATTTTGAACCATTCACTATTTTTCAGCCCACAGTACTTCCTAGGATTGCTATAGAAACAAAATGAGGAGAAATCCTCACATACATCACTTTGAGATCTCACAGAACAGGCAGGACATCGTACAGTAAATAAATAATAACATCTGCCTTGTTACTTTAAAAGCAAAAAGTAGTAACACTTACCTAAATCCCAAGACTCGAATTTCTTTGAAACCTGCAAGTTTTTCAAATATCTTTTGCATCTATTAGAAAGAAAAGTAAAGAAAAAAACTGAAGGTAATTATGTGCTCATTCTTCAGTCAGAGGAATTAACAAATATTATCCAAAATGTTTATTTAGTATTTATGCCCAGCAGACCCTGTTCTAATATTTGTAAAACACAACGCTGGAATTTAAAAAAGAATATTACAGAACTTGTTTCTATTCTATAATTAATAGGGTCTCAATACTTATAAAACATATCAGATATGGGACTTTTTAAAATCATATATGATCCTATACAATTACATTATGTAAAGTTTATACCATCGCATTTTCTACAGCCTTCCCTAATGAGACCCTCCAAGATGTTCTGTACTACAGCTCCCATTATCCCCCAATGGCTTGGCCAAGGATAGCATGAAGAAAGCAGCCCTTGACTCTGTCTGAAGGAATGCATAAGGGGCAAATCTATAAGTGCTTGTCCCATTGATTAATGCTTCACTATGCGGATATACTTTCAAGAGAAATGAAATTAGATATCATGTCAGTCCAATTGTATATTGATTTAAGGTTCGAAGTGCAAAGATTTCTTTATTTCTCTGAAATTTCATTTTAAAATGGAAAAGTGACTTAACCCATAGCATAATAGTGGACAAATAGATTATTAATTCTGAAGCTTAGTATGCAGCAAAATAAGGGAAATAATTTTCTCTAGTGTACGCTTCTGCCGGGAAACATCATATTTCAGAAGAAAATGTTAAGTTCTTTCAAAGCTTCTTAAAGGAGCCTTATATTTGAAACTTATCTGGGAATTCAAATGGCAAAAAGAATGCTCTGCCAATTTATTTATTAGATCAGGGTTGTCAAACTGGTGGCCCGCAGGCCTGATGTGTCAAACGCAGGCTATGCCCACCCCAACTTTGCAAATGGGAAAACGTCACATGGTGGCAATGTGACACTGTGAGTTTGACACCCATGCATTAAATGATTATTATTTTATATAAGTCACTCAAGGCAGCGTTCATAGTACCATTTCTTCCCCACAACAACAACAACTCCATGAGGCAGCTTGAGCTGAGAGTGACTGGCTCAAGTTCACCCAACTGGCTTTCATGTCTAAACTGGGACTAGAACTTACAGTCTCCTAGTTTCTAGGCCAGCACCTTAGCTACCACACCAAACTGTCTCTCGCCAATACTCTTTTTCACAGTGCTGTACTGATTTCCGCTTCGTGTTCAGCTAAGCCAGCTTTGATTCATTATTTGCTGACTCTCAAGGATTTAATGAAGCATCAGTTAATCTTTGATAATGATATACACTTGCTATCTTCACTCTAGCTCAGAGGAAGGAGAATAATGGCCAGAGAATGATCAGAGAAAATGCATGCTTTGGGTTTTCTTGCTCATCAGCAGTTAATTGCATTCAACAGCTGTACTTAAATTGACCATCAGGTTTATTGTTTCAATAGAATTATTATAGAGAATTGTCAGATTAATTCCTGATTAGGCGTCAAATAATTTTTCTTAAGTGTGTGAAGGTCTAATGTACTCTGCTGGCTAGCTAGATTTGCAGTCTGTTATAGAGATATGGGCAGTGTGTGTTATTTTGGTGGAGAAACAGATATGCCTATCTGAGCACATTAAAAGAGAGGGAGAGCAGGACAGTAATAGAGTATTTCTGTAGAAGCAGAAATCTGCACATTGCAATCTGCGGTGATGGCTCTATATTCTAATTTTTTTCTGTTTAAGTTTCTGTAAAAAAAAAAATCATTTTAATTTCCAAACATGTACAGTCATTGATCTTTCACAAGCAACTTCCCATAGATCCCCCCTTTTTTACAAAAATTCTTTGATGCCATTAAATCTTATTTGGTTATGAATATTTGAAACAAACATTTCCTCAAATAAGCCATTTTGTAACATCACTATCTTTTTCCATATTCCATTTTCCAAAACATGCATTTAAAAAAAATAAAAAATATATCTCACAAATGTTATCTTGCTTTTAACAGATATTTTTCTTGACAAGAGGAAGACGGGGTGTCAAACTGGCAATCTGTAGGCTGGATGTGTCACGCACAAGCTACACACCCCTGGCTCCGGAAAGGCAAAAAACTTCATGATACATCACGATACATCATGTGATGCAATCAAGTTTGACACCTGTACATTAATGGAACTATCCATTCAGAAGGAGTCTATATTGGCAGATCTTGTAAATAAACCCTTCTGTAGAGATCTGTGGTGTATTTTTCCATCACTTTTTTCCTCTAATAGATCTGTTAGCATCTCATAATATATAAAAAGATCTCAAGCTTGATGTCTCTTCTTAGGTGTGCATATTTTTCACAGTTGGAAAATTTTATCAAGAGAATGTTATAAATAAGCAATATGTAATCTTTAAGGAATAAACAATGCTGTCCTGTTTTCACATATCATGATCTAAATGTTAGTTTTGATTGGGTAGATTTTCTGTGAAACAGTTGCACCAATATCATTTTATTTCTAATGAAAGCTATCCCTACTGAAGTATGTAGCAGGTAAAATCCCCCATACTAAAATATATTGCAGCATGATGTAATGACATCTGTTATTACCCTGATCTAACTAAACTTAAAATGGAAATTATCTATTGCTACATCATTTCTTCCCCATGAGGTATTCAAATTTCCTAGTCCTTCTCCTCACTTCTTTTCATATTTAGGTCCAGTAACAATTCACATCTGTGCAGATGTCCATAACATGTGGCTGAGTCAGTGAGACAGATATTCTGTCAGAGCTGGACAACTTCTCATGCTAAAATAGAATGCAGTATTGGTTTACCATAGGTGGTTAATAGTCTTTATTTCATTTTGTTTCCCTCCCTGAGTCAGAAATAGGGAAAGGGCAGGTAATAAAGGGAATATACCAACTAAAATCCTACTGGTATAGAAGTAGCCTGGCTTCAGGGATTCCTGCCTTAGTTAGCTTCTATACAGTAACTACAAAGGGTTGCTCATGGAATTGCCCTGAAGGCACTACAGAGAGTGACGTGCGCTGAGCCTGGGAGTCCCTGGAGGAGCTGGCGGGGGCTGCAAGCACCGCAGGCTGGACTGGAGCCTCGAGTCTAGGGCAGCGAGTCATTCAATGGGAAACTTGCCTCTTGGAAGGAATGACTCAGCTTGGCTCCCGCTTCGTCTCTCCTGCCTCTTAGCTTCTCCGTTCGGTCGTTGGGCGGCAGATCAAAAGCGGGAGCCAAGCCGGGTCATTCCTTCCAAGAGGCAAGTTTCCCATCGAATGACTCAATGCCCTGATGATGAGAGGTGAGGCTGTGCCTCACTTTCCTCATCTGACTGCACGTCACTGGAGAGTGATGAGTTTGGCACAAGTAACCATTGGTTGCCCTCTAATGCCACTGGATGACATTGCCAGGTCTCGCTGCTTTAGCAGAGTAAGGAAGATAACTCAGAGATGATTCACACACCCTGGTCAGTGTCTCTTTGCACTTCTACCACCGGGCAGAAGACATCAAAGCACAGCCAGCCAAACAAATAGGCTTAAAAATAGTTTCTCTCCTTGGGCTGTCAGACTCTTAAACACAACCACAATCACTCCACGCAAATGCGGAAACGTACGACTAGTTTTTCTTTGTCTTTCTTTGTCTTTTTTCTTTTTCCCTAATTACTTGCATTGGGATTATTCTTTTCACTATTTATGTCGTTGTATTTGTTGTGTTTATTTTACACAATGACAATAAAGGCTATACTAGGCTATACTAATAAAGTCTGGTGACTTCTTTTAGTACAAAATATGATGGCTAGAATTGGAGCTGATTGTTCTATGTTTTATCCTAGTATTTTATCACCTTCACTAGCCTAGAGTTGACTTCTAGGTCCTGTTCTAAATACTAATGTCAATTTATAAGTCCCTTCACAATGTTAGAAAAAATATTTTTTAAGATTCCACCTCATCCTTGAGATGATCTCTGATACTTGGCTCTAGATCAGGGGTGTCCAAACTTGGCAACTTTAAGACTTGTGGACTTCAACTCCCAGAATTCTGGGAGTTGAAGTCCACAAGTCTTAAAGTTGCCAAGTTTGGACACCCCTGATCTAGATACAAGCAGGGTGAGTGACTACCTAGTAGACCTTTCCCTACATTTTTCTACCAGCTATTATTGAAATTTTTGATGGAAGATTTCAATGGGAAATGGCTGTAATTTACCTTGTGTAACTCAGTGATATTATCCATTACTTAAAGCATGATAAAGTGTTCACATTACACACTAATTATTTTACCAGGATAAAGTACTCTGCAGTTGTAGCACTTTATGCAATAATGAAATATCTACAATATTTGAACTGATGCATCTTTTATTCTTCAAATTGCTTTGCAGGTTTTTTTTTTAACAGGCTGTAATAATAATATTAAAATCATATAATAACAGTTACTGTTCCTATGTTTAATTCATATTTAATTTAGGCATTACCAACTTTTGCAGTTTAGAAAATGCTAGGAGAAGCTTATTCACAAATAAGGGACAAGCTTCCAAAAATGCTACTAGCCACTTTCTAAAGCCAACACAATCAGCACGAGGTTCCTTTATTATTTTGGCCCCTTTTTCTGTTCAGGGAGAACATTTCTAATCCAGGCACTGAACAATTAGAACTGACTATAGTTTTTATTATCTAGGGACATTTATGGAGCCCGTTCATAGCCTCGAGATATTATGGGAAATGAACAGGATCCTAATTGTTAAAATATACTAACTCCAACAATTCGCTTGCTAGCTTTAGCCCTTCTCTGTGCTACAAATATGGGACTAACTCCATTTTGTGAGCAGGGACAAAGTTGGGTTAAGTATCCTCACGCCTGATATCGCCCTTGTGATACTAGCCTGTCCAGAAATAGACGTGGAGAATTATCTACTACTCAAATACATATATAAGCAGACATCCATAAGAAGGCAGTGTTAAGTGGAAATGAATCTATTGTCTGTCTCTGCTTATGTGCAAATATGTCTTTATTCTAGTGCACAAATAAAATTCTATTACCATTTCCTTGTAAAATGAAGCATCTCTCCTTACTGATCATTACCTATGGTAACAATCTTACAGTGGCTAGAATATTTTAAGAGTCATTTTGAAGGATTAAACAGAGGGGAGAGTCTGAGTTACCTAAGTTGACTTCTCCTTATTTCAGTAAGATTTAAGCGCATAACTTTAATAAGTGAGATTTAAAAATGCTTAACTGTGAGTAGATTATATTCTTTTTAAAAAAAGACAACTTCCTCGGAAATACCCAAATAGCACAGTGTACTAAATTGCTTGGAATTAACTGAAGTCTAAAATATAATTTCCCTTTTCTATCTTAATAAAATGCAAAAAGTCCTCATTTAGCTTACCACAATTAAGACCAGCAGCTCTGTTATTAAACAAAGTGACTTCACTTGCGCTTTCCCTTTTCCTACTTTTCCTACCTCCCTGATTTACGGAATGCTGACTGACAGTACTGGGATAGCTGGCTTGAAATTGACAAGACTAATCAGTTTCATATCTCCACATTTTGTATCCCCCCCCCCCAATCACTCTTTGGCTCTTTGGAATGATCAGTTCCAGCAATCCCAATTGCTGGAATCAAGAATGGAATTAATATTTATATTTACAGCTGTGACTGGCTATGCAAATAGCCCGGTGTATTCCCCACTGTATATCTGCTTACCAGTGGTGGGTTCTGGATTCCATTCCAGCCCTGGTGTCACCCACATGCAAGCGCACGTTGTAGCTTCAAATGACGCTTCCACAAGCCTCCACAACACTCCAGCTGCTCAGTGGAGCGTCGCGCGTGTGCGGAAGTGCCGACAGCTTTAAACGCAATAAGGAGCTCGGGCGGGCGGGCTGGCCTCCGGAACACCGTACCAAAACGGTACCCAGTGCTCCGGGCAGGCTCCAGTACGCCTATACTGGGGCGTACCGCCTGCAACCCACCACTGCTGCTTACTCTCTTCTAACTGCTTCTTCTCCAATCTCCCATTCGGGGTGGGGGGGGGGGGAGAAGAAAAATGGGTCAAGCACAGGAAAGTTTGCCAAGATAAATTGTTCCTTCCCCATCACAGAATGGAGAGATTGGAAAGGAAAGGATTCCAAGACAATAAGCAACCATGCAATGGGGAATAAATTATTATATTTTGGTAATGCACTTGCAGTTTCCAGTGCTATCCTGCATTCCTGCTGATGTATATTTCCCAGTGGGCATGTGCTTACTCTCTTGTAATCCCTTTCTGCCCCCTCTGCAAGGTAGGGGCAGAGGAAAAACAACAGGTCAAGCATAGGACAATGCACACTCACTGTACTAATCACATAACCGTGGGATACTGCAGACATCATAAATGCAGGCATTAGTTGTACAGTTATTTTTTTCAGCACCATCATAATGTTGAACGGTGATTGAATGAGGCAGCAAATAAACAAGGACTACAAAGACCAGGGTGTCAAACTCGATTTCATTGAGGGCTGCATCAGGGTTGTGTTTCACCTTGGGGGGGTTGGGGGGGCATGGCCATCTAGACGGCATTTATGTCGGGGGCACCTGTGGTGGCTCGAGTGCTCTGCCAACAAAAATGAGCTCCTGAACTCCGTTTTCGGCTGTAACGGCCTCCTACAATCCTCTGCCAGTGAAAATGGAGCAGCCCTCCTGAGCTCCATTTCTGCTCGGAGAGGCACCACAGCCTGGTCCTTTACTGTTTCCTGGCCCCTGAGCCTTGAGTTTGACAGCCCCTGACCTATACATTTACCTATAGCCTAGCAAACCAGAAATACATTTTCTATATCTTCAATAACCACAATATGTACTCTATAAGATGTTTTCTTAAAACAAAAATATCAAAGGAAACTGACTCCATCTGACAAGAATAGATTCTATTTCTACTGAGGAGTGTTTTACCTGGACTTGATATTTTGCTGCTAGTTTCTGATACAGAGGAGAACCAGGGTTATTCAGGTCTGGTGTATATTCCTGGTTGCTGACAGTGACACTAAACTCCACCGTTTGCTCCACAGGCAGCTTGGAAATGATATTTGGAACTTCTGGCTTTAGCTCCCAAGAGAAGAAAAGAGGAAATCAGTTTCCAAACCACTTCCGAAACCCCAGAATACACTTTACACTAATATGAAACATCCTCTGAGTGTCCTAAGGCATGATGCACACAATCAAAGGAGGTCTTTGCTTGAAGAACTCTCAGGTTCAGAAGGGAGGGAAGGTGGAAGAAAAGGAGGGAAGGCAACAAAACATCGAAGTCAGGGAAATAAATCAGGAAATATTGAAAAAGGGCATATGCTTGATATGAACTTGGTGCTCATATCTTAAAAAGAAGCTGTTCATGCCACTTGTATTGTTGCCGTTTTCACTGTAGACACTTTGTATGTAAATTCTTTGTGTGTGCTTTATACTTTGTGATTATGTTGTATTGCACCACCTTAATAGTGATTAAAGTCCTAGATATCTACAAGGCATTAGGATTGTCAGTGTAGGGTTCAGACTGGAAGAGACGTGGCAACAAGATCAGCCAATGGGGGCTGTTTGCTGATTCAGACAGCAAGGAGCCTGGGCGTGGCTTAGCTCTGTAGCTCTGAGTCTGTGCTGAGCTCAAAACTAGTCTGCTGCTCTGAACTAAAACTGAAACTCCTCTCCTCTGCTTGTGTTTTGCTTGTATTTATTACCACGTTGGAAAAACCTGCTTTTGGTATTGTATATTTACTTCATGTTATATATTATATATAAAGAGAAGTTACTGAATCCTGCTGAATCAGTTACCTGTGTGTGCTTTCTGGATGTGATTGCTGCTGCAAACTCTGACAAGGCTACAGATAGCTGCTTTAGGATTTTGGAGTTTACCTCTCATGGTATATATAGTTTTACTACATACTGTAATGATAGTATTTACACTTATATACAGCCCCTTTGCATCACTTTACATCACTCTCTGAGCAGTTTACAGAGTCAGCATATTGCCCCCAACAATCTGGGTCCTTATTTTACTGACCTCAGAAGGATGGAAGGCTGAGTCAACCTTGAGCCCCATCGGGATCAAACTCCAGGCTGTGGGCAGAGTTTGCCTGCAGTCCTTCACTTTAACTTCACTTTAATGCTTCACCAAGGTCATGAATTTGTTTGTTTATTTATGAAACTATATGCTACCTCAACTCAAGTCTAGGAAATTGATAGTACATATGGTAAAATAAAATAATAACAGAGCTAATAGAACGTCTGGTTGGAGGTTGTCTGGTAAAACAAAGCAAGCCTATGGCATACACTTGTAAGAAAACTGGGAGTGATGCAATTGTGGAGCCCCTCTGGCAAGGAGAAAGAATGCTTATTCACAGAGTATATGCACAGTAACAAAGAGTTAGATATCCTGCATATCACAGCTAGAAGTTAGGAATAGGGATGGCCTGGAGCAAATAGTGTATTAGATAACGCGTAGAGTAGGGGTATCAAACTCGTGGGGCGGATGCATCATGCACTGGCCATGCCAAGCGCCATTTTAGCGAAGGGGGGAAAAGTTATGATACATCACGTGACAACAACGTGATCCTGTGAGTTTGAATCCCTGGTCTAGAGCATCCATTGTCCAAGGCTTAGGAATGGGGACAGCTAGAAACCAACACAATTGTTAGATCATTACTAAAATGTTTATTAGATAAATTTTCTTACATATCCCAACTTCCACCTTAGTGAAATTACATAAAGCTTTCTGAATTCTATTGTTTGAAGTTCCTAGGCATTTTCTGGCCAGGACCTCATTTCTTGAAGTGCTTCAATAAAAGGAAGCAAATTCTGCATCTTGTGTTCTTCGTTGGCTTCGGCTCCAGGCTCAGACCCAAATTGGGGACGACACGTACACAACTGATAGTGTTCCTAATGTTATGCCCATCAGTCTATTTAGAAGCTCCTACATATTCTCTTTCTACCCGTGTCTTCCAGTTCTTTATGGGTTTTTTATTAGCTAGTGCAAAAAAACAAACAAAAAAAACCCCCAACCTTTTACCCAGGGTTTAAATGTAAAGCACATCTGAATGGATACAGGAGAGCATGATAGTAAGGCTATCTCTACCATTGGATCTGCTGCCTCACTCCAAAGTAGGAAAACGCAATCAGCAGTTTTTGCCTTCTCTGGGTACTTGTCATCAGTTGGTACTTTTGTTCTCCACCACTTTCTTATTATAGCAAAAAGGCCAAAAGAAGGAAAACACCTTCAGTTATTTCTAATTGAAACATAAAACCTACTCCCAGGGAGACTGAAACACAAGAAAGGCATCCAGGAAATCTGTTTAACGTTAAGGGGATTGAAGTAATTCACTTATTGGAATTATTCAAACATAGGTACAATTCTGATATCATGGGGATCTCTTGTATTATTGAAGGTGCTGGTTACAATATGGTTCCAAGCATATGACATCTGTTTGGAATAAACCTCCAAAGGGACTGGGTAGAGAGAGCAAAATAAAAGCTGAAATGCTAATCAAGGAAACAGCTTTCACTTTCCAGGCAGCAAAGGGAGATATGGGAGGCTTAGAAGATAGTTAAATACCATAAGGGAGGAAATATAGCACTAAAGCTAGAGAAGAAAGACCATGGAAATGCTTAGTTGGTTTGTAGGAGAATTAGATTTGAGATCTTTCATTTGTACCACGTAGAAAAGAAGTGAGTTATATAATAAGGATGAAAAAAATGCTTTATTTGGACATTGGTGCAGTCCTTCAATGTCTGTCAGTTTCTCAGGCATAGGCAACCAACATTATCCACAATTAGCTGAAAGGAGATACCCTAATTTATATGACCATTCTAAGCAGGGGTGGGCAGCTATGCGGTTTGCCTGGGTTCAGGAGAACCCGTAGCTAATGTTATGGCCGGTTCGGAGAACCTCCAAATCCCATCCCTGACTGGCCCCAACCACCCCTCCACTCCCACCTCACCCTGCCCCTTCCAGGAGTCTCCATATAGTCTGTTTTGGATGCAAGGTGAGTGCAGGGCCTGTGCAGAGGCTTGGGGAGGGGGGGAAATGGGCCTACCAGAAGGCCTCCAGAGCCCGGGGGAGGAAGTTTTTGCCTTTCCAGAGGCTTGAGAAAACCCTCCAGAGTCTGGGGAAGGCAAAAACATCCCCCTCCCCGCCGTGGTACAGGAGGCCAACTAGGCCACCCATGCCCACCCAGTAACTGGGCAGAGAACTCTTCGCTGAAATTTTTGAAGCCCACCCCTGATTCTAAGTGAAGGAAATAAGAGGAAAAAGAAGTACTAGTCATGAACTAGATCAGGGGTCACCAAACTTGGAAACTTTGAGAGTTGTGGACTTCAATTCCCAGAATTCCTCAGTAAGCAGGCTAAGGAATTCTGGGAATTGAAGTCCACAAGTCTTAAAATGACCAAGTTTGGAAACTTCTGAGCTAGGTCACCTCGTGAATTCCTGGGTGGGGAAAATGAAGTGCGACCATTTTAGTAGAGAGAATGCTATTGACTCCTCACCTTTCCTGGCGTTTTGGTGTCATTGACAATCTCATTCCCAAGGGTATCTGTAGAGATCGTTGGGAAGCAGAAATAAAAAAAGGATTAAGGAACTCTACCAATATGTGGCTTTCTACTCAATATTAAGAGAATTCAGAGCAAAAATAATACAAATGAGTTGTTTCCTTTTAAAAATAAATTATAAACCAAAACATAAATTCGGGTCTTGTTCTACCTATAGTTCTAGTATCTGTATTTGTGAAAAAGCTGTAATCTTATGCACACACTCAGATCCCACTGAATTTATTGAGAGCTCACTACATACATGGATTAAACGTTAAGAGCTAAACTGTATATGATCCCTTTAAGTTTTTTTTTTAAAAAATGGGTATGTTCAAGGAAGGTGTAAAATTTCTGATTTAGTGCTGGAAAGTTCTACTAAACTCTGGAATTTGCTGTTCCCCATATTCTAGAGCAGTGATGGCGAACCTATGGCACGCGTGCCACAGGTGGCACGCAGAGCCATTTGTCAGGGCACGCGAGCTGAGTTAACCCTTTTTTAAAGCCATTTTTTGCCCTCCCCATGCACCAGAGGCTTTATAGGAGCCTGGGGAGGGCGAAAACAGCCCCCCGCCCCCCCCAGACGCCCTTTGGAGGTGTCAGGGAAGCCTCCGAGCACTCCCTAAAGCCTTCGGAGTGCTCAAAACGATCCTCCGAGTTTGCTTGGAGGGTCGTTTTGAGCGCTCCGAAGGCGTCAGGGAAGCCTCCGGACGGTCCCTGAAGCCTTCGGAACGCTTAAAACGATGCTCCAAGCAAACCGGAAGTCACTTCCGGTTTGCTCAGAGGATCATTTTGAGCACTCCGAAGGCTTCAGGGACCGAAGCCTCCGAAGGGCATCCGGGGGAGACTGTTTTCGCCCTCCCCAGGCTCCTATAAAACTGGTAGAGCCTGGGGAGGGCGAAAAAAGCATGTAAACATGGGGGGAGCGCCTGTAGTGCACACATGCACACTGGGGGATCGCACATTGCATTATGGGTGTGGCACGCACACACACGACCCCCCTGCGCTCCCCTCACTTATGGCACACGAGCCAAAAAAGGTTTGCCATCGCTGTTCTAGAGAAAGATCAGCATTTCTCAGAAGTAAAGCCTTCTGAGGGAAAAATAAAACCACATTTATGCAGTTACTAACTACATCAGGAGTGTCATGATTTCAGATATATTTTCTGTGGTATGGGGAAGAATGTTTAATCAACCCATTCAGCTATTCACTTGTATAGTAACTAATGAAAACAAAAGAAAAGGATTCTTTGTTGCAAATTTATTTGTTGATCGCTTTGCCAGATTTTCTTCACCAAGGAAGCACGCTAAATATCTCACAGTTAAAATGTTGCAGTTTAAGTGCTAAAACATTTCTCAAACCAAGCTTACAATAAAAAGCCATTCCATTCCATTATATTTCACTTGCACTATTTACTCTATTTCCATCAGTGGTGGGTTCTGCATCCCGTTGCAACCGATACGGTGCACGCGCATGCGTCCTTACCTCCATGACGCCTCTGTGATGCTCCAGCTGCTCGGCGGAGCACCACCTGCGACCCACCACTGATTTCCATACTCTGAATTATGTGCTCAAGCAATAACAAGCTTGAACTATGTATCGTAAACTGGTAGACCCAGATAGCATGCATGCTTAGTTTTACCTGTAACAACAGAAGGCGGTTCCTCAGGCTTTTTGCCACCTGACTTTTCTGGAGAAATGTCCTCTTTTCTGGAAAAAAAAAGTAATAAGCAAAACTATGAAAAGGAGAGCAGCAGGCATTCATTTCTTTCCAGTTAAAGCCACATTCTGTCTAAAGACATGCTTTTGCAAATTAAAAATAAAGACTCAAGAGCAAAATAGGCGCACATTGTATTTTCTATAATTTAGCTCTCCAATATGCTCATGGTGCTCCTGATGAATGAAACCTGCCAAGATAACACTGTCTGGCATAAATCCTTATGGCAGCTCTCATCAGATGAGCAGCAAATATTCATCAAAAATGTATTTACCATTATCAATAAAGAAAATTAAGCTCAGGCAGTGCATCTTTAGCAAAAACTCGGAGTAAAGAGAGCTTTTCCCAAAGAAGAAACTACATATACCTCAATTATTTGGACACCAGCTATTTGTTTTTATTAATCATATCCTAATCCATAGAGTCCACTGATTTCTATTGCCTAATTAGTATTAGGGGGCGTAATGGCTCAGCGGTTAAAGCTGGGATCAGCAACTTAAACACTCAAAGAGCCATTTGGATTGTTTCCCACAGAAAAGAAAACACTGAAAAGCCACAAAATCTTTCCCGTGCCTGACTATTTCCTGAGTGGCCATAGAACTAACATACAGTATGTAGTTGAATTAAACATTCGCTTTTCTTCTGAAACTTTTCTTTTCTTGGATTTATCCATAGTTGGCCTACTGGGGGTTGAAAGGCTCAATAAATCGCGTGCCAGCAGGTATCATACATTGGCAGTTGTGATGCATATTTTGAGCGACAGGAAGCCGCAGCAGAAGGATGAAAGAGCCACATGCTGCTCCAGACAGGAAAGGCGCCAACTGGATTTGAGACCTGAGAACTGCATGACAGGGTGAGCTCCCGTTACTTGCACCAGCTCCTGTCCACCTCTTATTTTGGAGTACAATGTTACACAAGAAGAAACTTTTTTACTTAAAAATCCTGGAACACTTGATCTAGATTATAAAAATCAGATGACTTCAAGGAGGCAGGGAAAAGACACAGAACAATATAACTCTCTGCTACCACCCAATAATCTGCAGGATATTTGTAGCCCACATCTGCTAGAGCTCCTTAGTTCACATAAGGAAACTACTTTGTTTTTTAAAAAATGCGAATATATAATATATAGATTGCTTCAGAGCAAGTATTATAATTGGACGTATTGAAAATGTAGACAAAACCAGAGTGTTTTATCACTTTGCATTTAAATAAACTGTATGTCAAAAATGGATATGAAATCAGAAGATGACAATTTTAAAAAATTACACCCGAAAGTTTACATTGTTCAGTTATTTTGCATCATGAAACCACTTTGGACCATGAAAGTGATTCAGTTTCCACTGTTAAATTAATCAATAGTGCTGTAGTGAAGAGTTAGACTTCTTTCACAAATGGCAGCCTTGGGTACCCATACTGAGTAGACCTATCAATCTAGATGCATCCATCTCAGACATCAGAAGCGGTCTGATAACACCTTTTCTGACAATTAAAAGGCCCATGCTTTCACGAGCTGCAACTTTCTTCATCAGAAGCACAGAATAACCAGACTGATGTAAAATTTAAATTTTGGAAGGAAGACAAATGCAGGTGCAGGTTACATGTGAGTTAGATTACACATACCTTATCAATTAACTATAATAATATATTAAAAACCTGTTGAGTTCATTGAGATTGCACGAAAAATTACTATATATGACTTCAGCAATTTCTCACTCATTGGTAAGATTGAAGTCCCATCTCTCCTACACTCAAAAAATCAATTTCTAAAAATGAAAAAAATCAAATATCCCAGGAATATGAACAACTCTGACATTTGTCTTTGTTTTGAGTCTTGTGGTCAAGTTTGTCAACATTATATTTTTAAAGAAATATCCCCCCCCCATTTATCCCCTGTATAATCCAGAGGGACATTAGTACCCTGTTCCCCTGAAAATAAGACCTCCCTGTATAATAAGCCCAATCAGGCTTTTGAGCACATGCCCTAAAATAAGCCCTCCCCTGAAAATAAGCCATCCCTAAAAATATTGCAATGCAGCAGCAACCATGAGGTGACCACCCTCACCGCCTCCTGTACCTCAAAAATAATAAGCCCTCCCTGAAAATAAGTGTTTATTTTGGGCGGAGAGTCAAAAGAAAATAAGATCCTGTCTTATTTTTGGGGAAACATGGTAGCAGATGGTGGCATATATCACATTAGAAGAAAAACACCTAATCTTGTGTGTGTAAATGTTAGGGCTTATGGTGGTGCTCTTGGGGCAGATGTGGGGGCAAGGCAGAAATAGGGATTTGTTGCAGGAACTGGTCCCCATGTTAGCATCATTGGCCAGTAGTCTCTTGTTGCTTATGAAAATCCACTTCAAGCTGTATGCAGGTATCAGCCTGCCACCCAGTGCCTGAAAAAATGCAGTGTCATTGTCCTTTATAGGCTATCTCATATTAATAATGAACTACTAGACTCCTGACTTTTTTTTTAGCCCCGTAGAGAAACATGTCTCCCCTCCCATGTTATCTCAGACATGAAAACTTCTTCCTTCATGGCATGGGTTTTATACAAAGGAGTCATCTAAACTACTTCTTTTCTCTTAGAGCGAAATGTTTTATCTTTGAAATGATAGGCTTTCAGATTTGGATCAGTGGAACAGCTTGCCTCCAGAAGTTGTGAATGCCCCAACACTGGAAGTCTTTAAGAAGATGTTGGATAGCTATTTGTCTGAAACGGTATAGGGTTTTCTGCCTAGGCAGGGGGTTGGACTAGAAGACCTCCAAGGTCCCTTCCAACTCTGCTATTGTATTGTATTGTATTGTATTGTATTGTATTGTATTTGTGAGGTTCTGTTAATGTAACTTTATAATAAAATAAGAATTAGCTCATCTGATCATACTTTCCATCCAGTCTAGTGTGCAAGGCTGACATCAATCTTGCAAGTCTGAAAATCGCCCCCATTCACTTTATAGCCTTAGAAACTAGGGAGGGTATCTTCTTTTGACCCACCCACAATCTTTTCGCTTGCTAAAATGTCTTTATATGACCATTCCCTTGGTCTCTTTCCCTGCTTTCCCAAGATTATTTCTATTTCTCTTATGCACTGAGGCTAAGGTGTTAGAATCATTGTGGGTTCCTAATGGTTTGGCTGAACCAATAGTGGTTTGAACCAGCAGCGATCCAGGCCAGCAACACTCCCAAACCGGTTCTCCCATAAGCGGCACCATCTTATTTTGCTTCTGCACATACAATCGGTCCTCTCGCCTCTCCTGTTCAACACATATGTGAAGCCGCTGGGTGAGATCATCCGTGGTTTTGGGGTTGAGTATCACCTCTACGCTGATGATACTCAGCTGTATATTTCAACCCCAAACCACCCCAACGAGGCTGTCGAAGTGATGTCCCGGTGCTTGGAAGCCGTCGGGGTCTGGATGGGGGACAACAGACTTAAACTCAACCCCTCCAAGACCGAGTGGCTGTGGCTACCGGCACCTCGGTTCAGCCAGCTGATTCCATCGCTGGCCATAGGGGGCGAACAATTGCCCCCTGTGGAACGGGCGCGCAATTTGGGCATCCTCCTTGATGCCCGGCTGTCAATGGATGACCATGTGGCAGCCGTGGCGAGGGGGGCGTTCCACCAGGTTCGCCTGGTGCGCCAATTGCGCCCCCTACTGGACCGGGATGCCCTACGCACGGTCACTCATGCGCTGGTGACGTCCCGCCTGGATTACTGCAACGCTCTCTACATGGGGCTGCCCTTGGGACGCGCCCGGAGACTGCAGTTAGTCCAGAACGCAGCCGTGCGGGCTGTGATGGGGAGTACGAGGTACTCCCACGTAACACCTCTCCTGCGCGAGCTGCACTGGCTACCTGTGGTTTTTCGGGTGCGTTTCAAGGTGCTGATTACCATCTTTAAAGCGCTCCGTGGCACGGGACCTAGTTACTTGCGGGATCGCATCCTCCCACATACATCCCTGCGGCCAATTCGCTCACACAGGGAGGGACTTCTCCTGGTGCCGTCCACTAGGCAATGCCAACGGGCGACACCAAGGAGTAGGGCCTTCTCTGTGATGGGCCCAACCCTCTGGAATGACCTCCCCCCCGACATTAGAACCACTTCTGACCTCCACTCCTTCCGGCAAAAATTGAAGACTCACCTGTTCCGATTAGCAGGCCTGGCATAATTACAACTGTCCCTCCTGGCAAATGTATTATTATCTGGTTATCTTAGGGGTTTTTTAATTTGTTGTGTCTGTTTTAGGGATTTAAAACTTATATTTATATTAGCTTTGTACAGTTCTTTTAATTGCATTTTAACCTCCTCCAAACTGTACATATTTAACTTTTTAATTGTATTTTGTGATATTCTCTATGGACTGTACACCGCCCCGAGTCCCTTCTGGGAGAGGGGGCGGTCTAGAAGCACCAAATATAAATAAATAAATAAATAAATTGTACTCTGCATGCGCGCACGGCGCGTCCACAAGCAAACCGCCAGTAGTGACTGCCGGAACCTACCCCTGGTTAGAATCATCAATGCAATCAACAGGAATTTGGGTAAACTTTGGCGGGCAGTGGAGGGGAGGGCTAGGAAGCTCTAGTCCATGGGCTGTGAAGAGTTGGACATGATTTAGTGACTGAACAATTAAGGGGAAGATCTCCAGATAGAAGCAACGGCTGAAAGACAGAGGATGTCAGCGAGAACTACAAGATCACTACATCAAGACAGGAGACAGAGATAAGGATGTGGACCTCAGGGGTTTGGGGGACGAGATGTTTACAACTTCCAGCCATTTGTCTTATGGGCTCAGTCATGCTACTACAGATTTTTTAAGTGCTTGCATCTTAAAACTTGATACACAATTTTGGGCAAAATTTTGCATAGATTGATCAGATATGAGATTGAAGACTTCAAAAATTTTTGCAAACTGGATAGGATTGTAAAGTAAATTCTTTATGAACGATTCTGATATGTTGACAGTCAAGAACAGTACTCATGAATGAGAGGCAATTATAATTTTCTTCATTCTTCTTGACTGCCATCAAATAGATTTAAACATATTGACTAAGCACGTATTTACTTTCACACACATATACGTATGTGAAGTCTTCTGTTTTGAATACTTACCTATCCTGGAATGTTCTATGTTTTACTCGCTGCAAAAAAAATGTAAAAGAAAGAAGAGGATTATTTGGGAGCTAATTAACCAACAATTGGAAGATAACAATCTATTATCATGTCAGCCATGATTCAATTACTAGTTCAAGTCCTTATTTTCTTGCTCTTTTAATATTTTAATGCATTGCTACTATATATAGAAACTTCTACATAGTTAAAAACAGATCTTAAGTCTTACCCTTTGAATTATCTCCAGGTGTTCTTGGGAATTACTAAAATTTTTGCCAATGTCAAATATATAGAAAGTTTCTCTCTGACAAGCTGTCACCCAGTTCTGATATTCGGTTGTACCTGGAATCCGATCCAAAAAGATCTGGAAAGCTTCCCATACTGCTTCCTGGCAAACTGAAGAAACACAGTAAAAACACAAGCGCTTTACAGAAAGTCTTTTGCCAGATTTGATCACAGTCATGCAAGTGTTCCCTTCGATATTTATCTTTTTTTCCCCAAAAAATTGTATTGGTTTTTATACATTTATGGGGAAAAGTAAGGGGATATATAAAAAAATTTGGCAGCTCCCACACTAGTGGTAGAAATCCATCCAAAACTCACAATTTTTACAATCTTAAAAACAAAATATAAAAGATAAGCAGAAAACAAGGTCTTATTCTATATTGTCAACCATGTGTTCATTCATTTTCCTTTGTCACTTTCTAGAATATCAACAATTACTGTTATTTCAAATACTTTTATTTTTGTGAGCTGAGCCTTTTCGATATTGCTCCTTCCTCCCTGTCCCCAGAGGGAGCCACAGCCCCCCCTCCTTTTTGTCTTGTACCTTGCTGTCTTTTTCACTACCTTCGCTGTGTTCGTCCTCTAGGAGGGAGGGATGCTTTTTAATGAAGGCTTCAGCCTCCTGCACTATGTTGATTCTAATCCTATTTCTCTCCCAGAAGATCAACGTTCCCCCTTTTCAGATATTAATCTTAAGAATGATCATTCTTTGCTTTATTTCATTATAAGAAAGAAAAGCAACTTTAATTTCATATTGATGGAACGTTGAATAATTAGCAGGATCTTCTTCTTCTTCTTCTTCTTTTTGCTTTCATTCACAACAAATAATTCATTATTGTCCCAGGTAACAAGACTTATCATAGATATATGCAAAGTGATTTGCTTCAGTGGAGTTGTTTGCATTGCAGAGACTGCAGGATTTACTTTGCTGAAGGAAAGAAGCCATCCATATTTGTTTCAATAATGCAGCAATCCAGTTGCCCTTAAACTGTTTTGCGCCAGGATTGGGCTGTATCTAACAAAATGAAATTCAATGGTGAAAAAAGTAAAGGTTCTACATTTAGGCAAGAAAAACAAAATGCACAGGTACAGTATAGGTGGTACCTCATTCAATAGTAGTAACTGTGAGAGGGATTTTGGAGTCCTAGTGGACAGCCATTTAAATATGAGCCAGCTGTGTGCAGCAGCTGCCAAAAAAGCCAACACAGTTCTAGGCTACATAAGCAGAGGGATAGAATCAAGATCACGTGAAGTGTTAATACCACTTTATAATACCTTGGTAAGGCCACACTTGGTCTCCACGATGTAGAAAAGATGTGGAGACTCTAGAATGAATGCAGAGAAGAGCAACAAAGAGGATTAGGGGACTGGAGACTAAAACATATGAAGAATGGTTGCAGGAACTGGGTATGTCTAGCTTAAGAAAAAGAAGGACTAGGGGAGACATGATAGCAGTGTTCCAATATCTCAGGGGTTGCCACAAAGAAGAGGGAGTCAAACTATTCTCCAGGGCACCTGAGGGTAGAACAAGAAGCAATGGGTGGAAACTAATTAAGGAGAGAAGCAACTTAGAACTGAGGAGAAACTTCCTGACAGTTAGAACAATTAATTAGTGGAACAGAAGTTGCCTCCAGAAGTTGTGAATGCCCCAACACTGGAAGTCTTGAAGAAGATGTTGGATAGCCATTTGTCTGAAACGGTATAGGGTTTCCTGCCTAGGCAGGGGGTTGGACTAGAAGACCTCCAAGGTCCCTTCCAATTCTGTTACTCTATTCTATTCTAAAAGGCCTCAGAACTGGCCAAAGTGGTTCAGATTCAATAGCCTCTAAATGTTCTGACCTGGCTCCCAAACATGACAAATATTTTTTACTAACGTTCCCTTTATTACGAGTGCCAGCAATCCTGGCAAAGAGTCTCTGTGTCTCTCACACAGCAAGCTAACAAAGTCTCTATGCCTGTGGAAATCAAAGCTTGTTCCCTTTCCCACTGAAATGGCTCCAGTCCACCAGGAGTCTCTCTTTCACCACATTCCAGTGATGGGTTGCAGGCGGTATGCCCTGGTATGGGCGTACTGGAGCCTGCCCGGAGTCCCGGGTACCGCTCTGCTCCAGTGCTCCAGAGGGCCCACCTGCCCGCCTACACTCCTTACCTGTCTTTAAAGTCTTCGGCGCTTTGGCACACAGTGCCTGCGTGATGCTGTTGCGGAGGCTCACAGGGGCGTCCCTGGACGGCAAGACGCATGTGTGCACTGCACGTGTGCGCGTGTCCATGTGGACAATGCCAGTCACATTCCAACCGTACCGGTTGGAATGGGATCTGGAACCCACCACTGCCACATTCATAATGGAAGTCCTGGAAAGTGCACTCTTTCTTTTCCCAGCAGTGGACACACACACACACATGCACACTCTCCAAAGGTGCACCCGATTCTCAGTGCCACAGATTCCAAGAAAGAATTCCGATACTGTTCCAGACAGGATTCAGAATTTGGACTATCAGTAGCTGACCAACAGGGGAGACGAATAATTGTCTGCCACACCTATTCAGCTCCCCCCCCGCCTTTTATCCTCAGAGCTAGGATGGAGCTTAGCTAGCAGTGGTGGCTCTTTCATCCTGAGGACCAGCCCATAGTTTCCAGCTGCTCTCCTCTCCTCTGCCTTCTGCACATCCGCATGTCAGGCACGGGACTCAGATGTTCTTTCTCTTCCTCATCAGCCACCTCTGGATCTGTGCGCTGTTGACTCTCTATCTGGGGGCTGATGGATGTCTCTGTCTCTATCTCTGACAGCTCAATTTCCTCTTCCCCCTCAGAGATCTCAGGTTACCTCGATGCTGACTCCCACATCTCCTCCTCCTCTGATTTGGCTGTGGGAGGGGCCAGTGACTGACAGGCCACAATGCAAAATTGCCTGCAGCATGTGCTAGAGCTATTCTTCCTGGGAGATGCTGGTGGTCAACCTTGAAGATAGCACTTAGCAATAGCACTTAGACTTATATGCTGGTTCACATTGCTTTACAGAGTCAGCATGCTGCCCCAACAATCTGAGTCCTCATTTTAGAGACCTTGGAAGAATGGAAGGCTGAGTCAACTTTGTGCTGGTTAGACTGGAACTGCCAAACTGCTGGCAGCCAGTGATCAGCAGAAGTAGCTTGCAGTACTGAATTCTAACCACTGTATCACCAATACTCATGCTCCAGACAGACTGATTTCAGCCCACACTATGGACAACCCAGCAGGGTTTCCTAACCTTTGGTTGAGAATCGTGTTGGCAAACACAGAGGAAAGAGGTTGGAAGCAGCTCCAAAGGAGAACCTTGTGAAAACAACATGGTTGCTTTGCTTCACTGTCAGAAGAGAATTCTGGGAGTTGAAATCCACAAGTCTTAAAGTTGCCAAAGTTGGAGGCCTCTGGCCTAGACTAATCCCTGCAGTTTTCTTGCCAAGGTTTCAGAAATGGGTTCAGATAGAAAGACTGGCCTAAGGCCATCCAGCTGGCTTTGCTCCTAAGGCAGGTCTAGAACTCACCTGGTGAGTTTCCAACGGTGCCTTAAACACTATACCAAGGGCGGGGGAAACAAAAAACCCACCCAAATTGACTATCGTTCTCTTAATCTGACATGCAGAAAAATTGGCAAGGAAACTACGATTTGCTGTAGGGCAGAAAGCAACTATTAGAAACAATCCTTTGTTATTGCCATACTGATTGCATTTGTTGCATAGTATGATCAGTGGATAAGGATACATGATTGATTTGTAAATCTCTGGTTAATGTGCTGTATAGGTGAGCTTTAAAAAGGGAGGGGAAAAAACAAACAAATTAGAAATGAACAAACCATACATATTTTGCTCCTCCACAAGACTGGTTCTGCTTTGTTTCCAGATTGTTCAACAAGGCATTATTTATAAACTGTGGCCTAGCATCAACTGTGAATAGAAAGGTTATGTCAAAAGAGCCCATTCTTAGTTCCATGCATGGTTTCTCTTTTATTTCTCTCAGTGAATTTCCACAGAAAGTCTGCTTTCATTTAAGCAGAATCCCCATGAAAACAGCTTCCTCCCTTGTGTCTATTTGCACTAATTGGTTGAAAGTTTAACTGATCTTTCCTGGGGATGAATAACTAAACAGAATACCAAGGTGGTAGCTATGATGGGGCATAATATCCCTTATGGCTCTGGGCAGCTGCTGGCTTCTGCCTTCTCATTTGGGTAAATAGTACCAAGGACATGCAAATGCACACAGCTAATAAGGCTGGGAAAAGGTTTATGAACCAGCACACAGCAGGCTAAAATCTCATGCCTGTAAGGAAGAGGCCTGACAGTTTCTTCCGCAGACTCTTGTTAGTAGTCTTATGCAATTAACACAACAAACACAGCAAGAAGGGCTAACATGCACACAAATATTTGGGAGCCTGCTGCTCGAAACTGAAAGTGTGCGATTCAGGCCACAGAAGCCCATTAATCTGTCCCTAACAAATAAAAGCCATACGTTTTTCTTGTATCGCAGAAACCAGCTTGAATTGGTTGAAAAGGACAGCAGACCTCTTACAGATGATATGTATGCTGGAGATGAACCGAAACAAAAACACATCAGCACAGGAGATTGAACAAAAGAAAATTGTAAAACGCTAAATTAGTATTATATTTGTAGTGCCTCCAATCAAATGCTTTTGGCCTTCCTAGGGTGGCTTAGATCTTATAAGCATTCTCACAATCTTTTTATGTCATTCTCCTATTAGGAGATGTTAAAATTACTCTATGTGTCCATCGATGAAAGGAATATATTGCTTAGCACTAACACATTTAAAAGCCAGGCTTGTGTAATGAAGCTTTGGGATGCATCTATGTCCAAAACAAATTTTTAAAAAGCTGACAGAAGACAGAGTGGCTAGATGCTGGTGATACCAGCATGAGTTTGCAGAAACTCAAGGAAGCAAGCTAATAGCAATAGCACTTAGGCTTATATACTGCTCCCTAGTGCTTTACCACACACTCTGAACAGTTTACCAATATCAGCATATTGTCCCTAACAATCTGAGTCCTCATTTTACCAACCTCAGAAGGATAGGATGAAAGGCTGAATCAACCTTGAGCTGGTCAGGCTTGAATTCCTGGCAGTCGGCAGAGCTGGTCTGCAATATAGCATTCTAGCCATTGCGCCACCAGAGCTCCTGGTTAAGACTTAGACTTAGAATAACTTCATTGTCACTTTGAATGTACACGAATCGGCATACATTGAAATGAAATTTCATTGCCTACAGCTCTCAAAGAGTCTCCATCTCCAATCTACACTACATAATCATGACTAAATAAATAAATAAATAAATAAATAAATAAATGCAAAATTATGCATATACCCACATATATTGTATGACACAGAGGAACAACACTGTCTAGTTCAGATGCATACATGGCGAGAAAAATAAATCTTGTGAATTTGCCAGATGAATGACATAGGGAACAAACCTGTTACAGAATCTGGTAGTCCTGCTAGAAATGCTTCGAAACCTCCTCCCAGAGGGGAGCAAGAGAAACAGACTGTAAAGTGTGTGTGTGTGGGTCTCTAACAATGCATCGAGCTCTAAGCACATAGCGCTTATAAGCAGTATCCTGAATAATGGGAAGTGAGCTTTCTATAATCTTCTCGGCCGTCCTTACCACTCTCTGAATGGACTTTCTATCTGAAGCACTGCTGCCACCAAACCAAACAGTGATACAGTGTGTTAAAAATGCTTTCAATCGTGCCTCTGTGAAAAGTGGCCAGGACAGAAGGAGAAAGATGGGCTCTCCTCATCCAATGCAGGAAATGCAGACACTGGTTTTCACACTTCGTTAAGGATGACGTGTGGAGAGACCAGTTCAGATTGTTAGTTATCTGCCTCTCCCCAGATACTTAATACTGTTGACCAGACAGACAATCCCAGTGAAATGATGCTTACTCAGTCACACAGTCAGAATAACAGCCCTGGAGTACCCCTGTTCCATTTCTTCCAAACTACCAGCTCTTAGTGTTGAATCAGTAACCTCTAGAATATGTGTATGTAAGCCAGTCTTCCTTATAGTGTTGCTTTATTAATTACGCACAGGGGTAACTGTGGGGGAGAGGTGTGTGGGGGGGGGAGAAGGTCAAGATGGTGCCGAGAGGCATGAGATCAAAGGCTTATCCCTTTTATTTTATTTATTTATTTTTATTTATTTCTTAGATTTTTAAACCGCCCCCTCTCCCAGAAAGGGACTCGGGGCGGTGTACAGTCAGTGCATAAAATACAGACATAGCAATAAAATACATTTAAAATACATTAGAGGGGGAGATAGACTGTACAAGAAATAAATACCTAAAAACATCCCAATTAAAACCCCAAACCCAATTAAAATAAATCCCCGGGAGGTAAAACTAAGAAAGTGCCAAGCCAGCTGATTGAAATAGGTGAGTTTTTAATGTGTGTTGTGTAAAGACTGCTAACGATATTCACTAAGTAGAGGGATCTAGCTATAGTAAAACATTGTGGCTGGAACGAAGTCTGCAGAAGGGCTACAGCAGTATCATCCTTCTTGCGAAAAAGTAACTGAATCTTTGGCTTCCTAATTAATGCACGTTAAAATGAATTTCCAAGAGTCTCAAAATGGAGGCAAATGAGGGCACAGCAGGGGAAAAATAGTGCCAGATGGTAAAAACAGCACATTCTAAACAAGAAAACATAAAACCCATTTTTAAAATAATGCCTGACTTTTTTTCTTAAACTACACGAGGCAAAAAAAAAAAAAATCTCACTCTGCAATTCCTTTCATTGCTGCATTAATTCCACCCTGCAAAAATCTATTTTTCTTGTTACCTTTAGTTTTTCTGGCTTTGTAAATATCTGATTTGTCTTTCATTTATCCTTGATACATAGAATCTTATCAATTATGATCAAACCAGATTGAAAATCTTACAGAGAGGAAAGGGACAAAAAAAGAGGGGAAAAGACCTTTTTAGATTCTTAACCCCTCTCATCCTCTTCCACAACTTCAAATAAACATGGCTTGTCACACTTTTGGATGCTGAATCATGTTCCCACTTTCCATGTCAATTACCCCAAGCCCTAGGATAAAGCTCAACACCTTTCCGGCCAACCATTCTGAATGGTTAGAAGAGCTTCCTGGCAGCCTCATGACTTTGGCTTGGAGGATAGCAAAGACTATATTTTTTTCTCATCAACAACAACCTTTCAAGAGCTAGCCTTATCATTATAGTCTGCTTATAATGTTTTTATTTGGCCAGCAACTCTGGCAAACCCGGAACACACTTACGTCTATCAATCTTTACCCATCTGGGCAAGAGTGGGAGTACAGGAGGGGTGGGTTCCTGCCAGTTCTAACCTCTTCTATAGAAGAGGTTCCACAAATCTACCGTGCCATTTAGAACTGGTTCCAGCTCCCTCCCCCTGCCCGTCCGCACCATGCTTGCCCTGCCCGCCACTCACTGATTGGCTGGCTCACCAATCACCCCGCCCGCCTCTAAGAGTCCTATCTAAACCTTAAAGTCTTAAAGCTGTCAAGTTTGAACATCCCTGGGTTTTATTTCCTAAAGAGTTAGGGGTGCAAGGGTCTTGTAACTTGACAGCTTTAAGACTTGCACACTTCAATGCCAGAGTTCCTGAGCCAACATGACTGGAGGAGGAATTCTGGGAGCTGAAATCCACAAGTCTTAAAGCTGTCAGGTTTGAAGACCCCTGGGGTTTTTTCCCTAAAGGGTTAGGGGTATAAGGGTCTTGTAACTTGACAGCTTTAAGACTTGTGTGCTTCAAATGCCAGAGTTTCTGGGCCAACATTTTGGTTGCTAAGCAAGAGCGTTGTTAAGTGAGTTTCACCACATTTTAGAAGTTGGCCACGCCCACTCAGTCACATGACTGCCAAGCCACTCCCACCTGGTCACATGGCTGGCAAGCCATTCCCACAAAGCAGGCCACACCTACAGAAGAGGTTCTAAAATTTTTTGAAACCCACCACTGGAGTACAGGTATCCAAAGTGACCTGGCCTGAACCAGATTGAAGAATAGTCCTACTTTACTTCCAAATAAGAGGAGCATAGTATAGTCAGAAAAACTTCCTAAGGAACAGAGAGGACTCTGATCTTGCATGCTTACCATTAGTAAACTGTGCAGACAATATTGATTAAGAATCAAAGCCACAATCAATAACAAGCTGTTGCAAGGGTGATAAAGATCCAGACCTTCTTCCCCATCCTGTATCTCTATGTTGATATCTATGACGATGTCTATCTCTATCTTTTTACCTCTCTCTCTATTTCTCTAACTATCTCTCCATCTCTCCATCTATCTATCCATCCATCATCTATCTATCTATCATCTATCTATCTATCTATCTATCTATCTATCTATCTATCTATCTATCTATCATCTATCTTTCTATCTATCTATCTATCTATCTATCTATCTATCTATCTATCTATCTATCTATCTATCTGTCATCTATCTCTATCTCTCCCTCCCTCCCTCCATCCAATCATCCATCCATCCATCCATCCAATCATCCATCCATCCATCCATCCATCCATCCATCCATCTATCTATCTAATCCATCCATCCATCATCTATTATTTATTTATTTATTTGTTTGTTTGTTTGTTTGTTTATTCCCATCTCAGAGTGACTCACAGAGGATGGCATAAGTTAAAAATGAAACAATAAACAAGGATTCTTAAATAACCATTAAAACCATTAATACATACATATAATAAAACACAGAAGGGTTTTTAAAAAATAAAATGAAACAAAAGCCCTCATATTTAATAAAGCCACTTTGCAGGCTCCTTATTTCTAAGGGTTCTCCAGGACTGCAGGGGAAAAAAAGAGCACATATTTTTGGGAGATCTCTGGAAGACTAGGAGGGTCTGAGTCAGTCTCACTTCAGCAGGGATGATGTTCCAAAGGTGGGTGCTGCAGCAGAAAAAGCTCATCTCCTAAATCCTGTCTGATGGAACTTCTTAATAGATACGACCCATAAGAGGACCCTCCTGCCTAAACTGATGATATGAGTAGACACAATTGGGAAGAGGAAGTGCCTCAAAAGATTGCCACTCTAACAGACATACGTAGTTATAGTACATCATGACCCAGGGGAAAAATACAATGAATATTTCAGTGGTAAGGTTAGTATCCCTAGAGTTTGGAGTGAGATTTGAGAGTTATGAACAGAACAATGAGAAATGTGAGATACGTTCAGAGAAATAATGGCATTGTGTGATGAAACCATGATGTGTTGCATATGATTGAGAACCCATTGAATAATTACTTTAGGACAGATTTATCTGATAAGACTAGAATGACTATGGGGGAGAGATGACCTTGGGGAAAGAAGACATGAAGCATTAAGGCAATGTCAATTTTTAATCCTAAGAAAGAAACTCAGCATAACTTCACTTTGATTTTGTCTGGTATAAGATGGGGCAGAGAGAAATTCTTTCATGAGTCTATACCAGAGGTAATATTCTGCCAGTTCTAACAGGTTCTGGAAAACCTATTGCAGAAATTTTGAGTAGTTTGCAGAACCGGCCAATAGGCTGGCCCCATACCTGCTGCCTCCCTGCCTCCTAACCAATCTTCTTTTGTTGCCCTAAATAGGAGAACGGAGCTGGAAAGCAGGTGAGTGGGGGGGAGGGAATGGGGATTTTGCAGTATCCTTCTGCCACGCCCACCAAGCCACGCCCACAGAACCAGTAGTAAAAAAAAATTGAATCCTACCATTGTTCTATAGCAGTGACGTGCGGTGAGGTTTATGGCTGGTGAGGCTGGTGATGTCATCAGCGCGAGCTGCGGTCCCCTTCATGTTGACTCAGGAAGGCAGGGAATGGGACCACGTGTGCAGGAGGCTGAAGCTGCCTCAGCCTCCTGCACACGTGGTCCCATTCCCCGCCTTCCTGACTCCTGAGTCAACATGAAGGGGACCACAGAGTGCGCTCCACGGGACCGCGGCTCACGCTCTGTGGTCCCCTTCATGTTGACTCAGGAAGGTGGGGAATGGGACCACGTGTGCAGGAGGGAGTCTGAGGCTAGAGGAGCCTCCTGCACACGTGGTCCCATTCCCGGACCACATATGCAGAAGGCTCTTCAGCGCCTTTTCCCTTTTCCCTTTTTTTTATTTTCATGATGAGAGCGGTGAGGCTCTGCCTCCCCTGCCTCCCCTGACCGCACGTCCCTGTTCTATAGTATACTCTACACCAGGGGTGTCAAACCGCAGGCCAGATGCGTCATGCCCAGACCATGCCCACCTCAGCTTTGCAAATGGAAAAAATGTTGAAATACGTCACCTGATGGCAATGTGACACAGCGAGTTTGACACCTGTGCTCTACAACAATGGAGCGGTATTCCTGGCCTACTTTCAAAGACAATCATTGCTGGCAAGATTTTTCCCTGACTCACCACTGACATGGATAGTGAAGGTGGGGGAAAAGCTTCCTTAATAAGATATTGACTTAATCTCAGAATAATTTACGCAAAACCAATCCGCAGGCATAAGAAATATACACCTCTCCTCTTGTCATACTGATAGGTAAAAGGCACAGAGCAGCTGGATAATCTGAAATAGGATGTAATGCTGGGGAAGCCATGCTACCCAACAGAAACAAAGTTTCCTCTTTTTCTTTTCATAATCAATTTTGAAGAGCTTCTTATGTTTTGGCAAAGCCACTCATTGACAAGAACACACTAGAACCATGATGGTGAACCTATGGCACACGTGCCAGAAGTAGCTCACAGAGCCTTCTCTGTGGGCATGCATGCCATCGCCAGCTGCTCTTCTGGTTTCCTGTGCATGCATGCCTGCCAGCCAGTTGGTCTTATGCTGGAGCACATGAAGTCTTCATGTTTCTGGCGCTCTGGTGCCTGTGAAGATTGGCTGTCTGGTGTGCATGCACGCCAGTAGTGGGTTGCAGGTGATATTCCCCGCTGTGGGCATACCGGTGCCTGCCCAGAGCACCAGGTACTGTTCCAGTACGGCGCTCTGGAGGGCCCACCCGCCCGCCCGCCCGCCCTCCTTACCTGAATTTGAGCTCTTCGTCGCTTCCAGGCACATGCACAGAGTGCACAGCGCCTGTGTGATGGTCCGCCGAGCAGCTGGAATGTTGCGGAGGCTCGCGGAGGCATCGCAAGTGGTAAAGACGGATGCGCTCACTGCGTGTGCGTGCGGGCACACTACATGTGTTCATGTAGTGGACGCCGGGCCTTGTGGATCCGGAAACCACCACTGATGCACGTGTCGTAAACCTGAAGATCAGGTGGCCGGTGCACACATATGCACCAGCCAGCTGGTCTTTCAGTTTCCAGCACTCCGATGCACACGTGCATGCACGGACTCACATGCACACATTCCCGTTTGGGCACTTGGTATCAAAAAGGTTTGCCACCAGTGCCCTAGAAGGTTTGTCTCTTGTCTCTTGAATATTGTCCACAGTGGGATAATCTAGGCCCTCCAGAGTTGAAAGAGGAAATTAAAAACAGCTTCAAAAGCTCAGTAGGTCCCAGTTTCCCTACCAAATCAGCCACCATGAAATCTGTTCCAACAAGGTGCACAAAAAACAACAACAACACCAAGATGTATAATGTCAGGTCTCTAGGCTTGATAGTGCAGGCACATTTCTACCACATGGCCTTCTCCAACTCAGTTACATCACAGAGAGTGAGCATCAGGTGTTATGTCCTTACTGTCATAGTAAGCTGGGTACTTACTGGCCTTTGGAGAGAGGAGACATTAATGCCATTAAAAACCTTGGAGTAATAAGTTCCAGTAATAAGGGAACAAGCTAAAATCTCCAAGGGAACCAAGATGACCTTTTAAAATAAAAATCAGTACAAAACCTGACAGGATTCCCAGCAAAAGAACTTTCTGTATGAATTTTCTGAATGGGCTACTGCCTTAGGGCAGAATCCCTATTATGTAAGATACAGAGGCAACAGTGAAAGAGGCCCCATCCTTGGGAGAAACAGGTTCTATGCTTTAAATATGAAAAGGATGTGATTCCACAACATCCAGAGAACATTGATTTTCAGGACCTGGGTCAGTGATGGTTAACCTTTTCCGGACCGAGTGCCCAAAGTACGCGAGTGTGCACATGAATGCATATATATATGCCCCTGAACCCCCAAAATGCAATGCACATGCAGCCCCCCCATGCACCCCCACGCATGTGCCCCCACATGCCCTGCTCCCCATCCATGCACAGCAGAGACCCAAAGACCAGCTGGCTGTCGGGAGGCATGCACGCATGTGCGGCAGAGCTAAACTGAGGCGACAGTGGGTTGCCGGTGGTAGGCCCCAGTACGGGCGTACCGGTGCCTGCAGGGAGCACCAGGTACTGTTCCAGTATGGTGCTCCGGAGGGACCACCTGCCTTCCCTCCTTACCTGTATTTGAGCTCTTCGATGCTTCCACACATGGAGCATACAGCGCCTGCGCGACGCTCTGCGGAGGTGTCACGGAGGCATCACGAAGCATCACAGGAGGTAAGGATGCATGTGCATGCATGCTGCACACATTCATGTGGTGGACGCCGGGCCCCGTTGTACCATGCTGGTTGCAACAGGATCTAGAACCCACCACTGTACCGAGGCTACTGCTTGCGTGCTGCATCTTATCACAACCAATTCATATTCATATGCTGATGGCTAGCAGTTGAAGCGCTGCCTGTTAGAGAAGGACTACCTCTTTTTCATTCTAACTGCTGAGTCTTGCAGGAAAGGCCATTCACAGGACCGCTTGTGAAGCAGGCAGGAAAGGGGCTCTGTCCATATTCTTCCCAAATTATTTTAATATCCTGCTAACGGAGCTGCAGAGAATTGGTTTGAATTCTCTGTGCTTTCTGCAGGGGGGAAAAAACCCATCAAGACCAATGTTTTTTAATGCGGCTTTATGTAATTTGTTTTGCTAATTCTGCAGAATTGGTGTCATTTTTATCTTGTGATTATTGTTGTTTTATGGCCTCCTGTTTTGCTTTATAATGATTGAATTACTTCAGTATCGAAGGCTGCCTCGTGTTTATTTTAAACACATTCATAAAACGAGTAATTTAATTAAATTAGCTAAGTAACTGATAGTAGATTACTGTGGCTGAATTAAAGGAGGTTGTTAAATAATGAATACCATAGATTCATAGACAGCATTATAACAAACTGACTGATGAGTGCATCTTGGCTGGAGTGCACTATTATATTACAGTGCATTGTACTCTGCAGTTCAAGAAATGAGTTGCAGTTAATTCAAAACTCTAAGAGTTATTAGAGTTTTATACTCTAAAACGTAGGTTTGGAAAGCTTCATTTAAATAATAATAATCACTTTTTCATGTAACCTCAAAGGGTGGGCAACAGCTAAAATAATGTTCTATATCAGCATCTCGATCAGTGTTTTTTTCAAACTTGGCAACCTTTAGACTTCAATTCCCAGATTTCCACAACCACTTTTTATCCTGGATCAAAATAACTCTTGAAATATTGTTCAGGTCTCAGTAAACCCATGCATAACAATGTTTATATCTACAGTTAGCACCTCACAGTGTATCAAGCTAAAAACAAAAAAAAAAAAAAGCCAAAGAAACCCAGGTGAGAAAGGCTGGTGTAGGGTATGGGTGTATTTTTAATGTCAGGTTGCCACATTCTAAGTACGGGCCGCCCTCTGTATAAGGAGGGCAGGAAGAGAGGACCCCATCATTCACTGATGTGCATGTGGCTTCTGCCTGCTTTGAGTTGAAAGAAATGTTTAGTGGATTCTAATGGCTTAAGACTGAAGCCATTGGATGGTCAGCATTGTAATCAACCCCTGAATTTGTAGCGATTGGATCTATACTGTAAGGCAATGATGGAGAACCTTTTCAGCACCAAGTGCCCAAATGCGTGCCCCGGAGTGCCGGAAACCAGAAGACCAGGTGGATGGTACGCATGCGTGCACTGGCAATCTGGTCTTCACGTTTCCGCCATGCACATGCACACCAGCCAGCTGGTCTTTGCGTGCCCTGGAGTGCCGAAAACGAGATGACCAGGTGGTCCTTCAGATTTTCCAACAGTGTACCCTTTGCCAGTATAGCTGTGTCCCATTTTGCTGCCGGGAGTCCTGTTTCCTGAGTCACAATAGTGTAAGCTCTGGTATTTCAGAAATGGTGGTGGCAAACCTATGGCACACATGCCATAGATGGAATGCAGAGTTCTCTCTGTGGGTATGCGCACTAGTCTTTGGGTTTACAGGGCTCCGGCATGTGCAAAGACTAGCTGGCTGGCATGCATGCGCATGGCGGGCCCTGGAAGCCCGAAGACAAGGTGGCTGGTGCGCATGCCCACAGAGAGGGCTCTGCATGCCACCTCTGGCACAGGTGCCAGAGGTTTGCCATCACAGCTGTAAGGTAAAGATTTCCCCGCGCTATGTGCTAGTCATTTCTGGCTCTAGGGGTGGTACTCATCTCTGTTTCTAAGCTGAAGAGCCAGCACTGTCTGAAGATGTCTCCATGGTCTAAATGCCGAAGGTGCTTCCCAGCAAAGTGGCCCCTATTTTTCAACTTGGGTTTTTATGTGCTTTTGAACTGCTAGGTGGGCAGAAGCTGGGACAAGTAACAGGAGCTCACCCGTTATAAGGTGCTAGGGATTCGAACCGCTGAACTGCCAAATGTGCACTGGATCTGCCTGGGGTAGTGCAATCCTAACCAGAATTCAAGATGTTACAGACCTGGAGCTAGAAGCTCCATTCACCCAAAGCTACTTGGTTTTCTTACTCCCAATTATCAACCCCAATTGGGACTGGCCTTGGAGAAAGGAGTCAAACAGGTGCAAGACTGTGCCACCCAGGTCCAGGCTCCACAGCCAGCCCAAAAGGATGCCATGGTTGAGAGGTCAAGAAGAATAAGGATGAATGCACGACTCTTGGCATAGTTCATCCACAAGCGCAACTGTTTTTGTATCATAATTGGGCCTGAAACGTTTCCTTTCCTTTCCATCCCATCCCATCCCATCCCATTCCTTCCCTTTCCCACTTGCCCATTGCCTCTTCTCCATATATTAATATTTTCTAATAAAAGATGTGTTAAAAACCCCAACAAAAAAACCTCTGTCTAAATAAAAAGCTCTGAATTAAAAGATGCATTCTATGTCTTCTTCTAAACAATAGCAAGCAGGGAGTCAGCATCACACACACTGTTCCATAATGTGGGATCTATACAGAAAAAAGCCAAATTACCTGTGCTGTTAAATGCTATAGTGGAATCTGCAAAGGGGACTACACTGAAGATCTAAAAGCACAAAGAAGATTATGCAGAAATAGGAAGCCCTGCAAGTCATTTGTTCCTAAGATTTCTGGATATGAAGATCAAAACGTAATTAAAAATAAAATAAAATAGGCCTCTTAGCTTGATTAGTAGACTTTGCACTGATTTGCCAAAGACCACCCACTGTCTGAAGAGCCACTGTTAAATTTATTTCAAGCAAGACCTAGCAAATAAATGTTGCATGGATATGGATACAGGATAAATAAAAGATGATAGGAAATAATAGAAGTATAATCTTACCTCTTAGCCTATAATAAGCTTGGTGGCTTGCTAAAATTTGCTTCACTGATTCTTGAGGGCAGACCTTCACTCCAGTTGAGATAAAAGAGGATCTCTTAGTCCGATGCTTGGGCATATCAAATATCCTCCGAATAGTCGATACTTTAGACCTCTTTGCCAAGTTTTCTGACTTTTCAGAGCCTGAATCCTCTGCCAGATGTTTGGCATCATTGTGATTAATTTCATTAGGGGCTTCTGTAAGAGGAAAGACACAAAAACACATCCATAAAATTATTATCTGCTAATAAGAGCTATTGCAATAATAATAATAAGTTAACAATAATAATGGAAGACACAGTTGCTGGTCAGTGGCAATAGACTGGAAGAAGTTAACCTCAAAAGAGGAATCTTTCAAGGAGACTCATGCTTACCACTATTATTGTTATTGCGTTGATTCCTCAGGCAACAATACCGAATAAGTCTCAGCTGTTTGGAAAACTATGATCTGAAATAGAATCACTGCTCAACAGTGTCTATATAGACTGCCAAGATATTATAATAGAGATTGTCTGGACAAATGTGACATCAGCATCATAACAGGGGGAAAATTGTGAAAACTGAAGGAATGGAGGTGTCTTGTGGAAATAACACCAAAGATGTTCACTGCAAATACCTGGAACCATTGAGAGTAGGCAAGAAAATGCAGCAGTAAAGAGGTATAGAGCTAGGTGGGAATGACCTTGGGAGACCGGGTGAATATATTTTTTTCCAAGGAACGGTCAGATAACAGGGAACATAGTCCTCAGCCACATAGTGGGTGGAGCAAGAGACAAAGGACGGATCGCATCCTGCCTCACACATCCCTACGACCAATTCGCTCACACAGAGAGGGACTTCTCCGGGTGCCGTCCGCCAAACAGTGCCGGGGGGCGACACCCAGGAGCAGAGCCTTCTCTGTGGTGGGCCCAGCCCTGTGGAATGACCTCCCCCGTGACATCAGGATTACTTCCGATCTCCGCTCCTTCCGTGTACAGCTGAAGACCCACCTCTTTCAATTATCTGGCCTGGCTCAATCGTAATTATTCTTATTCCTCCTAACTGGTTTTAAATTGTATTTTAAACGTTAAATTTTAATTCTATATGGGGTTTTTATAATTGGGGTATCTTAATGCGGGTTTTTTTAACTGTCTATATGATGTAAATTGTCTACCTCCTCCGAGTTCGAGTCCGTGTTTGTGTATCTGTATGTATGTTCTGTATGTACGCCTATGTGTTTTTATATATTTTCTGTGTTTTATATGCCCCATTGTACGCCGCCCCGAGTCCTACTTGGAAAGGGAGCGGCTAATAAATTCAAACTTATTATTATTATTCTACCCTAAGTTATTAGGCTGTAATGGTGAAAGTGGGGAATTGTACTTTCAGACTTGCAAGATTCTGTTAAGGTAGCTTTACAATAGAATTAGCTGATCTGGTCTTGTTTGTGACAGGACGTGACAGAAATGGAAAGGTCGGGGGATGGGGAAACAAGAGAGTGAAAATGTCCAGTTGCATGAAATAATGGAAATAATGAGAGAAAGTCTCCAATATGAACATTGCAGAAATGTATCTTTAATTTGTTGGTGTGGGATAAATTAGTTTATAGACATTCCACTGGAATTGACTCTATAACTCCAATTTGTTTTTAAAAAAAGATTTGAAACTGCTTGTAATTCTAATATGCTAAGAGAGCTGGGGGGAAGTTTACAAGTGGTAAAAATAGTCTTATGAAATAATAAAATCTAGAGACAATAGGGTAAAATTACTCTTGCAGAAAATGCAGGATTTGTCAAAATGTAGACAGCATTAAATGAGTGTGAATAAATTTGTCAAATCTAGATTCTATGCCTCACATAACTTTACAGAACACTGTAATTTATTTATTTTCCTTAAACTAAGACTAGAAATACTGGAGGTTTTATATTCCATTGAATTGAAAAAAATCTTTCCAACTTTGTGAAGATAATAAAAGAACAGTTAAGTACTTATGTTGTTCATTTAAATTTAACAGAATTATAATATTGATTTTAAATGTCAAGGTTCCTCTGAAATAATATGCCTATTTCCTCTGGCATCTATCTATCTATCATCTATCTATCTATCTATCTATCTATCTATCTATCTATCTATCTATCTATCTATCTATCTATCTATCATCTATCATCTATCTATCTATCTATCTATCTATCTATCTATCTATCTATCTATCTATCTATCTATCTATCTCTATCATTTATTATATATCCATCCATCCATCCTTATTTCACAGCCAACCAGGATTAAAAGGAAAAAGAAATGGTGAAATGTATCTGTAAAGCTTTCTAAAGCACAAATAATTATTCTAAGAGACCAACAGTATGTGTACAACTTGATTGCTGATATCTGACTATAGATGACAAAAGTATTGGGGAAAAAATGGGTTCATTAAGGGAAAAGATTTTTTTTTTAAAGATCAAGTACAGTATATCAGGGAATTACCATAGCACATCACGAAAATCAAGAGCTAAATATTTAGTTGAGCTTTGCAAACTTACGTCAGTGTTTTTTCTTCTATAAAATTAAGCTTCTAGCCATGCCATAAACACTAATTATTGTGTCACTTCATATTAGATAGATTGAAAGAAAATAAAAAGGGAAAGAGGCTTCATCTTGACAATCTGGAAATAACTGAATTGAACTTTAGCCAACAAAGAAAAGGGAAAGAAAAGGCCCCTTCAGCAATATATTAAAAGTTGTCTTTCAAAATTAGATAATTCATCACCTTAGTTTCTGTACCCAATCCTAAATTTCATTACAAGCCTCAAGCAATGTGAAAAAAAGTATATGAGGGACATTTGCATATGTCATTTAGGCTCGCCTGTCCTGTAATCATGGCAGCTTAATTTCAAATCAATTTAAAAAAAACAAGTCCGGAACTGAGACATTTTGACAACTGCTAACCAGATATTCATTCCTGACTGAAGATAACTTATACCCTTCCTTCTACCTATCTACCTATCTACCTATCTACCTATCTACCTATCTACCTACCTACCTACCTACCTACCTACCTACCTACCTATCTATCTATCTATCTATCTATCTATCTATCTCATGATCATGTGACTATGGAATGCTGCCAATGGCTGTAAAAGTGAGCCAGTTCTCAAGCACCCAAAATGCAATCAGGTGACCATGGGGGTATGTGTAGCTGTCATAACTTTGAAAACAGGTCGTAAATCACTCTGGGGAAGTCTGTAGTAATTTCAAATGATCATTAAGTGACTGGTAATAAGTTGAGGACTATCTGTACAATGTAAAAACTGTAACAGTCACTATGTAGGCAGGCAAGCAGAAGACTAATAAAGTGCAACCATGAACACCAACTAGCAATCATAAGATACATCAAAACCTCCATAATCTCACAACACATGGGCAAAGTCAACTATAGTTTCAATTGAGAAGCTGTGAGCATCCTAGACCAAACTAAATCCAAAAATGCTAGGGAATTCCTGGAAGCTTGACATTTAGGACAAACCAGCCATCAATAGACATATAGAGATTAATCACATTTATACCCACTCAAAAGAGATAATAAAAAAAAACTAAGAGGGAAAGAAAAAGAGTGGAATACATCTTCTCCAGCAGTCAATACCTAGACAAGCAGGGATTAACACCAGACAAACAATCAAGCAGAAAACAATACCCTTATCAATGAACAATCAAGGAGAAAACCATACCCCCACTGACATTGTCAAGGCCGGCTACTGTACATAAATAGGGAGCAAACCTCACTGGCACTGACAATGTTACCTAGTTGGGTAATGAAACATCTGCAAGCAAACAACCATGCTCCACAGTGCAACTGTGTTACATACAGGAAAATAGTTTTTCTATTTTCGATTAAAGCATCAGAACGTATAGCACATACATGCAGAGACAACACCGCCTTTATTTTTAAAAATCTTTTCTTATTAGATGTTTTGTACATTAATAACTTCTAGACCTTTGCTTAGTACTAAAACACCACATCAGGTAGAAGTTTTGCATAAGACGTCAGAAGTTGCTGGCTCCCAGTTTATATATAAATATTTTCAGAGCTTCAACCAGCTAGGAAAAAGTAGCTGGTTGTGGAAAAGAAAGTAAGAATTAAAATAAAGGCCTTCCAGGTTTTGAACCAGCAACCTATATGTGCTATATGGCTTTTTAAATCACTGCAATATTTGCGAGGGATATCAGGCAGGGGAACTTAGAATAGATGAATATAACTTTTGGATACACTAAAGGGGCATTTGTTCTTCTGCAAAGCATTTCAATGGACTGCTGAGGTGAGCCTGTTAGGAAGTAAAAGTCCTGCCAAAATGCCACATCATAGAAAAAAGACCCCCCTCCCCAATTACTGGAAGAAAATACATCCAGAGATCAAATCTTGTACCGGAAGAGGGATGAGATAAAATAGACATGATTTGTTTTTGGTTTTGCATTCAAATAATAGGGACACAGTGGCTCAGCAGTTAAGATGCTGAGCTTGTCGATCAGAAAGGTCGGCAGTTCAGTGGTTCGAATCCCTAGTGCCGCGTAACCTAGTGAGCTCCCATTACTTGTCCCAGCATCTGCCAACCTAGCAGTTCGAAAGCATGTAAAAATGCAAGTAGAAAAATAGGAACCACCTTTGGTGGGAAGGTAACAGTGCTCCGTGTGCCTTAGGCATTTAGTCATGCCGGCCACATAACCACGGAGACATCTCCGGATAGTGCTGGCTCTTCAGCTTTGAAACGGAGATGAGCACCGCCACCTAGAGTCAGGAATGACTATCTCAAACATGTGAGGGGAACCTTTACCTTAATAGTTGTGGTCCTGTTCTGATGATGAGAGAGATTTGGCAATACGGATACGCAAAATCAAGATTTTCAACAAATTAAAAAACCGAAAAGATTTTGGTAGTCTATTTTTTTAAAAAATAAAACTATTTAGGTGCCTAAGTAGAAGTATCGCGAGGCTTGGAAACCAGAAAGAGTTTTTAAGCACAGGTGTGGAATATGTGGGGCAAAAATAGAGGAAAAAGTAAAATGGGCTATTTGGTAAATTTCTAAAATCTATCTGATTCATAACAAAGATTAAAACAAACATGAAACCATATCCTGCCATCCATAAGCACAGCATTTTGATGTACTTTATAAAATTTTTGCTTGGAACTAGGGCTTCAGAGAAAGCAGATCTCATAATGATACTCAGCTATACATTTCCACCCCGAACCACCCCAATGAGGCCGTCGAAATGATGTCCCGGTGTTTGGAGGCCGTACGGGTCTGGATGGATGGCAACCGACTAAAACTCAACCCTTCCAAGACGGAGTGGCTGTGGCTTCCGGCCCCCCGGTTCAACCAGGTGCTTCCCTCTCTGGCCATTGGGGGCGTGCAACTAGCCCCCATGGAACAGGTGCGCAATTTGGGCGTCCTCCTAGATGCCCGGCTGTCCATGGATGACCATGTAACAGCCGTGGCTAGGGGGGCGTTCCATCAGGTCCGCCTGATGCGCCAATTGCGCCCCTTATTGGACCGGGATGCCCTACGCACAGTCACCCATGCGCTAGTGACGTCTCGCCTGGACTACTGCAATGCTCTCTACATGGGGCTTCCCTTGAGATGCACTCGGAGACTACAGTTGGTCCAGAACGCGGCCGCGCGGGTGATTATGGGGAGGTCTAGATACTCCCCTGTAACACCTCTCCTGCGCGAGCTGCACTGGCTTCCTGTGGTCTACCGAGTGCGTTTCAAGGTTTTGATTATGATCTTTAAAGCGCTTCATGGCATAGGACCTAGTTACATGCAGGATCGCATCCTGCCCCACACATCCCTACGACCAATTCGCTCACACAGAGAGGGACTTCTCCGGGTGCCGTCCGCCAAACAGTGTCGGGGGGCGGCATCCAGGAGCAGAGCCTTCTCTGTGATGGGCCCAGCCCTGTGGAATGACCTCCCCCGTGACATCAGGATTATTTCCGATCTCCGCTCCTTCCGTGTACAGTTGAAGACCCACCTCTTTCAATCATCTGGCCTGGCTCAACCGTAATCTTTTCATATTCCTCCTGACTGTCTTTTTTAAATTTTAAATTTTTATTGTATATTGGGTTTTTTATTAGACGGGGCATGTTAATGGTTTTAATTTGTCTTAATGTTTTAATCTATTACCTCCTCCGTGCATGTATGTCTTTGTATATATGTATGTTTATATATGTCTTAGTGTACGCCGCCCCGAGTCCTGCCCGGAAAGGGAGCGGCTAATAAATCCAAATTTATTATTATTATTATTATAACAGAATAAGGAAATGTAACATATGTATTTAGCATTTAGAAAGCCACACCCATACTGTGATGCACATGACCCCAGTGTACATGCATGCCCGATCAGCCCTCCCCCCCATTTTGGCATCCTTTTTTCGCCCTCCCCAGACTCCAGAGTCTTTTTAGGAGCCTGGAGAGGGCGAAAACAGTCTCCCCCACCCCTCTGGAGGCCCTCCAGAGGCTTCAGGAGCTTCCCTGAAGCTTCCGGAGCGTGAAAAACTGGCCCTATGGGCAAACCGGAAGTTTGGGAACAGACATCCGGTTTGCTCGTAGGGCCGGTTTTAGCCCTACAGAGCCTTCAGGGGCTTTCAGGAGGCTTCCCTAAAGGCTCCAGAGGGCAAAAAACTACCCTGCAAGCAAACTGGAAATCACTTCCGGTTTGCTCGTAGGGCCAGTTTTAGCCCTCTGGAGCGTTTTAGCTCTCTGGAGGGCGAAAAATGGCCTCAAAAGAAGGCCAAAGTCAGGGCAACGCCTCGCATGCCCTCGCATGACAGGGCAACGCCTCACATGCCTGACAAATGGCTCCGTGTGCCACCTGTGGCACAAGTGCCATAAGTTCGCCATCACGATCCTAGGGGTTAATGGTTCTTGGCTGCTGGTACAGAAAACTCCTGGGTCCTCTACTATGTTTTTATATTAAAATAAAAATTAGTTGGTTTTTGGTGCCTATACTCAATAGAAGAGCCAATGTTTATTGTGATGTTCTGTGAGAACAACATACATTTCATTCAAGTCTGGGCAAACATTTGCATCTGGAAAGCCTCACTTAACTGTGTTTTTTTTTTTTTTTTGGGTGGACAAAGAATAAAACAGGTGGAGTAATAACACAGCAGATTGGTTTCCAAAGTTTATTTTCTTGCATTGCTTGTTGTTTCTTTCAGTAATGTTTACCCTATTGTAGGGTTTACTCCAGAGGTGGGTTCCTTCCTATTCGGTCTGGTTCGGCCAAATAGGTAGTAACTCCGGTGGACACATGACCGTACCGGTTCTATAATCAGCAGCACCATCTTTATTTTCTGTTCTGCACATGAGTGGAACAATCTTCATTAAAAATGTAATTTATATTCATTTTTGAATGAAGATGTGCATGCGCAGATCATTTTAAATGAAAATGTACACATGCACGGAGTGCAATTTTTTTTTACTACTGAACCAGTAGTAATGGCGGCTGGAACCTACCCTTGGCGGCTGGAACCTACCCTTGGTTTAGTCCATAGTTTCTTTTAATGTTTATCATCTCAAAAATGGCCTGAAACTATCCTAGCAGTTGTTAGTATTCTTTGTGAGTGATTCCAGCGTAAAAAAAAAGATTTGGGGGCCACGTGTAGCCCCGGACAGTCAGGTTCTCCGTATCTAATCTTCTTTGTAGCACACATTCTTTCATACTGTTTATAAAGGATGAATTAAACTCTTGATCTTATTAGTTTAATTTTAGTCACATTTTACTAAAGACAAAAATCTTACAGAATGTTAAAAACATACGGTTTTAATGAACCTATTTTGAAATACCTCGCCTTCAAATAGCTTATTTAAGACATGTAACGGGAGGAATAGCTATTCTTATATGCATTTCCTCTTATTTCATCTACCAGCAAGTGTGCTTCAGGATCATCCAATAATGGACACATTTTACGTTCTTTAAGAGTGGGTAGACCTAAAAAAAGATCAGTGCTGGGCATGGAACCTGGTGATGATCATCAAGGAAAGAGTTTAGAGAACCAGAGATGCTATGTTGGGTGCCCACGTCCAAAGAAAGGGGCTGGAAGACTGTAAGACCTTCAATGCTGAGTCTGACTATTTAGGCCAGTATTTCCAGCAACTATATCACTCAGATGGAAGGCCAAATATAGACCCCCAAAGGTCAAGATGCCTGTGAAATTAATTAGGCCTAACATCTACAAAGTTTGAAGGTTCAAATTTTGGACTTTCCCAATGTCTCTGATTATAATGGAAAAGAGGATTTCTCAATCTGTCCTTTCCAGTAAAATTAATAATTTCCCACCTCTTTAATGATGGCTGCTAATGATTACTAGAATGGTGGCAAGAGAGAAGGAGGATTTTCTCCTTCTCTGCCCAAGGTTGCCATAATCTTTTTTGTGGGGGGGGAAATGCATTTCCAAAGGAAAACTGGAACTTTGAGTGAGTAACTGTAGTAGGCCTAGGGAAGGGTTGTGAAGGAAAAAAAGGAGAGCTGTTGCCAAAGAAACAGTCAGTTACGTAGGGCTTGAGCCTGGGCCAAGAAACCAATGTGTGAAAACATATCAGACAAGCCACTCCCTAGTTTGAATGACAATAAGGTGAGGGAAGGTGGAAACATATTCAGAGTTGAAAAATTCTGTTACTGGAGCTGTTGCAGCAAAAGTAATCCTGGCCTATTGGTTTCTTAATCTGGTCTTCCTTGTAAGGCTGACATCAGTCTTGCAACTCTCATACTCCCTATCTGAAGAGGCAAAATATTTCATTTTGGTTACTGGATATGGCCTCCAATTCTCAGGATGTAGACAGCAGACTATCTGCTGTGTACATTGTTGCAATACTATCAGCTTGTGGATGTATAAATAACTAATTTCCAAAATGCCACAATGCAGCTAACTCAACAGTTGGCATGGAATTGGCCTCAACCCACAGCAGTGGATCAGCCTGCAGGACAGCTGGTACTTCTGTATTCTGTTGGTAGCCTGCCAGAAAACTTTGGAGGAGAGCACTTCCTGACTTTCACGATTCAATGTGAACTGCTCATGGTGGGCAGTGAAATTTCCCATAGATCATACTAGAGTGATTTTATGCTAAGTTTACTAAAGGAAAGAGCAGCTGGAATTGGCAATGGTGATATATAAACAGGCCTCAAACACTCAGAGGCAGGAGGGGTGTGTGTGCTAGAATTGCTGAAAGGGATTTGGTATGGCTTTCTAGAAAACATTTGCTGTCTGCCTGACCTTCAAAGAAGAATTTTCTCAACGAGAGAGAGAGAGAGAGAGAGAGAGAGAGAGAGAGAGAGAGAGAGAGAGAGAGAGAGAGAGAGAGAGAGAGAGAGAGAGAGAGAGAGAGAGAGAGAGAGAGAGAGAGAGAGAGAGAGAGAGAGAGAGAGAGAGAGAGAGAGAGAGGCATGAAAGGGAGATGGTGGTTTAGAGATTAGGTATCTGAGTGCTTGGAAGATTGGCTCATAAATAAGGTATTTTTTTCCACAGTTTGAATAAAGTGGCTGGAGTTTCTTCTCAGTTAACATAAGCTGTGGGGAGGCAGATGGAATTTGCCCATGAGTTAGAAAGTAAGCCAATCTGTTCCATCTGTTCTGTGTCGGTAACTGATATCTTGACCATGGAAGCATTCAGTTGTGCATCAGAGTATTCCTTTTCCCCAGGAAGACTTTGTAACAAGGTTCAGTTGTGCAATATGTAAACAAAGCTTCATTCTGGACAGGAATCCTTAAACATGAGATACATAAAATTATATTCAAGAACACTCTTCACAATGGGGGAAAAGGCCATCTCATTTCAGTTCTTATATAGCTAACTAGCTGATAACCTAGCGTAGCCCAGGTATGTATTTATCCCAATCCTGTATTACAGGGAGCCTCCTTGTGGAGTACTGCAAAGCCATTACCATGGCAACTCCACTGTGCTGTAAAGTAGAATCCATTTTAACAGAATCCTGTATTAGAGGGAGCCTCCTTGTGGAGTACTGCAAAGCCATTACCATGGCAACTCCATTGTGCTGTACAGTAGAAGCCATTTTAACAGAATCCTGTATTAGAGGGAGCCTCCTTGTGGAGTACTACAAAGCCATTACCATGGCAACTCCACTGTGCTGTACAGTAGAAGCCATTTTAACAGAATCTTAACAGAACCCGAATCCAAAATGCACACTATCACGGTCAAAAGTACAGTGATTTGACACTATAGATAGAATTCAGTCCTTTTCATTTCAGAGGCCCAGGCGTTTCGGAGTTATGCTGGAACACACACACATGGACACCCCACCCCCACCCCCACCCGTACACACCAAGGGGTGTTAGGCAGGGGTGGGTTTCAGCCGGCATTACTGCCGGTTCACTTGTGCATGCACTTTGCATGCGCATGAATAGTTCAATGGAAATTGTTCTGCGCATGCGCAGAACTAAAAAAAAAGATGACGGCGACCAGGGAACCAGTTTGTGGGTGTGGACAGCCTGGGTCACTGCCGGTTCTGTGACCCAGGCCATCATACCACTACCGGTTTGGCCGAACCGGGCCAAACCGGTAGGAATCCATCTCTGGTGTTAGTTGTGTATTAGCCGCACAGTAGTTTTTTCCAGAGAGTAAGTCATCTGCATACCAAGTTTTGCAACTTCTCTTCCCTCTCAGTTTTACAGTCCAAGAAATGAGGAAGAGTCCCTTCTGAGACATTTGTCAGGTCTCCATTCCTTCTGTCAGCTAAGCTGCCTCTTATCTGAGCCATGCCTAGTCCGTTGCTATTGCTATTCCTCCTCCTCCTCCTCCTGTTTCTCGAGGATATGCTTACAAATCATTGCAGCTATAAACTAGAATGGGAAATTGAAAAAAAAATATCCTGGAAGAAGGCAATAGTAAATCACTTCCATTTCCCCTCCTCCCAACATAAACATTTAAAATTCCAGAAGCATAGGTGCTTAATTCACAACCTCTTTATCTTTGACATTTAATAAACTAAACTAATATATTGGTTTTATTGCATTTCTTATATCTGCATATAACATATTCACCAATGACAACAAGTTTTGCCCTTTTACTTAGTTCTGTTAATTGGCACAGGCATTTGATCTTTTTTTCTACACATTGAAGACAGCTGTGGAAATATTGTATGTTGTCACTACAATTCAGTTGTAGATAGGCAGGCATCTGTCATCCTCCAGTGATATTTCATTATCACTTAACATTTACATCCAATTTTTCTCCTTCATATTTCGATACTGAAGATTTCACTATTTTCCAGAGGGATCTCTTTTATGCTTTGCAATATCTGACTTAACATCAGGGTCACCAATTTTATTTTTACAGTAAAATTGAAACCAGCAACAGCCCTCAGTGTTAGAGAAAAATGCCAACTTATTATAATTATCTACTGCTGAATAATTTTATTGGCTTTTGAATATTCAATGATAGGTTGTTTTCAGTATAACTTTGGAACTATCAGAACTTACTTTTTTTCCCAGACAGACCAGGGAGACATTAAAATTAAAGAAAATAAAGACAAAGAAAAAAAGTTACAAAGAACAGGCTTCTGATCTTGACATATTATTTTATTCTCTCTCTCTCTCTCAGGATCCATCATAATTTTATTCTTTCCATAATCTATCTTTTCCAATCCTCAAATCTGAAAATCACAGGTTTATTTCTTTTCTTTTTCCAGCAATTTTTTTAAAAAAAGTTCTACTCACTAATAAACGCAGTAGTTGAACAAACATCTCTGCTAGTTCCAGTATCTTTTCCACCATTCCTCCATTGTGGGTATTTTAAAGTCTTTTCATTTTTGTGCATATAATAGCTTTGTGGAAGTAATCATATACAAGTAGTCCTTGACTTACAATAGTTCATTTAGTGACCACTCAAAGTTACAACACCACTGACAAAAAACCCTGACTTATGACCATTTTTCACACGTACAACTGTTGCAGCATCCTCCTTGGTCATGTGATCAAAAACTCAGATTTATGACGGTTGCGGTGTCCCTGGGGTCATCTGATCCACCTTTGGTGACCTTCTGAACAAGCAAAGTCAATGGGGAAGTCAGATTCACTTAACAACTGTGTTACTAACTTAACAACTGCATTGATTCACTCAACTGTGGCAAGGAAATTAGTAAAATGGGGCTAAATTCACTTAACCCATGTCTCATTTAACAACATGAATTTTGAGCTGAGTTGTATTCGTAAGTCAAGGGCTACCTGTATATAAATACACTTTCTTAGTTGTATATTAAAACCTCTCATCAAAAAAAGGTTCAAAATCAGAATATTTTAAAAACACATTACAGGTTGCAAAAGGAGTTACACTTTGGAGGGGTGTCTCTCATATTGCATCATATGAAAATTATAATAAGTATGATGCATATGACACTCAAAGAAATAATTGCACATCATGTAAAAGAGCATTGGCACATCTGCAAAAGCCAAGGACTTTGGCAGACAAATTAGTAAGGAATTGATATTTTATTGGGAATATAAGTTTTCTGGTGAGTTGCAAAGAGTTTTAAGCCTGTCACAAATATACATTTATTATAAAATGATATGAGCATATGAGCTCAGATGCTTGGAAAGCAATAACCATCATTCTTTGTATTGCTAGGGAATAAGCAAATTGCTGAATGGAAAATCATTTATTTCTTCCAAAAGTTGTACTAGAGATTTGGGATATAAAGTGAGAGGGTGGATTAAAAATAGTTAATTTAGTTCATTTGATTTATCTTAGGAATCAAACCCATTTTTCTGAATTATTCCCTTTGTGCCTTCTCCTACATGGTTTAAAAGTCTTTTTCTCCTAGTCTCCTCTGAGGCTTTTGGGAACATAGAATTGATTGACTGCAGGAGGGAGGAGGAGCAGGGGAAAAAATGAACATGCTTAAAATAATGTGTGAATCAAATTGCAGGTTTTCTACATGTTCATCGCAAAGCATAATTGAAACTAAGCCACATCGGAAGCATATAATTATTCGCAACATTTATCTGAAAATGCAAAATACAACTGGCAATCACATTTAGTATTATCATATCCCTTCATATTGTTCAGTGTGCTTGGAAAGTACTGTAAATTGATTAATTTAAAACCGAGACACATGTACTCACCCTCATCACAATATAGATACAAAGAGCATGACCAATAGCAGCATCTTCAATGAACAATAATTTCGGACACAGCCACTTTACCACAGCCTATTAATTTGGATCATTACTGGATGAAGAACCTTTGATTTGTGTCATCTCTCGTTTCTCTGTAAGATTTTGTTTTGTTTTAACTTGTTACTATTTAAGTTGTTTTTTTACACGATGTGAAGATTTTAAAAATACTGTGAAAATAAATTTGTATAAATTACTGAATATGATAGCTATCCCAAATTATCTTCTTAAGGATTGAATTTGTCCCATGAATTATATTTCAAGGTCATTTGCAGGTTTTGAGTTAGAGAACTATTTAGATGAAATACAATTAATCTGATACAACAGCTGTTATAAGAATTCTATTGCGGATAAAGAATATAATTTGCAGAGTATTATTCATATTTAGTCTATACATGTATTTAATCTACGCTGATCATTATTTTAAAAAAAATATCTGCATTTTTAATCTGTTTATTCATGGCAACTTCATCAAAATTAGTCTTGGAATATAATCTGTATTTTTAAAACATTATTAATTCTTCCACTATTTCTTATCTGGAAGATAACAATTTGGACTCTTATTTTATTGTTAATCCTTTTGTATTCTTTTTTCCTAAATTAATAGGCTAATATTTTTTTAATTTGCATATTCAAAGTTTTTCTGTGTATTCATTTTTATTTTCAGAAAAGAAAACACATAGTTCAGTATGAACTGTGGAGTCCTAGGTTCTCTTTGAGTTTTATTGCCAGCAGATGTTTCATTACCCAACTAGGTAATATTATCAGTGCTAGGAAGTGTGTGGTTAACTTCCTGTTTATAAACAGTAGTTTGCCTTGCCATTGTTAGTGGCGGTCTTTGATTTCCTGTTTTTTCTTTTAAGTATTAGACTGAATTCAATTTTTAAGGATGGATTTGAAAAAGCAGCATAGAAAGTGTATTGACATACTTGAACTCCGGTGTTGGAGAAGTCTCCTGATAAAGCCACACATAGCCAAGAAAACAAATAGATCCTATCAGTCCAAAATTCTCACGTGAGGCCCAAATGAACAGACCCAAATGATATTTTGGACACATTATGCAAAATTCCAGCTCTTGCTTTTACAAGTTGGGAACTATTGGAAAAAAGTGAAAGAAAAAAAGAGAGGGAGAAGGGAGAGAGGGAGGGAGGGAGGGAGGGAGGGAGGGAGGGAAGAAGGAAAAGGAAGTGTGTGACCAGAAGCAAGGATTTTATTACAGTGGTGAGGAGTGCACCATTGGAGGACTTGAAGGAGCAGGCTGGGAACAAGTTATCATAGAGAAGATCTATTTATGGGGATGTCCACCTTTGGCAACTTTAAGACTTATGGACTTCAACTTCCAGAATTCCCTGGCCATCATGGTTGGCTAGGGAATTCTGGGAGATGAAGTCTGCAGGTCTTAAAGTTGCCAAGATTAGACACCCCTGATGTAATCTCTAAGAATTGACAGTAATTTGATGGCACATAATTTGATGGACATAATCAATACCTAACATTGCATACATTTATATATCTGCACATCCAAGGCTAGTATATGGTTAGAGTTAAAAGGTTTTATGATCAAGATGGCTCCAGAGACCCCACTGTGCTTTAATTTTTTTAATCTTTTAGTGATAATTTTATTCCAGATTGCATTAAATAGATACAATTAATATAAACTATAAAAAGCAAAAAAGAAAAAATGCAAGGAAAAACAAGGAAACATTGAAAGAGGAAGAGATAACTTTCCCCTTCATCCCAGCAAGTATAAATAACTTTAACAACTTAACTACATCTCTTAGAATCAACAATCTCCTCACCCCATATCTCATCTCATTCTCTATTAATAAATCTTTAAAGCCTCATCATCCATCCTAATCAGCAAAAGTCCATTAAGGCTTACCAGAAATAACAACATATGTATTATAAACTTGATCTAATAAACCCATGTGAATGGGTTCCTTTGCCAGATAACACCATAACTGTTTTAACCTTAACCTAATAATTTTAAAATGCAATAAATGAGTTCTTTCCCATATACCTCTTATCTTTAAACAAAACCTTAAATCAACCATCCTCTAAATTTACAGTCTGATTTCCAGGTTATAATAAATGGAATGTGGACCTTTTCTCTAAATAAATCACTGCAATAATTTTAGCTCTTTTATTGGTACATTAAACTAAGAAAATGCTCTATTAGCACATTTAATTTTTAATCCTATGCAAAGATACTTTGAAAAGGTTCTTTAAAATTGAAATCAGTGAGACTGACTTCTGACAAACTACATCTAGAACAGGCTGTTAAACTTTGGAAATTCAAATATATTCCAGTGTCAAGGATTATGAATATGAGTGAGAGGGATTATTTATGTGTGTGCATGCACTGTCAAGCATCAAATGTTTTAAAACACTTTTTTTTAAATGAGGGGATGATATTTTATCAGTCTGTTTCAAAAATCCAGACAAGATATAATATAAACTGACAAAATGCAACACTATTTGTTATATTTTTATAGGCTGATAGATATACAGTAGATGTATACTTTGCTCAGTGTTAAAATGTATGCAACGGAAGAATTATAGATTCAGCCGATCAAAGGATTTTTGCAAAGAATAAGAAAAAATGATTTTTAAAAATTTTATCCCTCTCTTTCCCCACCTGACTTGGTTATACTTCTGCTTTTTCTAAAACATCTCATCTGCCAAATCTTTAAAGAAGAATTTTATTGCTTCATCTTGTGGAGATTAGTCATCACTTCCGCCAAGAAGCTTTAGATGTTTATTAATTTTCCAGAATGCCAAACCAACACTTGCTTTGGTTTTCAGATGAAGGAAAATGCTTTTCCAATAATATGAAATAATGCTCTATCTGCCTTAGGCACTCAGATACGAACCACCCTCCCTCCTTAATTGTAATTTTTAATGTAAAAGATATTGATTGATTTATTTCGTTTGTCACTCATGTACAAGATAACAGGAATAAGAATGAACATTTGCCATTTATAGTTTATGCAGTATGTAGAAAACTACCAAAGTCATTTAAGAAAACTCAACAAGGGATGGTCCTCAAAACATAGGATTATTTCATGTGAATTGGAGGATAATGCAGTAGGGTAGTATCAGGAAGTGTAAGAAGAGTACTAATCTTGAACTCATCAAGCTTAGTTAGAAAGGAATTGGAGGCTAAGCCATTTGAAGAACAGTTGCAGAAATTGAGTATGTCTAATTTAAAGAAAAGAAGGACTAGGGGTGATGATATGATAGCAGTGCTTCAATATCTAAGGGGCTACCAAAAAAGGAGGGAGTCAACCTATTCTCCAAAACACTTGATGGCAGAACAAGAAGCAATGGATGGAAACTAATAAAGAAAGAACCAATCTAAAACTAAGGATAAATTTCGTGATAGAACAATTAATCAGTGGAATAACTTGCCTCCCAAAGTTGTGTGTGCTCCAACACTGAAAGTTTTAAAGAAGCGATTGGAGAATGATTTGTCTGAAATGGTATAGATTTTCCTGCTTGAGTAGGGAACCGGACTAAAAAGATTTCCCTTCTTTTTTTTTTTTTCAGAAAATTTTATTGGTTTTTTTAAAACATTTTTAAGGAAAAGGGTAGGTGGAATGGTATACAAATTTTGGCAGTTGCAAGTGTGGCAGACGCCCCCTCCCTCCAAACTCATAAGATACATCTAAGTATAAAACATTAATACATGATCATATAAAATCAGCATATTAATTCTAGTAAAAAAAAAATTTCAATCAGCTTATATATTATGATATATAATCTAGATATAATTTCATTATTACTTTCGGTCTGTTTATAACAATGTGATTTTCTTATTCATTTTTGTGATCTGAGCTTTCTTGATGTTGCCCCTTCTCCCCCCGCTGGCAGAGCTCCGGCCCCTTCCGTGTCCTGTGTGACCATTGAAGAGTCTTCTGTTTTTTCTAGGTTCGCTTTATTTTTTTCCATAAAGGCCTGAGCCTCTGTGGGTGTATTGATTCTAATTCTTGTCTCCTCCCAGAATATCAGCATCCCTTCAGGGATCAACCATCTAAACCACACCCCTTTCTGGTATAATTTATTCACCAATTGCGAATAATTTTTCCTTTTCTCCCTAATTTTTTTTGGGATCTGCTTCAAGATGGTTATCTCCCTGTCGTGATATGTCAATGCTTGCCCCCTTTGTACACCCAGAATTAGGTCTCTTGTGCTTTTCCTAAGGAATTTAATATGGACCTCCCTGGGTACATTGTGTGTTCTTGCATATGCTGAATTCACTCTATAGACCAGGTCTATCTCCCATTCCATCTGTTGTTTATCTTTTTGTATGTATTCAGCTAAAATATTAGTCATAATGTCCCTTATATTTTCCCCATCTGCTTCTATAATATTTTGAAATCTAAGATAAAAGGACATTCTCTCAAACTCTGTTTTCATTTGTTGGATATCAAGTTCTTTGTTACCCTTCTGCAGAGCCTCTACCCCCCCTCGCCTCCGCCACCCCACCCTCCACAAGGTCCAGTCTCTGTGAGTTCTTATAAATTTGGACTTGATTCTGCTTAATTTCTTCCTTCATTTCCTTTAATTGTTTCTTAATTTCTTCCTGGCCCTGTATGAGTTGCTGAAGCATTTGTTGCAAATCCATCTCTGTACTCTTAGGTTGCATCAATTCTGTAATCTTTGACTGTGTGGCAGGACTGGATGTTGCAGATGTCGGTGCAGAGGTAGCAAAGCCAGGTTTTCCAGGTGGTGGTCTTTTTGGAGACATAGTTTGTAAAACAGAGAGATCAGTCAATGTAGAGACTGGACAGCTGGAGAAGTAGAGCAGGCAGATGAGTCCAGGAGGCAGAAGATCCAAGCAGGTGGGAGTTTCTTTAATCAGTCTAGCAATAGAGAAAGATTTTCTCTCCAGAGGGTTCAGAAAATAGCAATCCACAGGAGACTCTTCTGGGTAACATGGAGACAAAGACCGGAAGCCTGAGTTTTAAAGGTGGAGTCAGGTTTCATAGTTCATAAAGACAACGGAAGTGTGCCATCTTGCCCTGCCAGCTTTGGGCTCAGAGGCATAACAAACTTTTAAAAGTTCAGAAAAATTCTCAGGTCATCCATAATTTCTGGGACTAAATCCAATGAAAGTCACTTTTACAGGGGTGAGGCATCATTAGTTGGCTCTCCCCCCTCCTCCTTCCCCTGGGGGCGAGAGCAAAATTTTCTCAAGCCGCTTGTCCAAGGGGGGGGGGGAAATCCCCCTCCCTCTAGCCGCACCTCCAACGAGAATCCGAAAGTTAAACTTTAAAAGTTGCTGAAAGGTCCATCAGTTCAAAAGAAAGGGAATGAAGAAAGGAAGCACCTCACCATACCGCCGCTGCTTCCTTCAATTTTGCGTTGTCCGATCGGCATGGAGCGAGACGCAGGCGCGCCCTCCGAGACTGCTCCCCGGTGCCTGGAGCAAAGCGGAGAAGCCCCCACTAGCCGCCGCCGATGCCAGGGCCCTCCGCGAGCCGCTCCCTCGGCAGGACGCCTCTCCGGGGTGTCCTATGCCCCCCCAGAAGCGGGGGAAGCCCACCGGGAGAGGGGGAGCGGGCAAAGGACTTGCCCGTTGCCGTAGCCGCCGGAACCGGAAGTCCAAAAGATTTCCCTTCTAACTCTGTTAGTCTATTAGAAAGTCTAAAACTGAGTGGGAACGGTAGTCCTTTGTTGAACCCATCACAGAGTGCATTGCACTAGGCATGGTTCTCCTTCAATAGGATTTTTCTGGAACTTTAGCCTACTCTAAGTTAGGGATAAGGGTTAAGGGATTGTGTGTGTGTGTGTTTGTGTGTGTGTGTGTATGTGTGTGTGTGTGTATGTGTGTGTGTATGTAAGAGAGAGAGAGAACAAGAATGAGATCGCAGCTTTTAGTTCAGAAAGTAAAATAATAAAAAGCTGTAAACCCCTGTTATTATTCCGATGTCTGGATAACTGCAAAGAAGAACTGGTACTGGATAAAGCTCCTTTAAAAAAAAAAAAGGGCTCTTTTTGAATTTGTATGGGCAATTTGCTGAGTAAATTTATTTTAATTTTTGTAAACTGCCAATTTAACTGCAAAAACCATACAGCTATAGAAATAGTTTGCTTAATGTTTTAGGAAAGCATTCATTTTTTCCCTTGCCTGAAAATTGTATTTTTAGAACACTATTAAACTATTATGAGAGCATAGAGAAGAAGTTGGAAGGCTTAGAGCCTCTAACAGCAAAATACGATGAAGAAGTTGGAGATGTTTATCAAGTGGAAAAAGTGGTGGTTAAAATCCTAAAAATCGAAGAGGAAAATGAATATAAAGAAATTAAAATTGCTGATATTTATGGTGATTGGTTTGTCTCTGAAAATGGAAAGAGTGGAATACTGAAAGAGGAATTAAATGGAGAGGAAATCTACCCCAGATGGCAAGATACAGAAGAAGAGAAAACAAAAGAATTTATGAATTTAAAGAGAGAAAATTTATTAGCAATATCATTGATAACACTACCGACAATCAAAGATAAGCTGATTAAGGAAACAGAAGAAGGGCATCGAAATTACATGAGAGATTTTATAAGCAAGGAGTTGCTAAGAGGAGTCCATACAAAGTTGATTAAGGAGATGATTAGAGGACTGACACCACAAATGGCAGAAGATATGAGACTGTTTTGCTACTGGAAAGATGCAGGTTGATAGATGGAAGAGTATAATTTAAAGCTAGTTAAACTTAGTGAAATTTAGTGACAATATATATAGTTAAATAAATAATTGATAATGATAATAATGTATAGAATGTGTAGTGTTATGATAAGTAATAATTGGATATTGAATGGTACCCATAAAAGGAAGATTAGAAATCCTTTTGGATTATATATAAAGGTTAATAAAAAAGAACTAAGTTTGATACAGTTAAGTCTTGATTATTAGGGGGGAAATGATGCAGGATATAGTTAAATAAAGGAGGGATAATGATAACAACTTATATACAGGTATGGGTAAAACATAAAGAAACTGGATGTAAATTGTAAACAGTGATTTGGAAAGGAGGATTAGAAAACTTTGTTATTAAATACTATGGATGTTTAGCTAGAATAGGACATAAGGATTCAGTGTTATTGGAGGATTTTAGAAATAGTAAATGAAATGCCAGTATGTGGTTATGTATTAAATCTTGGTATATTTTATGATGAAGGATGTTTAAACAATTATAGTCAAATGAAAATGCAGGTATGATGATGGTAACATATATAAATATCTGAGTTAAAATACTTGAGTTAATATGAATTATGTTTGTTGACTGTAGAAGAGATGCACGAAAGCCTTTTTGTAACTAATTGATACACTTTCTACAGTATGTAAAGAAGGATGTGTTGTGTTTGTTTTGAAAATGAAAAATGAAAAAAAATATTAAAAAAATAAGAATGAGATCGATGCTTTTAGTTCAGAAAGTAAAATAATAAAAAGTTGTAAACCCCTGTTATTTTTCCGATGTCTGGATAACTGCAAACAAGAACTGGTACTGGATAAAGCTCCTTTAAAAAAAACAAAAGGGCTCTCTTTTTGAATTTGTATGGGCAATTTACTGAGTAAATTTATTTTAATTTTTGTAAAATGCCAATTTAATTGCAAAAGCCATACAGCTATAGCTACATTTTGGTTAATGCTTTAGGAAAGCATTCATTTTTTCCCTTGCCTGAAAATTGTATTTTTAGAACACTATTAAACTATTATATTGATTTAGAAATGAAAGGTAGAACAACAAATAATAGTCTAAAAAGTCAATTTAAGATTTGTAATACTTAGGTTTTCCTCACAACAAACATCTTCTACTTATTGATTACATAATTAAACTCATTACAGGTATTTAAAAAGTCAGTAAATTGTACTAAATTCCAACTGGAAATCAGACTTCTGGCTGCTATTGACCTTCTATTTCTCTTTAATACTGGTATTGTAATAAAAATGTCTTTGGTTCTGATAAATGTACACATTTATGTATGCTATTTCCTCTTAAATCCTCTATGTTAATTTGGAGCATGGCAACTTCTATTAATCAGAAATGCTTCATCTAAATGTATACAGTGATTCCCAAATGCTACATTGAAATCAAAGCAAAATAATTAGTTAAAAATAAATTTGATTAAATTTCAGGATAGATATACTTTCTTTTTTGCTTTTCCAGAGAATGTTTATTACCTCTTTTGGTTTTGGAAATTAATGGCTCTCGCTGAAAGTTCTTAACTGAAGTCATTTTTATCAAAAGTAATTGCTTTGTTGCATGTTAAAATTAGCACTCTAAAATGAAGGAATCTTTTCTATGCTTTGTGACTCAAAACTTTCCTGGGACATTTTTTTAAATGCAAAGATTGAAAACAATTATTTATTATATTAAGATTTATAATAGGAAATAGGAGTAGCCTAGGTTCTATTGCAACTATATCTTAGTTTAAACAAAACATATGCTAAAGTCACATCTTTCTAATTCCTTCCCTCTCTCTGTTCTCTCTCCATCACCTAGTTGAAGTAACGTACATACATTACTCTTTAATTCACACTTACCTTTGCTTCCTTGAACTTGGAGTGTGAAACAAATAATAAGACACATTAATCCAATTTTGAAACACATGCTTTTTTCCCTCCTAAAAAAAATGTCCTTCACAATTTTCATGAGTAGTCATGCGGAAAAATGAATTAGGAATGACTTAACAAGATATCTCCCTTTAAAGTAAGGGAGTAAAATGCCCAAATCTCCTACCAGTTGACTTTTTAGAAAATGTGCTTCCAAATATATATATATTTACAGTGTTCTCTAGTCCACTGTATAATAACAGATGTGAAATATAAGTACTGAGCAAATTCTCAAGCCAACATTTCTAAGCCAAGAGAATGGAAGTAGGACTAGAGTAATAATTCTGAGAGAGTGACAAAGTTTGAACAAGAACAACAAAGCAGTGCCTGTTTCTGGAATAAGCTCTTTATCTGCTACTCAGACATAATCCCTCTTATGGTCCAGCTGAAAGAACTACCTTCATCTTATTAACCTTCTGGAGTGTCATCTGTCAGCCTTTTTTTATTTTAGTAGACCCCAATAAACAATAGACGTCATATTCTATTGATGATTACCTGCCTTTGGACATTCAAGCCAGGTGGCTTATGTTACTCTGAGAAGCTCTGACAAGGGACAATGGCAAAAAAGTGTGTTATTGCATGAGAAGGATTCCTAGCCAATCAAATCCCTTCCTCCAGCAAGGCACTATGCCTTTCAATTTGAAAGCTAGGAAAAGACTGTCTTAGCATTGTTCAAACAAAGAGTGACATTCCTTGGAAGAAAAGCTGTGGAGCAATCAGCCTGTGATGCATTCAGTTCCAAATTAGAGAGGGGAGTATAGATGGGATGGTGATTGAAGGGAGATTGATGCAAATTGTGCATCAGCTATGCCTTTTCCTGGACCCACAGACCCTGTTCACAGTCACTCATGCCCTAGTCATCTTTGTCTTGACCACTGTAATGCCCTTTACATGGGGCTACCCTTGAAAAGCATTTGGAAGCTTCAATTGATTTAAAATGAAATGGTCTGCATGGTTTTATGCAAGTCTCTCTCTCTTTTTCCTGCATTGATGGCCTATTTGCTTTCAGGTCCAATTCATGGTGATAGCTATCACTTATATGGCTTGGGGCCAGGTTATTTGGAGGTCTCTCTTTTCTCAATTATGTCTACCCAACTGATCAGATCAGATAGGCAGGGTATATTACAGGTTCCCTCCATCAAGGAGGTACACCTAGGGGAACTAAGAAGGGCCTTTTCTGTGGTGGCTCTCTCCCTTCCTATGGAACATCATCCCTGCAGAGATAAGACTAGCCTCTCCTAATGCTCTTCTAAAAGACCCAAAGACATGGTTTTGCCAGTGAGCATGGGGAATCTCAGATTGATATGGAGTCCATAAAGTGATTTGCTTGAATATTGTCTCCAGGAGATTTGGGGTATATTGGGTTTTGTATTTGAGGTTTTATTCCTGTAAACTACCCAGAGTTGGGTGGCTACGTAAATTTCATAAATAAAAAGAAATGTGTCTTGAAGCCTTTGCAAGATCATTTCTTAATACAGCTGGGCCAAATATAATGTATGTGAGACTTAGAATTTTCATAGGTTCCTGTTATTTTTATTTGGTTGGAAATTGATTGAACCACTTCTAGAAAATCAGAAAGAAACAAAAATAGAGTTTTCAATATCCTGCATGTCTGGCTTGTTCTGGCTAGCCTTTGTGTTTTGAGATTATTTACTGGAAGCAAGAATTGTTATTTGAATCAAAAATGACAAAGCATTCAATTTGCCTTTCATTTTATGTTATGTTTATGTTATTCTTTTGTAACCTCAAAGAATATCCATTTTAGCTTTCCAAGCAAATATTTTCATTGCAATTCTGGAAATAAAGAAGTTTGCGGTACGGTAACAAATGAATGATGGTGAACAACAGAAGTAGATTATTTTGACTTTGTATGCACTAGAGAGTAAAACTAGCGCCATAATTATGGGAATGTGTATTGCTTTCTGCAAAGCCCCAAACCACAATGAAACATGCAGATCCCAATCTGAAAAGAACAGGGACCGAGTCATGTATTTTTTTGCAGCTTATGATCTTTTGTATAACATAGAAATTGTCAAGGAGTGTTACCTCGGAAACTACAGTGAATGGATTTTCTAGCAGCACTAAATGTCCTTTTCAAGATAAATGCTTGTTCTGTCACCAAGACACCATCATTAGAAGACAATTTAATGAAGAAAGTGGAAAAAATATTATCATGAAAAAACATAAAAAAATATCATGGAAAAGTTCAAAAATATTCGACTTCCTAATTTAGTAATACCTAGAAAAACCCTAATTCAATCTCTCTCTCTGTGTGTGTGTATGTGTGTGTGTGTACAGATAGCAATAACACTTAGACTTATATACCGCTTCACAGTAGTTTACAGCCCCCTCTGAGTAGTTTATAGAGTCAGCCTATTGTCACCAACAATCTGGGTCCTCATTTTACCAACCTTGGAAGGATGGAAGGCTGAGTCAACCAGATGATAGATAGAACATATAGAGAAATAGTGAACATTAATGTGCATGATTAAAACATAATATTTTGCAATTGAAAAAAACCCCACTTCCCACCTTTTCCACTGTTGTTATGTGTCACCTGAGCTAAGCAAACATAAAATAAAAATATTTATAATGATGATTTAAAGAAACATCAAGTTGTGTGCCTAATTGGCAGGTGAACTTGGATATAAACCATTGAATTCCCTTGGATTTACTTGTCATGGGTAGAATTGGACATTATTTCTTTTTCAGGTGGGGTTGCTTTGTATATTTTTCAATACCATCTCTGCACATTCATTTAATAATAGTAAAAATAAACAAGTAATCAAACGTGATGATTGCCATTGTGGAAGCAAACAAGAATGGTAAACACTTGGCTTAAGCAATGTTGCCAAGGGGCAGCAGCTTTTTAAAATTTGACTGCTATGTTTAATTATGGATCACTGCTAATAGATCTTAACAGATATTCTGTCTGGCTTGCTGTCAAATATAATTATGTATTTAAAAAAGGCAAAATATTGATTGGCTGAGGTTTGATAACTTCTGAAGCCTAAAAAGGCAGGACTTTGACTCCTTCATCCGAGTTTATATATGCATGTGAACCCAACTATTTGTTTGGCACTATGCAGAATCTAGTAAACTCTTTGAAGTAAGACATCTCTGCAAACGGAACAAAGCAAAAGGAAGCAAGGAATTCTTTACTCAACTTGCAGGTGGCGGAGCCCTCGTGGCGCAATGTCTGGAATGCAGTATTGCAGGAAAACTCTGCCCACAGCCTGGAGTTTGATCCTGGCAGGCTCAAAGTTGACTCAGCTTTCTACCCTTCTGAGGTCAGTAAAATAAAGACCCGGATTGTTGGAGGGAAATATGCAAATAATACTGACATTGTAAACTTCTCAGAGAGTGCTGTAAAGCACTATGAGGAAGTATATAAGTCTAAGTGCTATTGTTCCTGCCCTGATATTTTGAAGATTGACTAATTTGGTTGTCTTGGTTTTAGGTTATAGAATTGCCCTACTAGACTTGGTAGAATAGAAAGTTGAGGAAAGCAGATGTGTCTGTCAAGTTCTTACTTGGTAGTGTTATCCTCAATTTTCAAACACCCAACCCATTAGATGGCTGCTGTTGGGCCACTTATTTTGTTCTTTCCCTAGTTCCCATTCCAAACCCTTTCCAACTCTATGCAGTTGAGAGTAGAATCATTGTGGACAGACATTTGTTGTCACAGTTTGGACAGACATACAGAAAAAAGACAGTTAGAGTACAACAGAGGTGGGCTTCAAAAATCCCAGCAACAGATTCTCTACTCAGTTGCTGGGTGGGCATGGTCAGTCAGCCTCCTGCACCATGGTGGGGGGCGTTTTTACTTTCCCAGACTTTGGAGGCTTTTCTCGAGCCTCTGGGAGGGCAAAAACTGCCTCCCCGGGCTCTTGAGGCCTTCTGGGAGGCCCATTTTTCCCCCTCCCCAAGCCTTCATGCACTTACTTTGCATCCAAAATGGGCCACATGTAGGCTTAAGGGAGGGGAGGGGTGGGTGGGGTGGGCAGGGCCAGCCAGGGGTGGGATTTGGAGGTTCTCTGAACCAGTCATAACATTAGCTACGGGTTGTCCTAAACCCGGGAGAACCCATAGCGTCCTACCCCTGGAGTAGAGCAGTGGTGGGTTCCAAATCCCGTCGCAACCAGTATGCTGCGATGAGGCCAGGTGTCCACCATGTGCACATGTACTGCATGCGCATGTGCACCCACCGCCCGTGACACTCCAGCTGCTTGGCAGAGCATCACACAGGCGCCTTACACCTGGTGCGCATGCGCAAATGGCCTGGTTGGGTCAAATACAGGTAAGGAGGGAGGGTGGGCCTTCCGAAGCACCGTACCGGAATGGTACCTGGAGTTCCCAGCAGGCACCAAGGCATACCGGCCATAACCCACCACTGGAATAGAGGGATAATGCGACTCATGCAAATACACACATCCCACACCATTTAAAAAATAATAAACCCAGTTCTATAAATCAAAATATAAGCAAGACAAAAAAAATACAGCCTGGATAAACTAACAAAGAGCAGAAGAAATCTTCACAAAAAAGCATTGGCTTTGGGATTTCCAAATCTGCCTACAACATAGTAATCGCCTCTTGTTCCTGTTGCAGAAATCTGTCCTTGTGACCTGAAAGCAGAAGAGCAGCAGCAAGCATCTGCTAAGCATCTCCTCACTGTCCTCCTTGTCTCATTATATCTGAGCAGAGTTCCTAATTGGAGTTGATGTGAGGCTTTGGAAAGGATGTCTGCCATGCAACATTTAGGGACTAAATATTTAATACGATTTGATCTTTAGCATATGTTGGCTCCGTTACAAATGTGAGAAGCCAAATGCCACTTGTATGTGTGAAAGATGCCAAACTTACATGCAAATTTCTGTTAATTGGCAGATATTCATCTTTATTATTTCTCGTTACATCGATGCTTGAAAATGAAGTTAAAGATTTTAAGCAATTAACCTTCTTCTCTCCACCTTTGCCTGCTCTCACTTAGGTTTCCCCAAAAAGCACGAAGCAGATTCCTGGTCCCAACAAAATCCCTTTTATTAAATGAATATGAATTCCTCTCATTCACATTCAGCAAAGGCCTGGTAAACAGTTCTTTCAAAGGTGAAGTTATGACCACAGACCTTATCTAGCTTGGAAAGCTGCTATGTAAATATTTTCCAAATGAGGTGCTGTGCAAGGAGAGACTTGGCACAGAGTCTCTGAGATTCATGGACAGATCTTCACACTCCTGAAACAAACAAACAAACAAACGAATGGTTTCCTGCAAAATCCCACTCCCTCTCCTCTTTTATTTCCTATGGGAGGGGCCATTCACCACCCACCTGTGGCTTTACTCCCAAGTCGACCCTTGTTCCTTAGCTGTTCTTTTCTTCTGGCACGATCAATGAAATTTTGCCATGGAGCGCCTACTGGTCTATCACAGAGTTCCAAAGTTATACAGAACACCGTTGTTTGGAAGACAGCCACTGATCTCTGTGAATGAAATGCTGTATAAATCAACAATGCTTTTTCTAGACTGAAGCTTACTGTGTAATTGCTGCAGAGTTTTCTTTTTTTTATTCCTAGTATCATACAAATGAATGTGAACTGAAAAAAAGAAATCATTTGAAACGATACTTACAAATATTACATCACTCCACTGAACTAGAAACAGCTTTCATACCTATTCCAAATGTTTTAGGATTTATCCTCCATATACCTGTCACTTGTAGCAGAGAAGGATTAGCTGGCTATGGTTAGAGAACAGCTGGCAATTGTATAGATCCACCTTGACATTGTGAGTACCTTTATTCCACCCCAGAGTATCTTCCAATGAGTGCAAATCTCTGCAGGTGAATATTTATATTAGTCTATACATCATAATCATTTGTACTTCCCTTTCAGAAATTCAGTTTCTCTATTTCATTATGAAAGATCCATATGTCCAACTTATTGAGGGTGGTCTTAACCCCTGATGATTACAGTTCTGCTTTCTACCCATATTTGAAATTCTGATAAACTCGGGGTTTTTTTGGTACCTGAAATTAAAAAAAAAATCCCCCAGCATCAAAAATGTTTTGGGTTTTGGAGGCTTGAAGAAAGATTATCACAATTATAGAAACCATAACTATAGAAAGAACCCCCCCCCCAAGTAAATATTCTTAGATGTTAAATTACCCAGTTATAGATCTACTTAGTTCCTTGTTTCAAAAAATTATATTTAATTGTCCTGATGGTTGCATTTACATTTTTTTCCTATTCAAAATGTATTGAGTTCTTCCTCCACTCCTGGGTTGATTTGAAGGACAGCTCAAAAATTCTTTAAAGGAAAATAATAGGTAAGAGCAATATAAGCTTCCAAGAAATGTTGGCTTTCCCCAAATTACACTCTATTTTATATGACAGATTATAGTACCCAAGGCACAGTTCCTGAGTATTCTCATATAGATTGATTAAAAACATCATGCAAGCAAAAAGGGGAGAAATGTAATATATATGAGGTTGCCAGCTAATCTGGAAAAAGAAATATCCTGACCTGCTTCAGTCCTCAGAAACAGAAATTAATGGGAAAAGTTTTTAAGAACAGCCTGCATAAAATTTGGCTGCTGATACAAACCAGAGTGTTTCCAAAATGGAAATGAAACATAGGAATTCCAAAGTTGGTATCCATCTATCTAAATTAACCTAACTTTATTGAAATGCAGCCAGGAATCTCTGTTGGGTGCTGAGATTTCTATACATGCTTCACAGAACTGTCTTCCTCAAAATGATATCTTGTATTGTTTTCATCACATCCCAAAATAAGAAAAGAAAAATGTGGCCAACTGATCATAATCCTCCTCAAACAGACAAGAGACACAAATACTGAGATTTATTTCTACAAAAAAAACAGATTTACCATAATTTTCTACTTTTTTTTGTAAAAGTTGCGAGACCTGGGGGGGGCTTCTCCCCCCCGCACGATGTAGCTGTCAAAATGTTCTATAACCTTTTAACCCCCCTTTTTCCTGTAAAACTTTTAAAATCAATAAAACTTGGGAAAAAAAGAAAAAAGAAAAACAGATTTACATAACTTTTACATCTCTTTTTTAATACTGAAAAAGGATGCATATACTTTATTTCTAGGAGTCAATTCTACAATCTTCCCTTTTCATCATCCTGATATGTTGCACTTCAATCTTTTGTAATATAACATTTGGCGTCCTTTTCCTGTCTGCTGACCTTATCAACCACAGGCCCTATTGGTTATGGCTGGACATTGTTCTTGGCCACCATCTGCTGTTCTGTGTGCAGTGATGCAAGATTGCCCAGCAATAAAACCTGGAAGGCTTCAGCTCTTGTTGACTAACTTTCAACAACAACAACAAAAAAAGACCATTAAGCAGTAAATGTTTAATGCGGTACACAAAAATATATATCACCAGATCTTATTTAAAAATCGCATGCAAATATATAGCTGTATTTTACAAAGGCACAACATTATTTATTTTATTCATCAAGATTATAAGTTTGCTAATTGCCTCCATAGCGATTTCTAAACTCCATTTGAAGATTAATTGTAGTGGGATTCCCTTAAAAGTAATTCCTAGATGTGGCTGGTCAGATTAAGTTTAAAACACATATACTTTAAACTACAGGGATTTTATCACTGTAAGGTAAATTACCTTCATTCTACAGCTATTTCTAAACACAAAATTGCCAGTTTATCATTATTTTTTAAATAGTTCTCATACGGGAATTAATTCCTCTGTGTCCATAATACTGTAATTAAAATCCTTTTCCCTCATTCAGGACAAAAATGTTGATGCTATGGAAGAGCTTGCTTTCTAGAAAACTAGGCATCCTTACCTCAGTTTTGCATTGACACTACCTTTGTATCATAGCAAATAAGACTCTGGTCTTTCAAAGTGTGTGGTTCACATTTCTGATATGGAAATAGCATTTCTTCTATCAAATGTGTGCAAAGTAGAAATCTGAAATTTTTTAGGTGTAAAGACATTCCCATTGTTTAGACTGCTGCCTGTCACCCTATAATAATTTGTATTTAGCCAATGTATTAAAGAAAAACTGTACGATTGGACACCTTTTCTTTCTGTAAACAAATAAAACAGAGGTACTGAACTTTTAGAGTTGACATATTGATTAGTGGTCCTTTTCCTTGTTGACATTTCTGAGCACAGGTTTTTTTTTTCCTTTTGTATAATATATTCTGCTTTTAATTAGACTATGAGCCTCTTGATAGGGACTGTCTTTTGCTTTACTGCCATCTGTTTTAGGCACTCTATCTAAACAATTGTATGACTTTTGTCAAACAGATTGCTGGTTAATAAGCATAGAACAATCAGCCTGTGTATCATTCATAGGAAAATATGATACTCGGTTTCATTTTGTGTAATCATTGAACACCAGATTTGGTGCCTATCAACCAGAAGTGGATTGCTCCCGGTTCGGTCCAGTTTGGCTGAACCGGTAGTGGCATTTAGGCCTGGATTGCAGAACCGGCAGCGACCCAGGCTGGCCATGCCGCCGAACCGGTTCCCTGGTCGCCACTCCCATTGCCAGCATGCTGTGTAGTAGTACCCGTGCATGTGCAATTCACTGTAAATTGTTCTGCGCATGTGCGAAGTGAACCCATAGTAAAACCGGCAGCAACCCACCTCTGCTACCAATGCTTGGAGAAGATGTTGCATAAACAGCTAGGGAAGAAAAATTGTGCATGCCACCTGTGTGCATATCATTTTTGCAAGTGGTGAATTGAGATGGCCATTTCAGCTCGGTTTGGCTGTGGGTCATTCTCAGAACTATAATTGTAATGCATCTGCAAAGCTCCAAGCAAGAATATAATCTATAATTACATAAAATTATGGATTGGGAGGAGCATGCAGGGATGCAGTTATGCACAGTGAAATGGTTTAAGACTGTAAATTATATCAAACCAACCATTCTGTTCACTAGTTCCTGAATTTCCTCCCCGATGGCTCTACTAATATAAATGGCAAATTCCTGCTTTTTTTGTTTTGTTTTGCAGTCTAATTAGTTTTTCTCTTCCAAATTCATAACCTCAGTGGCACAGTAACTTGTTCAAAATGTGGAGTTTTGAGACTGCAACATCTGTTTCTATAGCAGAGGGCAAATGTGATTCATAGCGAATCAGAAATGTCACATTAGAGGAAAGCTTTGTCTGCTAAGAAGAATACATTCAGCATCCAATCCATTTATAGTACATCAGTCCTTTTACCCACCATGAGGAATAGCAGCAGGCATTATGGGATTATTATGGAATATAATGGAAGGCTGGGCTGCAAAATTATTTTCCCTCCCCTCTTCATTTATTTACTCACTTTTTAAAATGTTTCCCACAAGTTCTGTAATTCCTACTGCTCACATAAACTCTCTCAAGGACATGTTTAGTTGCTTTTAAAATATGAAATAGACTGTTTTATTTGTCATCTCTCCTTTTGTTCCCAATCCCTTTTCTTGAAAATATTCTCTGAAGATAAATGAAACTGAGACTGTATTTATCCTCTGCTATGTTTCCTCTTTTTTTCCCCTAAAGATTTGTATGTGTAGCTACATGTGGTTAATGCTTTTCAAAGTACGAATAACAGTATAACCCCATCTCCAGATGGATGAAAATGGAGCTTTTATACAAGTCATTAACTTTAATGCAGATGAAAGAAAGTTGCACACATCCCTAAATAGCAAAGCTTCTGAAGGCTGCTGTGTTTCCGCATATATTGATCTTATGGAACTAAGTTAATACTTCAGAATAATGGAAGGATATTTGTTAGAGAGTCCAAAAACCGCTCGTGTTGGTATGTTAACTTTTCAAAATGTCTATATCTTTTCCCCCCTCTGTGAGTATCTTATTTTGTGGAGCTGCTGTCTGCACTGCTCAATCCCATCTCCCCAGGTTGCCAACAAATGATTTCCCTTTGCTGGTGGAGCACAGCCTCTGGCCCAGAGGTGAGTTCCTACCGGTTCAGACAAGTAGGTATTAACTCAGCCACCCATGCCCCTGAACCAGTTCTGTTGGCAGTGGCGAAGGCACTGCCATCTTGTTTTTGCTTCTGCGCATATGCAGAAGCAACTTTTTCACTACTGCGCATGTGTGCGTAGTGTACATCAAGTGCGCAAAGTGCATGCATGCCCAAAGCGCATCCCTGAGCGAACCGACAGTAAAAGAATCCAGAACCCACCACTGCTCCCATGCCCAAAATGTTAGCTAGCCTTATCCTCATCTTCTGCCCTTCTCTTGTCACATCTTTTGCATTCTCTTGCCTTTATGGTGAGGAAAACAACATCTCAACAAGCCACTTTGGAAAGGAAAGGGCACGAATCCCTCTATGAACAGCTGTAGCGGATGTGGAGATGATGGCAAGGCACATATGCCAGGAGGCAGCATGAGGTGGCACTCTCTGCCACTCATCCAATGGCTTCAAAGAAAACACCGAAAAAGTGTTTTTAGCAACTTTTCTTCTGAAGCAACAGCTGACCCAAGAGTTGATTTGTTCCGCAAGTGTCAGGGAAATCCCATGGTTTTGTGAGGCAGAGGGAAGCAGGGCAGAGTCCAGATTGGCAAATTTTAGCCCAACATATACAGGGCATTCAGAAAGTATTCAAACCCCCTTCACTTTTGTCGATTTTGTTATGCTGCAGCCTGTTTCTACAGTTGTTGACATTCTTTTTCCCCCCTCATCAATCTACACTAAGTAGCCCATAATGACAAAGTGAAAATAGAATTTTAAAAATGTCTGTAAATTTGTTAAAAAGGAAAAAAAAACTGAAATATCACATTGGCATAAGTATTCAGATCCTTTGCAACAACACTTTTAATTTAGCACAGGTGCCTCCCATTTCCCTTGATTCTTGCTGATATATTTCTACACATTGATTGGAGTCCACCTGTGGTAAATTAAATTGATTGGACATGATTTGGAAAGGCACACACCTCTCTATAGAAGGCCTCACAGCTGACAATGCGTACTGTAGCAGAGCAAATCCATGAGATCAAAGGAACTGCCCGCAGAGCTCAGAGACAGGATTATTACAAGGCACAGATCTGGGGAAGGCTATAATAAAATTTCTGCTGCACTGAAGGTTCCTAAGAGCACCGTGGCCTCCATAATTCTCAAAAGGAAGAAATTTGGCACAACCAGGAGTCTTCCAAGAGTCCTGGTTGCCCAGTCAAACTGAGAAGTCGAGGGAGAAGGGCTTTAGTAAGAGAAGGTGCCAAGAACCCAATGGTCACTCTGACTGAGCTCCAGAGATCCTGTGTGGAGATGGGACAGAGTTCCAGAAGGACAACCATCATTGCAGCCCTCCACCGATCTGCTTTATGCAGTGGCTAGAAAAAAGTGAAGTGGGGTCTGAATACTTTCTGAATACACAGTAAAAGAAGCCATAGAACTGGTCAAATAAAAGTCCATTTGTATTTGTACACATGGACCTTTGCTAATGTACTGCATGGAAATACCTCCTCCTGAAGGTCTATCTAGTTCAGTAATAAATATCCAGGCCCTGTCAAGATGAGAAGACTTTTGAAACAGAGATACAGAAATTAAGAGTCACAGGTATAGAAATTCTTATATTGAAGTGCCAATGGTGGGCATGGATGAAATCAGCCCTAGGTTGACCCTGATCCTGGGTTTCCCCCCTTTCTTGTCATTTGGGCCTGAAAAAGTCAGGTTTTTTTCTTGTTGCCATGTATCTTGAGAGTCAGGAAAGTCTACAAAGTAGTCTGACTACCAGCAGTTGCTAGTTCATTTAGTTCACGCTGTTACATTAGAACATAGATCTTTTAAAAATTTATATTCTATTGAGTTTTACTAAGCTAGGTGAAATGTTAATATATTGCTAGTACATAATATACCATACGCTAAGTAAATAAATAGTAAATCCCTTTTCTTCCTCCCAGACATCTTTAATGTGCCCCATAAGAGATAGGCAGTAGACTGGTGGTGTAACTCCAATGAATTACCTTAATATGTTAGTTGTATATTTACTGTATGTAGCAGTGACGTGCGGTCAGGGGAGGCAAGGGAGGCAGAGCCTCACCTCTCTCATCATGAAAATAAAAAAAAAATACTCCGGGAAGCCATGAAAGTGGCTGGGAGAGGCATGTGGCTTGGTTTAGCCTCCCTGGACATCTCAGCAGCAGCCCCAAGTGTGCCGATCTCCCCATTTTTTGCATCGGGCGAGCCCGGGATCCTTGCAAGGGGAATGGGACCACGTGTGCAGGAGGCTCCTCAGCTCCAGCCTCAATCAGCGCAGCCGCAGTCCCCTTCATGTTGGCTCAGGAAGGAGGGGAATGGGACCACGTGTGCAGGGGAAGGGGATCGCGGCTGTGCTAATCTGAGGCTGTGTGATGATGTTACCTAGGCATTTTTTGCATCGGGCGAGCCTGGGATCCTTGCAAGGGGAATAGGACCACGTGTGCAGGCGGCTCCTCAGCGCACAGTCTCAGATTAGCACAGCCACGATCCCCTTCCCCTGCACACATGGTCCCATTCCCCTCCTTCCTAAGCCAACATGAAGGGGACCATGGCTACGCTGATCTGAGGCTGTGTGCTGAGGAGCTGCCTGCACACGTGGTCCCATTCCCCTTGCAAGGATCCCGGGCTTGCCCGATGCAAAAAATGCCTAGGTAACATCATCGCACAGCCCCAGATTAGCACAGCCGCGATCCCCTTTCCCTGCACACGTGGTCCCATTCCCCATCTAAACAGCAGCCCCAAGTGTACCGATCTCACCATTTTTTGCATCGGGCGAGCCCAGGATCCTTGCAAAGGGAATGGGACCACGTGTGCAGGTGGCTCCTCAATGCCAGCCTCAGATCAGCGCAGCCGCGGTCCCCTTCATGTTGGCTTAGGAAGGAGGGGAAAGGGACCACGTGTGCAGGGGAAGGGGATCGTGGCTGTGCTAATCTGAGGCTGTGCTCTGAGGAGCCGCCTGCACACGTGGTCCCATTCCCCTTGCAAGGATCCCGGGCTTGCCCGATGCAAAAAATGCCTAGGTAACATCATCAGTGCTAGAAGGGGGGGGGAGGAGGAGAAAGGAGAAGTTTCTCTTCTCAGAAATGTCTTCTCAGTGGAGCTGCTGCAGCCTGCCTGTCCCTTTCTGACATTTCTGAGAAGAGAAACTTCTCCGTTTGGGCTGCGCCCATGTGATCGGAGCAACCACGCGGTTTGATGATGTCACCAGCCTCACCAGTCATAAACCTCACCGCATGTCACTGGCATGTAGTAATTTTAATTTTAACTTTTGTTCCTTTGACAACAGTTGAAAATACTACTGTCACTGCATTAATTGGTTTGCTTAGCTGTGTTGAAATTTATTGCGCATGCTCCAGTTCTTATCTGACAAATGATTTAGTACACATGCTCATTCACATTCCAACCTTACTTTCTTTTCTGATCTTCCGTTCGCCTGCCAAGAGGGTGGGCAACATAACTCTGCAGAGATGTAGTTAATTGAGTTAGCAAAGTTTTGTATTTTTATTTTATTTTGTATTAAAAGTGTTTTTATTAGAATATGCTTCGAGTTTTATTTTGCTTGTCTTCAGAAGTATGCTACCAAGAGAGCCAAGATCCAACACCTCATTAATTCAGGGTGGAACTCCCCCCTGACAACCACTTCAATGGAGAAAGAGGTAAACAGTGGCCTCCTTGGTTGGTTCAAGCAAATTGAAAGTAATATGAATTTATGTCCTCTAAATATATTGCTGAGACATCTTAAACATGCCATTGGCATGTTTTATGGAAGAACGTAGGATATGTTTTGCAGAAAAATGTTATTGAAAAACAACATGGACTTATGAATGATTCTTTCTGCTTAGATAATGAGAACTACCTCCATGAAGGTGTTGTCAACTCATAAAGTTGCCATGGAAACCTGACAGGTGTGCCAAAAGTATGACAGATGTGTTTTTTCTTCTTCTGAAACTTAATAAACTTTGCAAACATTGTGATCTAGCAGGAAATCATCTACTCCTATAAGTAAAATCAACAGTATCATATGGGCATGTGAATTGAGCACATTTCATGTAGCAACCTGGGCTTTAGTACTGATTTGTGTTTGACACCCTGCAGTGGTTTAGTGCATGGAGGTAACATTTCTCTTGACAGCGCCATCATTGACAGCATGATGAGTCTTACAAATTGGTACAGCTGAAATATAATGATGAAAAATGCTATCTCTCTGCCTTTCCAAAAAGATTTCAGCATCCTTGCTAATGGAAGTGCCAACTGCCTATGAGGAAAACGGTTTAGATTTCAATTACTTGTGTGGTCGAGTAAAAATTTCTCTTCAAAGAAATTCATTTTCATGCATTGGACTTACAAATAATAATAATAATAAAAAAAACATTTTTCTCATATAATTAGATTTCCTCCCATAATACATTGGGAGATGGCATAAATATTACTCACCATATTATTATTCTAAGTAGAAAATCTGTTATGCAAATACAGCATTATAAGGGTGAAAGCTATTCTTAATAAGTACAGAGATGTGGCCGTGATAAGAAGCAACCTTGGAAGCTTGCTCTTAATTTTCTTTCCTCATACTAGAATTTTATAGTAATTATTGGAGAATAACGTAATACAAAAATAGTTGCAGATTTGTAATGTCTAACAAGTAGTGCAACTTATACCATTTTGTTCTCTTCCCCCCATTTCTATTTTTAGCACAAAAACAGGGTAAACATTTGCAAGTTATAAGCAATGCCATTTTTGAAAAACACTGTTCAAAGCCGTTACAGAAAGAGCCACATCTAAATTTCAAAACAGGTTTGCTTAAAATAGTTTTAAAATGGCCTAATTGTTTGTCAAACTATTGGTCTTCAAAAATTAAGCCAAATTGCCAATCCATATGAAAGATCCTAATCCGATGCTGCCTTCCAGTTAGGCTGAGTTTTCTGATGGTAACATTTGCAGTACTGCCCTACATTGGTAACCAACCAATGTATGAAATAAGGGAAGACAAATTTTCCACTTCTGGCCTTGATTTTACTCCTTAGTAGCTGCTAAATATCTAGTTATACTTGTATTTTCAATGATTGTAACAGAGTTTGAAAATTTTGAACAGTCTGGGAAGAAATGTGCATTTCAAGTACAAGTGATAAAGGAGAAACAATTGGAAAATTAGTAACTACCATTTTTATATAAAGAGTAGCACTGCATGCAGTAGTCCTGGACTCTAATGTCAGTGTCATCTAGTGCTGAATGCTGAGGAAATTATATATATCATCCAAATCAGTGCAATTTGTTGGTGTTAGATACATATTATAGGTTTTAATCCTCCTCCCACATCACTTAGGATATATAGACCAAGAGGAAGAAAATGATACTAAAGAAGAAACCATTTGCAAAAGATTCTTTGTATTTATTGTGTGGCATGGTAAAGAAAAGTCACAGAAAAGTGAGTCACAGAAAAGTGTGATGGGTGCTGTAGAAATTGAATAAATAAATAAAAAAACATGCTCAAAATTAGCCTTATGTTGAACTGGGAAAGCAAATAATGTGGGACTTCTGTTTGGTTGTCTGTGCTTTCTATTGTCTCGTCAATGGGCTCAAGAAGACTTCTGATTTTGTTCAAGAGGGCTTCTGGGTTGAATAATGTATATTGTGGAATATAAACAGAACATACAGATGTTTGGGCAAAGCTTTGCAGGGTTGCTTTGATTTGGCAACGCTTCAACAGAAGCACCCTCTCAAACCTGATTGGAAGGCAATCTGGATTCCTGCTATTAAGGATTCAGTTTCAGTTTCCTCCAGCATGTTCTAGAACAGCAATCATTCAGATTGAACTAAATGACCTTAAAGAGCAAATAACACCATCATTGTAGTGCAAAAACCCTAACAGAGGCAAATTAGAATAGAACAGAATAGCACAGTACAGCATAGCATAGATTAAAACTTTATTGTCAATTTAAATGTATACTAATCAGCATACATTAAAATGAAATTGGCAGGCTGGGGGGGCGTGGCCACAGTGGGTGTGACCAGCTCAATGTCACTCATTGAGGCTTTGTTTTTGGCTGTGACAGCCTCCTGCAGCACTCTGCCACCAAAAATGGAGCTTGGGGGGGGGGGCTCATGTGGCCTTCCTGTGTTCCACTTTCGGCCAACTAAGTTTCCTGCAGCCTTCTGCCAGTGGAAACAGAGTCTGGGCGGGCCAGACGTGGCTTCCCTGAGCTTCGTTTTCTCTGGCAGAGGCACTGCAGGCTGATCCTTCGCTGTTTCCAGACTGGGCCTGTGGGCCAGAATGAAGCACCCAGTGGGCTGGATTTGGTCCACGGGCCTTGAGTTTGACACCCCTGACATAGAGAAACACTACAGTCCAGCTTGAATGTATATGCATACATAGCAAAAAAGCAAAAGGATCCTCCGAGTTTACAAGATGGATGGCATAAGGAACCAAGCTATTACAGAATCTAGTAGTCTTACTATAGATACTTCGAAACCTCCTCCCAAAGAGGAACAACAGAAACAGACCGTGAAATGAGTGTGTGGGTTCTCTAACAATGCTTCGAGTTCTAAGTACGCTTATAAGCAACATAACTCTATTTTATGCACGATTTCCTAAAGAGACCCCGGGTTAGTGGCTGGATTCTAAGATAATGTACTATTCTTTAATATTCAACTTTGAATTCTGGGATCTTTTCTTAGTATTAACCTTATTTATTTACCAAATGTGTTTAGTAAACATTACAAATAGAACTTTGGATACAGCTGTTGGGCAGATTTCTTAAAGGATGAGTCAGACAATGCAAAGAAATGCAAAGTAGTCAACAATTCAATAAAGATTATCATTCTTAATTTATTTCATTTATTGAGTTTTACGCTCCACAATCAAATGGCTCTCGGTAGCTTCTAAGGTATACAATGTAATAAGTAAAACAGTGAAAACAACAAAATAAATGACAAGAAAAATGAAAATATAAGTAAACATAACAATACAGTAAATAAAAATATGCCCTCTGAGATAATTCCATTTTCATTATGATAGTTCTGGAGTTTTAAAAAGACTTATTTGAAGAGAAAGTGTCAGCTGAAACAAACAACTACAATTTTAGAGACAGAAAAAAAGAGTTAAGAAAACACAACCCTTCATTTGAAAGTACAATGCAAATTGCATGCGAGTGATCCTAGAAGATGGATTTTCTGTGCAACAAAGAAACATAATTTTTCAGGCCTTTCAAGTGTAAAGAGATACACAAGTATAAAATGCCAACTTTACAACAGCCTTCTTAGAAAAGATCCATTAAACTGAAGCTAGGCTGGCTAAAATTTCACAAAGTCTCTGAATTCATAGACTAGAAGACTTCAAGGTCCTTCCAATTCTATTATCTATTTAAGCTTGGATCCAACGTCTTTAGGCAAATCTGATTATATCTTGAGTCCGGAAGCAAGGTCAATGTATATAATTCAATCTTCTCTGCCATGTCTTAAAACATCTGTTGGGGCCTCCTCCAATAAGGAATCTTTTGAATTCTGTGTCACTAATATTAGATACATCCCACCAGTCAGAGTACTTCAGAAATCAAGGCTGCAGAGTCCATAGTAAAAATCTACTGAGGTTTTGAGCTAGCTTTTTCTTTACCTATTTGTTTTACCTCTAAATGCTTTCACATTTAAAACTATAAGAAAGCAATTTTTGTTATTGTTTTGAGTCTACTATATATAACTGCTTTTAGTACAATTAAGCCCACTGAAGGTGTGGCCAATTAATAGAAACATCAGTAGGGTGGGAAGGAATTAAATATTTATATGCTTTGGGGGGGAGGGGTTTAAATGGAAAAATCATATTAAGTTTTTGCAGAAAACTCTCTTCAGAAGAAACCATTCTTTCTGATTTGCTTGACTATAGTGTACAAATGAAGCATAACATACCATTTTAGATAGGTGGCTGTCTCTCCTTAAAATCCTCCAGTAACAAAGCACCCACAACTTCTGAAGGCAAGCTATTCTACGTATTTTTCGGCATATAAAACACACTGGAGTATAAGACGCACTAAGGTTTTGAAGAGACAAATTTAAAAAAAAAATTTGCACTCTGCAAACCTCTCAAAAACAGCCTGTTTTTTCATGAAAATGGCCCATTTTTTTCAAAAAAAAAAAAAAAAAAGGCATGAATAGCCTTTAGGAGGATTGTAGAGCGCTCGCCCCAAATATGAGCAAAAATGGGCCCATTTTTTTGTCAAAAAAAGGGCATGGATAACCTTTAGGAGCCTCTTTTTTGCTCATTTCTGCCCTCCCCAGCCCCCAGGCTCTCTGAAAGCCTCCTAAAAGCTATGCATGGCCATTTTGGTGAAGGGGTGGGGTTTTGGGAGGCAAAAAAATGCTGTATTCATTGTATAAGATGCACCCACATTTTCAGCCTTTTTTTTGAGGGAAAAGGTGCATCTTATACTCTGAAAAATATGGTAATTGTTTTCACTGTTAGGAAGTTTCTCCTTAATTCCAGGTTGCTTTTTTTAAAATTAGTTTTCAAACATTGTTTCTTGTCTCACTTTTGGTGAGCTGGGTGGCTGTATAAATCTGATTCATAAATAAATAAAATTAAGTAATAAAAAAGATCCTCGTCCTTTGTCACAGGAAGAAAAATGTAGGACACTTTCACAACTCACTGAGAAACTCTAATAGAAAATAAAAAGAGGAGTTGTAAATCAAGTCCCTCTTACTTATCATGCTTCCATATAAAGCCATAATTCAGATTGCAGGGTTTTTTTGTTAGTATTTCAAGAGGCAACAGAAGCACTATTCAAGTAGACCAAGTGTCAAGGCTCCATCAGGCAATTCATATCCTGTGAAAAGGCACAAAGGATTCAGGCCATCACTAAGGAATTTAGACAGACAGGTGCAAGATTTAAAAAAAACCATGGAAGAAAGACTATCCCTGGAATTGGTCCAACAAAGGATCTGCCTTCAGAAGCAGCTTGAAACACCCATTTCTGCTTTTCCACTTAGGTGGAGTTGAAACAAAGCTCTTTGGATGTGTTAGGGTAGGGATGTCCAACCTTGCAACTTTAAGATTTCAAACTCCCAGAATTCCCCAGCCCAGGCTGATTTCTGGATAAATTTACAAAAGATTGTCGTCCATATTTTGCTTCTTGTTTGCTATCATCTTATTCAGTGGTGGTATTCAGCCAGGTTCTGGAGAACCAGTAGCGGAAATTTTGAGTAGTTTGGAGAACCGGCAAATAGGCTGGCCTCACCCCCGCTGCCTCCCAGCCTCCCAGCTGATCTTCTTTTGTTGCCCTGAACAGGAGAATAGAGATGGAAAGCAGGTCCTTTCCCTGCCATGCCCACAAAGCCACGCCCACAGAACCGATGGTAAAAAATCTTGAATCCCACCATTGATCTTATTATATGTCTGCATATTGTTACAAGCACCCCCTCAAACACCTGATGCTTTTCTAGATCAAATATATGTTGCTGAATAGGAAGATAACGCAATAAGAAGCCTTTTAAATATGTTTGAGGAGTATCATTTTAAACTATGTTTACATATTCAATATTAGTTATAATCTTCAACATTCAGAATGCCCAATTCTTTATCCTCACATCTATTCATTATTTTTAATTGGTTTTCTTAAAAGTTAGACCTTTGTATGGCAGGTATGTCATATGTTTAATGCATGTATGAGTTAGGTAATTTGCACATTTTCAATAAAGCTAGGAGCTGAATATGTGTTCTGGGAATAGCAAACATTTATGTGAATTTAAAATGCAATAGGAGAAAAATGCATTTAAAAAAGCTGTCCTGTAAAATGTGGCATTTCCTTCGGTATTGTGAAATAAATTTGAAGTAAAGCTTTTGCTTCATATATGAGATATTTTTCTAAAGTTCTACCCACTTTTATCTTTCACAGACTGTGCTACTTTAGGATTATAGATGTGACCTGATCTATATGTAATGCAAATGGGAAAATTGTCATCCCCAGTAATAAAAAAGCAGCCCCAGGCATGCCATTCATTTTTTATATAATTTTTATTAAAGATGTTTTCAACCAAATCAAAACAATACAAATTTTAAATTGAAGAGAAGAATAATAGGGGAAAGTAATAAGAACAAGAAATAAGGCAAAGAAATAGAAACGAAAAAGTGAAAAATAATAATTAAAAATGGCTTCCACTCTTAACAGTAGTTATAAATACATTTATATTTTACCCACTCCTTTTCTCTAAGGTTATATAATAGTTTCCTTCTTTCCATAATCTACTCTTTCTAGTAATCAAATCCATAAATTGCCAGTTTATTTGTTCCCCTTTTTCAATAAGTCCATAAGTCTCATCATTGATAAATGTAGTTTTTGATCTTTCTCTAATCAAGCAAATTAATTTTCCATCTCCGTTAGTTCCATCATTTTTCACCATCTGTATTTGTGATCCTCAGGCCTGCAAGCAACCCCCTATTTTTAGGACCATTTTGAAAAGCAACAGGGTGAGCGCCAACCGTAAAGAAGGAGCCACCACGAATAAGGCCCTTTTTCATAGTCCCATCAGATGACAATGCCTAAGTGATGGGACCTATAACTTGCATTGGCTTCCCATCCAGGTGGGCTGGGGGGGATGTAATACGAGACAGGTGATCCTTCAAAATTAAGTAAAAGACAATGTCATGGAACATATGAAAGGTTTATTGCCTATGCAATCAACACTAATAAGTAAGAGAAGAGGAAAAGTAATGAAGAACAGAGAAGCTGCTTAATGCTGATCCAAGGGAAGGAAAACAGCTTATTTCATGATTTACAATGGAAGATTAGTGAAGGTGCTACTGAAGACCTATTCATTGCAAGTCATGCATGGTTGTTACATTTTAAGGCTCATGAAAATTTGTATAAAATGAAAGTTAGTAGCAAGTTGGTGAGTGCGGATGAGAATGCAGCCACGGGGTTCCCAGAAACTTTCAATGTGATTATCAGGGAAGGTGATTATTTGCCCCAGAAAAAAATTAATGTGAATGAAACAAGACTTTATTACAAAGAAATGCTGTATAAAACCTATATTGGCAAGGAAAAGGCAATGCCAGTCTTCAAATCTGTGAAGGATGGGCTAACTGTGTTGCTAGGTGGCAATGCCTCTGGTGACCTGAGCAGCAGTGCCTTTCAGCCAGTTAGCACCACTTCGGGAGATCTGGTTGTTAACTTTTTGAGCAGTTTGGCGAACTGGTTGTTGGAAGAAATCATTAGGGTAGAGAACGGTTGTTAAATTATTTGAATCCCACCACTGGACCTGAGTCTAAAACTGCTGCTAGTCTACCATTTCAAGAACCTTCAAGTTCTCAAGAACATCTCAAAGAACTTGCTTCCTGTTGTGCAGAAGACTAATAAATTTGGGTCATTTCATCTTTGAAGACTGGTTCTTTTACCATTTCATCCTAGAAATGGAAAGGTATTGCCATGAGAAAAACATTGCCTTCAAGATTCTCCTCATTTTGGATAATGCCGTGCTTCATCCACCCTAGCTGGCCAATTTCCATCCAAATGTGAAGGCTATAACCACCTAAGAACACCACCTGCAGCCTGTGGACAAGAAGGTGATAGCAACCTTGAAAAAATGCTATCTTCATTGTACATTTAGGCAGGCAGTTCAGGTACCCAAAGTAGACTCCCAAATGACCTTGTGCCAGTTTTGGAACTCCTACAATATCTACTATCAAGAACATTGATGCAGCCCAAAATGAGATTACCCCTCAAAGCTGAATGTGCCCTCAGCTTTTTCATGACTTTTGAGGTTTGAAGCAGTGGAAAGAGAATCACAAGCTACTGTCAGTAAATTGGTTGCTCTCAGCAAGGAGATTCAGGTCAAGCTGGAGGAGAAGGACTTTGATGGGTTGCTTGCTATACACACTGAAGATATCATAGAGGTGGAGAACCAGTGAAAACAACAGGAAGAAGAAGTGCTTGAACCACTGAAGAGGTTCTGATGGCAGAGGGGTCCAGCTTGATCAAGAAAGTGTGACCATTGTTCAAGATACAAGATCCTAACATTGAGCACTTCTCTGAGGTATCTGCAGCTGTCCATGATACAATCCACTGCTAAGCATCAACTATGTCAGGGAGGTCAAAGTTGAGTCATCACGGTGTCATTATGTGTTGTATAACAACTTCCGCCCCTCCTTCGCTAAACCGGACATGGGTGTGGCCAGCGCTTGATGCATCCAGCCCATGGGCAGTGAGTTTGACAGCCCTGATCCATGTGGGGAAAAAAGAAAGGCCACCACCCAAAGTTTACCGGGCTGTTTCTTCAGGAAGATGGAGAAATTTGCTGTTTTATCTCTGGAGGATGATCCTATGCTATAACCATAAGGTTATATCATGATGCTGCCATTTATGGTAAGATAAGAACTGTACTGCACATTTTTATGCTTGTTTGGATTTATAAAGCAAATGGACTTATGAACAGCCTCTCAGAATGTAACCTATTCATAAATACAAAAATGTCTGTAATGTATTGCCAACTGTCAGGCAATGGCCAAGTGCCAGACAATTGGTTCTTTGAAGATCCAGAGACAATATCTCATCAGTAAGTAAAGGAAATTTGAGCTTAATTATTAAGTTTAGCAGGCATATTTAAACAGGAAAACAAAAGGATAACATACCAAGCAAGATTATAACAAATCTCCAGTGGGATAATAGTGGAGAGACCCCAAAATAGCCAGGTTAATCAACACTCAGTACTAAATCTCACAGTGCAAAGGGCAATACGAGGGTATTATCAAAATCCCTTGTTTTCATGGTAACCAGATTGCAAGACCTGACCTTATCTAGATGGTGCATCTGATTATCTGAGAAATAAACAGATAAGCCAGTTGCAACCTAAATAATGTTGAGGTTTTTCTACAGCTGTGTGAAGAGTCTTTGCTTTTCTTTATTTATCAAACAAGAGTGAAAAACGAGCAGGTTAAACATGATCATAACTCAGAATGAGCTCTAAACTTATTGAACCTTCATATAATGAAGGAGAAATAAAAAGTTATCACTACACTTCTCAAAGTACTATGGCGTTCCACAATGTCACTAATTTCAATCCTTTCGGTGTTGTCATTGACTTATCCTTGAAGATCTTATCTAAGTTTATCACTGCCTTCCTTAATCGCATCTTTACTTTTCTATCATATTATTTATTTTTGTTCTTGAGCCTGAAAAACAAAACTGTGTCCTACGCTACCATCACTTCTTCACTGTCAACTGTAAATTCACCATAAACAGGTTGGATACATTAATGAATAAATTTTTTATTACTGCTAAAGGCCAGCAGTATAAATTAGACTACAACAACCGAACATTTGGACAGTAAGATAATATATAATTCAACAAAGAAAAGATAAAAACAATAGGAGATTATATACTGGAACTGAAAAGAGAAAAAGATGGATTGCCAGTTTAGATGAGGCCCCCTTATCTAGAGGGGACCATAGACTACTGTACACATTGCTACGTAAAAAATTGTTGTATGATAAATAGTAGCAGATCGCCTATCGTAAGTAAATTAGTGAGAAGGACTTCATTTGGGTGACCTGAAAGTTTATTATTGTGTGTGTTTGAGTATACATGCATATCTGTGTGCATGTAGGTGTGCAGAGTTGGAGTCTGTATTTATGAGCAGTTATATAGTAATAAGTTCAGTTCCACTAATTACAAATTAGTCCTTCCTAATCTGTGCTCTTATCCACTTCTCACGGGTCATTTTATTTATTATGGAAAATTTCTAATTGTGGCAAATATATTAAATTGTTTCTTTTGTCGCAACAAAAATAAATTTGAACATATATCAACAAAGCACAACATCTGTACATTTTTGTGACCGGTTTACCAATATTTATCATTACCTACTGAAATAGTATACCTGTTTATTTAAATGTAAATTGCACCCAATTCAGTGGAAATTATTAACAGTTAATTATTAACAATTATTAACTGTTTAAAGGAAGTGCAAAGACTTGGACTGCACAATAATATGAGTGAGTTAGAAAGTCTACATGAAAACAAATTTGAAAAGGAAAAGGAAAAGGGAGGAAAGACAGGAAAGAAAAGGAAAGAAAGATTGTTGGTTGAATCACTGACTCACAAACTTGCCAAACTTGCTATATTGCTATATTGCAGTGGCCTTACACAAGACTCATGAGGAAATAGGGGTGTGGGCATTTGCACATTAAGGCTTACTTGTGTAGAAAGATTTACTTAACTAGCTTAGATAACTTGTATGTAACTGAGAAAATATTGCATTGTAAAATCCTCTCCATCCCCATGCTTATAAAACAGTTGCCAGTACTTAGCAAGCCTTGTGAATTATATCACTGTACTGTACAATAAATCATTCTCGCCTTTGAACCTTTTATCTGTATTCCTGCTTGATACAATTAAGATAAAGAAGATAACACGAGCAATGCAATCTAACACTTGCTAAGAAGAAGGGCATACCATTTCATAATAATCAAGTATCTTAATTGTGGTCAAAGACCAGTACATAATAAAACCTAATATCAATCAGCTGGCTGTGCATTTTGCATATGATATAGAAAAAATAGCTATGTTTAGAGTAACAGAATCAGGACTATCAGGGAATAAGAATTATAAATAAAATGAATGAGAATGACATTTGCTTAAATGTGGGATTATCAAGTCCAGCTGTGTGCCAGCATGAAATAGGACATATGATAAAACATACAAGTATTTAGCAGTTTTGTGGCAAGGGCAAAAATCCTTCATTGCATGGGCAAAACTTTAGCCCATATCTTTGTTTCTCCCTTCTAATACTTTAGAAGGAGGAAAGCAGTGGTGGGATTCAGCTGGTTCGCACCTATTCGGGAGAATCGGTTCTTAACTTTCTAAGAGGTTCGGAGAACCGGTTGTTGGAAGAAATCTTCTTCTAGTTTTTCCCCCACTTTACAGGGCTAATCCTGTAAGGAAGGCAGGAAGGAAACATTCCAGTGTTGTTTCTAGCTTAATCTTTATTGCCCTGCTTACAGAAACTTCATCTCCGGTTAACCCTTATTATATTGTAACAGCTAAGGCAAAACGCCCATCGACTTGAGTGATGTTGAGTTGGCCACACCCATACGGTCACATGACCACCAAGCCCCGCCTACCCAGCTGGTCATTAGGACAGAGAACTGGTTGTTAAATTATTTGAGTCCCACCACTGGAGGAAAGACATCAAATATAGCCATGAAGAATGCCCTCCTCTTGTAATATTGTGTAATATGACTTGGGTATCTAGCAGGCTTAAGGAGAATGAACAAGTTGGGGAGTGCTGGGGGAAAATGCCAGATCTAACTGGGTATCAATATCCTTAATTTACTGTCTCAAGGTTACTACTGCATGTTTGTATCTGAGTGTGCAAAACTAACTTAATGAAAATTCAAAGGGGTCCAATATTTTTGCCTATTGCTTTGGGCATGGGTGACACAAAGCTGTCACTAAGCATTTAAGATGTCAGACTTACAAGGGCAAAGCAGCGTTTGGCCCAATAGAAGAAAATGTACAACCAGCTGATAGTCTCTATTCTGCTGTTGCTAGCCTAGCAGTGAAGAACTGTGCTTCAGAACACAGCAGCAGACTTAATGCAACTTACTGCACCTGTCTATGGTTTGCTAATTGTACAGTGGCAGATAGGACAGCGCTCCAGAGGGTTAACATCATTGTCCAGAGGATCATTGGTTGCCCTCTCCCCACTTTGGAAGAGCTTTATATAGATCCCGCTGCCTTAAGAAAGTTCAAAACATTCTTAAAGATTCATCTCATCCCGGGCACCCTTTTTTTGAATTATTATCATTTAGCAGATGGCACATGACAATAAAAATAAGGACAAATAGGCTGAAAAATAGCTTCTATTCCAGAGCAGTAACTATATTGAATTCTACAGTATAGTGCAATATTAATGCAATATCAGGGGTTTACAATTCACTAGAATGTAAAGGATGTGTGTTTTTGTTTTATTTTTTATAGTTTTTTTTATGTATGGTATACACTGAAGATGTCATTTAATTTCATTGTACGGGGTGGAATGACAATAGAGTAAACTAAACTTGTGAAACTTGAAATATTTTCTTAAGAAAGTTATGGTAAACTCCTTCTTAGAGGACCAAAACTGATATATGAGTCTAAGTGAGCATCAGATAACAACTGTGCTCAGCCTGGGATTACCATAAAGCAAATAAGCCCATGCTTAGGGTACCAAGGGAAAGGGGCATCACTGTCCCCCCCACTATTTAATCATGTCCTTAACTCTTCCACTGGCTCATTTGACTTGAGTCAATTCCTTCTGTAATTGTCCTTATCTGCCCATTTCATCTTTAATTTGGATGATTAAAAAAGATTTCTTTCGCATGGCGAGTGATCAACATGTACAAGTTTTAAGGTGTCATCAGCCATCACCTTTGTTTCTGTCTTGAGGTGTGAAAGTTTCGCTTCCATTAAGGACACAATTAGTGGGCTGTGCCTAGCGCAACAGTTGGCCTTAATTCTTAATAAATTAATTAAGCCCTATGTTTAGATGACTATACTGAGAATGCAGTTGGGGACATAAGCACAAATCATCTTTCCTATAAAAATGTTCTTGCAGAAAGCTCAACCATTTTATTGTATTATTGTATTATTGTATTTAATTACCTGTGTTAATGACAAGATTTTGTATCAAATAATCCTCAGAGATTCTTACTCTTTAAGAAGACGTCTTGAGAAATCTCGGTCAGAGGGTCAACTGGATGAAGTTGATAAGCAGTGCTACCAAGCCTTTTCCAGGTGTTACAGTTTATACTCCATGTCCCATTAATAAAAAAAAGTATAGAAAGGTGGCAAAGCCACCCAGACATCTTGAACCTTGTCATAAAGACCAAAATCTGGGTGGGTGCTATGCAACTACTTGTTAGCCCCAGTGGACTCATTCACTGCCATTCTTGGCATTCCTGGCAAGGTAAAGAGATATGAACTGGTAAAACCTGGTATATCCTAAGACATCCACCTGGCCCACCAGGATGAGAAGGCAGCGTTGCATTATGGGTCCCATTGATTGAGGATGTACATCTGGTGGGACCAGAAAAAAGGGTCTTCTCAGTGGTGGCCATTCAATATGGAACATTCCCTCAAGATATGATTGTCCCCTCCACCCTGTTGCTTTTCTAAAAGGCACTAAAAATGTGGTTTTGTCAGTGGACCTGGAGATCCCAAGTGTAGATGGAGCCAATAAGTGGCTGATTTGCTTGTTTTGTTGCTGCCATAGGGTGGTGGAGGTTCTTTAATGTTTTTTATTTTTTATTTTTTTCAAGTAAGCCGCCTGGAGTCATGTGTGTGAATTTGTTAAACAAATAAACAAATAAGTAAATGAATAAATCTTTCTCTATAACTTTTTGCATTTATTCAGTAAAGTCCCTTTAAGAATTTCACTTCAGTTTGAACCTATTTAGAATCCTAAAGAACTTATTGGGTGGCAACACATAGGAGTTAATTTAGGAAATTACATTTAAATTAAGCATATTGTGCTATAATAGCTAGTCTATCTGATCAACAGGAGTAATTTTTTTGAGAACTGTTTAAACAAGGAGTTCACCCACTATTTTAGATCATTCGTCACTTTTTCTGTAGTGAACTAACTTGTTAGGCCCCAGGCAGGGTATTTAAATTTCCTTCCTCAGTTTAGTAATAATTACCAAACATTCCTGTAGCAGCTCTCCAAGGTCCTGAATTCTCTCTAGTCTCTTTCAATTAAAGGAACACATGGATTTGCCAGATGGCTGAAGGTATTTCTTTCCCACTTAGAGGCACTGACAGTCAGCAAATGTTTTCCTTTAAACACACACACACACACACACACACACACACACACACACACACACAGAGAGAGAGAGAGAGAGAGAGAGACAGAGAGACAGAGAGACAGAGAGACAGAGAGACAGACATAGACACAGAGAGGGGGGAGGGAGGGAGGGAGAGGGGGGAGGGGGGGAGGAGGGAGGAAGAGAGAAACCTTGCTTCAAAACCTCTTGTTTTTTTAAGGACGTGGGAAAGAGACCATCAGTCCAGTTTTCTATATCAAGACAAAAAATAAGTGATGGTTTATTTGAGGTACATACTACTTCTATCCTACAAAGAAATATGGTATAATTTTTCACATTCTATTATAGTAAACCTATGCTCCTAAGTTGCATAAGTCCAACATTATTTAGAGATGAATTCATATGTTTATACTTAGAAGTCTTAAGGGATGATAAGTATATAGTTCAAAAAGAAAGACAGAGAGACATCCAAAGATTACCTTAAAATGTAATGTTTTCTCTTGGTAAAAATATCTGTAAGGTTCTATATCTGTGATTCATATGATTTTATACATGCTCACAACTACTTCTTGACATATTTCTTTTGGTCATTCACAGAATTACCTTCTGGTTCTGCTGGTGGGAATGACTCTAGTACTTGAATCTGTCATTTAACACAGAATAGGTGGTGTTGAATTGTAATTCCCAGCAGGTCAGACAGTCAAGATAATGTGAAAGGTGCGGAGAGCAACATCTGAAATTCCTCTATACCCCAGTCCCTACTATTGAAAGGCTACAAAGGAAAAAAAATGTTTTATAATATTTCAAGTCCTTCCATTTTTTATGAACAGTTGAAGGAGAGAATTATTCAGCAGGGATAGATTACAGTGCAAGATAAGGCTTCTCATTAACCAAATTTTAATTTTGAATGTATTATTAATTTTCTGAAATCAAATGAACAAGGGTAAAAACAAAACAGAATAATAACCCGGGGAACAAGCAAATAGAATATATATGGGCCACCTTATTTGAAGAAAATTATATTCAAATTATCAAATTGCTCCTTCAAAACACTTTGCTATTTTAATTTTGGTTAATTGGTTCATATGGCAAGCAATGCAAATAAATGTAACGAACAAACAAATAATAAATACATTTCCCATATTTTAAATTCTACCTGTTTGTCTAGTTAGAATTGATAAAGATTATAGCATGAAGTAATTTTCTAGGAGTCCTTCCAAAACCAAAAATGTTGGTTTGGTTTGCCATCTATGAATTGCTTTGATCACTTACTGAAATAAAGTTAGGGAATTTTGGAAGACCCCCATTTTGGAGACTAGCAACTTTTGGGAGAGTGCAACCCCATCCAGAATTAAACATGGAACGAACTTGGAAACTTCTGAACCCCCAAAATACTGCTGAGATTAAGAGTAAACTTGTTACTCCCTATTCAGTCTCTTACAGTTTCAAGTCACTAGATGAAGACTTATTTCATATCACCTGCTTAGATGTAAACATGAAGGATCCACCTGCAGATTGATGACATCTCAATCTTTGCTGGCAAATGACTTCAGGTAAATAAATAATATGTGTCAACATTATGTGAAAGAGGATTGAGACCTGGGTAACCCATATTGGAGTGTTCATGTCCATTGTAAACTGAAGACTACTTGTATATACATGCATACCACAAATATTAAATCTTCAAAATGTAAAATGTCAACTGCACAGTGTCCAGTTGTATTTCTAGGGAATCTTAGGTAATGATTTCTCAATTATGTGCAACTTTACAAATATATCCCCTTTGCAAGTTCATATCAAAATGAATAAGAGTTTTTTTCTTTCAAAAGTTGCTTCATCAATTGCTCCATGCAAGAAGACCCTCAATCCTGTGCGAATTACTTGAGCAAAAGTTTTCTTAGTAGGAATTCTGACCAAACAATATGTCAATTAAGCTGGGAAAAAGAAGGAGTGGAGTTAAAGTGCAGCAGGTATAAGAAGAAACTGCATGCCGGACACATCAAGGATGGGCAATCAATGGTTTAAGTGAGCCTCCTCCCACTAAGCCTTCATGATGGTGATTTAGCTGTGTTGATTATCTTGGATGACCACATAAACAAACAAATGGATAATTGAACAAATCAACCCAGTGTTCACTCAAAGCACAAATGACCAGGCTCAAATTATCCTACTTCAGACACATTATGAGAAGACCTAATTCCTCTCTGGAGAAGGCTCTAGTGCTAAGGGAATGGAAGAAGATAAAACAGTTGGATGGACACAGTTACAGTGATGGAAATTTGTTCACCATTGGAGAACCTGAAAGACCAGGTTGGAGGCAGATCTTCACCAAGAAAAGCTGCCTATGCGGCCATCAAAAATCAATACTGACTTGATGGCACTTAATCTATCAATTAATCAACCGATCGATTATATGGATGGCTTCTGCCAAGCTCAAACACCATAAATCAATTCCTTATGGATTTGTATAGAGGCAGCCTCTGGAAGCCCCTTGGGAATCCTTTCATTTGCTTTGGTAAAAGGAGACTTTTTGTGAAGGCTGAACCAAAGACAATTTGTTAGGCCAGTGCTCCACATTTATTTATTTCCTTTGTTGATGAGATTTAGAGGCTCTGAGCAGCTTTATCCTTAAAATAGAAAATGCAAGAAACATTGTGCTGTCTGGGAGTTGAAAGGCAATGTATCTGAAAGAGAGCCTCACCGAGGAAGGCTGATTTAAGAAGTGGTGGGTATTTGAGTCCCCTGACAATACCCAAATTCACCCATGAAACCTTATAAAGGTACCTTTGATTAAGGGGAGATGAGACAGAAATATGCTTAAAATATCTCAATTTTCTGTCTCCTGTTTGCTCATACCTCTTTCTTATCTACCTACCCTGGTGACTTTCCTTCCCTGGAGAGAAAAAAAGCATCCTACACACAATATTTTTCTTTCAACTTCTTCTAAGGAACTATTTTAGAAAAAGTGCAGAGAAACCATGGCAGTGTTAGCACAATATATTTGCCTGCTTTAACCTTTTTTTGCTTGATATGATATGCAGCTAAACTAAATCATAAATGGTCAATTCACATAACACACCAAGATAAAATATGGTTGGATCATTTGTGGCTTTGTATGGAGAGTGAACAAAGACACTGAGTCAAAAGAATGGAAGAAAAAAAAAAAGAAAGAGCCCAACTACTTCTTGGTCTTTTTATCTTTGCTATAGAATGAGTGAAATTAGATACTGTTGCCTGAAGTTGAAAATTTCTTCTATATTGTATCGTGACTGCTAAAAGGAAGAAGTAGAAAGCAAATTGAACTAGAACGTGAAGTTCAATTATTTCAATTACCACCTCCTTCTTAAATAACATCTTTCTTCCTTCTAAGCGATCAGGAATTAATAGCCATTTTTCTCTCAAAATAGCATTAATTATAATACTTTCAGCTACACTGAGAAGAGAATAAATGTATAAATTAAATAATTACATATATGTTCCACAAATTTAGTTTTGTGATTTACCTTGCTTTGTAATTTTAAAAAATTGGTTGCCTTAGTCAATTAATTACATACCCGCTAAACAACCATTTTATTAATGGAATTAAAAAATTTCCTCCTCCTCCTCCTCCTCCTCCTCCTCCTCCTCCTCCTCCTCCTCCTCCTCCTCCTCCTCCTCCTCCTCCTCCTCCTCCTCCTCCTCCTCCACATCCCATATGCTCCAAAGAGTTATCTGATACACAGGTAAAGAGCATTCATCCTGTAATATTAATAGAATTTACTGCAGCAAAGATCTTGGTTAGGCAAAGTTTTTACTTTGTTGGTCCTGTTAAAGAAATGAATGTGGAGCCTGTGTGGAATAGGTTTCCTACCTGTGGAAAATGCTATAAGAGAAGCAAAGATTGAAGCCACCCTGTCTTTACTCACTGTTAATTCAATTTTTCATCATTACAGTGCTGATGATGAGTTATCGGGGTAGTTGTGTGACCAACCAGAATAACTCTACCTTAATAATTCTTAGATTATTGGTTAAGACTTAAATTATTACGTTATCACCAATCTTTAACTTTGAGTCCGATTGTGGATTTTTTCCCTTTCCGTTCAGTAGAGACCAATTCAGTAGAGACTGTCTGGAAAACTCCCTGCCGTTTTCTTGTGAGTTTTTTCAGAAGTGGTTTGCCATTGCCTTCTTCCTAGGACTCAGAGACAATGACTGGCCTAAGGTCACCCTGTTGGCTTGTGACTAGAACTCAGGGTCTTCTGGTTTCCAGTCTGATGCCTTAACCACTTCACCAAATGATCGTAATTGTATCGAATTACTCATACAAAAGCTATTTATCAAATGTACATTCCACCTGACTCCCGGTGACTCTGAGGTCAATATTTGATTTTGAGCTTTCAAATATATCCGACGCATCAGACACATTCGGAATCTGTTCTACATAGTGGTAACTTATAACCTACAATTAATTTTTAGTCTTATTCCCCCCCCCACACACACACAATTTTGGATCTATTTAAAAAATCATCTGCAATCCAGAATGACACAATCCATTCTGCACAGAGGCACAGTATGTCTCTGAGTCGGTAAGGTGATTCTACCCTTTTTATATATCTCTCTAAAAAAAGTAAAGATTTTTCCTCTCCAGTCATGTCCAACTGTAATGTTGCTCATCTTTGATTCTTAGCCAAGGGAGCCAATGTTATCTGAAGACATGAGCCGCAGTGGCGCAGTAGTTAGATTACAGTACCGCAGTCTACTTCTCCTACCACCGGTTGCCAGCAGTTTGGCAGATAGAATCTCACCAGGCTCAAGGTTGACTCAGCCTTCCATCCAGCAGTGGGTTTCACATTTTGTTACCACCAGTTCGCCTCATGCGCACCCACCCCCTTCCATGCATGTGCCTGGCCTTCCATACACGTTCTTTGTGCATGTGTGCGCTTTCCATGCTTGTGTCCAGCCTCAAAAATGTGCCTAAATAGGACGGCATAGAGCGGGGGTGGATGGGGGGCCCCCTACCTGCAATTAGCTTAAAGCAGGTTCTCAGGGACAGCTCTTTCAAGAGAGAAGTTTCTGCATCAGGTCCCCAGTTCTGAGGTAAAAAATGGCTTATGGAATTTTATACTTCACAATATTATTATTTTCACATTCTCAGAAGGCAGCTCTATTTAATTTAATAGAACCTATTCCTAGGTACCTATGGATAGGATGGTAGCTTGAATAAGTCAATTGGTCTTGGATAAAGATGCTATGAAATATAAAGTACCTTCAGCAAAACATTTATGGAAGGACTTCGTGAGCAGCACTTTTAAATTTTCTTCAGGCCAGGCACCATCTGATTTTTATTTATGTGCCTGTTTTATTGTGTTTTGGTGATTTTTTTTCATTAATTATGGGCCTTGTGAAAGTTTTCAATTACATTTTCCTTTTACTGGCAATTGAACTTTAAGGCCCTTAGGTCTTACTGCCGTTTATCTGTCATGAGGGGTGAGAGACTTTTGTAAGGTAAGTTTTGCTTTTGGCTCCATTTTTATGTAAGTTTTATATTTCAAGCATGCAGGTTATCTACTCTGAGCCTAAGAATCACCATAGGTGGTAAAGCAGCTAACTAGATTTTTTTTTAAAAAAAAAAAATCCAATAAATTGAGAGGAGAATATAAAATCACACCTCCGGCAGAGATGCTGTGCTAAATGGTGTAGAAAAAAAATGAACATAACTTTCTCCCCCTCCCTATTATAAAACTCATGCAATGAAACTGATAGGAAGAAGAGTCAAGGTAGAGGAAAGAAAGGATTGCATCCCTAAAGGCCTTTTCCCATTTGCACAAACATGGTCTGCCTCATTTTTTTCTTTTCATTCCTTTCCTTCCCTTTCCTTTCCCTTCCCTTTCCCTTCCCTTTCCTTTTTGTTCCTTTCCTTTCCTTTTTGTTCTTTTCCTTTCCTTTCCTTTCCTTTCCTTTTCTCACCCTGATCTTGCCTTTATCTTGTTTCTGTCACATGAGAAAGACTTTAAGTGATCCGGTATCAGTATTAAGGCAATATGCCACCCCCACACCCCTATTCTAATATAATCCAATGACAGCCCCAGCCTGTGTAAAATATATTAGATTTTATTATTCTTTTTTTATTTTTTTCTGCCTTTATTACTTTTACAAACAAGGGGGCAAACATATCCAAAATTCTTTTCTCTTCCTATTTTCCCCACAACAACAACCCTGTGAGGTGGGATGTGCTGAGAGAGAGAGAGAGAGAGAGAGAGAGAGAGAGAGAGAGAGAGAGAGAGAGAGAGAGAGAGAGAGACAGAGAGAGAGAGAGAGAGAGAGACAGAGAGAGAGAGAGAGAGAGAGAGAGACAGAGACAGAGAGAGACAGAGACAGAGAGGCACACACAGAGAGACTGACGGGCCCAAAGTTACCCAGCTGGCTTTCGTGTCTAAGGCAGGACTTGAACTTATGGGTCTCTGGTTTTGTAGCCTGATGCCTTAACCACTACACCAAACTGACTCTCAGTTTTATCACCCACTACTGGGAAATGGTAGGGGGATTGGTCTAGAAGACCTTCAAGGTCCCTTCCAACTCTATTATTCTATTATTCTAAGTGGGCAAGCAGGAGGGAACCACAGGACAATTCAGTGTGAGATAACTCAAAAGAGAGGAAGGATTGCAGCTCAGCCCAGCCTTGAAGACTTCTAACTTGAGAAGAATAAAACCTCAAACAAACAAGGTCCGCTACAATTGACTTGTCCCTCTCTTGAGTTCTCCCACGTTAAATTGTCCCATGTCCCATGGTGAGTTGACCGGGGTGAGTCAGTCAGGACGAGTTGGCTGGGGTGAATTGTCCTAGACCGGTAAAACCAGGTGACTGAAATTACTTGAAGCAGAGGCAATGGAGACAGTATAGGAATCACCAATAGGGATGACAATTTTTTATTCTGGTGTAGTTTTCTGCTGACTCATATAAGGTAGATAGCATTTAAATCAACAGTGAGAATAGAGCCATATGAGAATAATTAATTCTTCTCCAGATATGTTCATAATGGCTGAGGAGTTTTGTATGTTGAAATGTAGACACTGAAAGAGTAATCAGATGGGAGAAAATTGGCACAGTGGTCCTTTAATAATCTCAGTTGTCTTGTACAACAGTTTCCACTATTCTAACCATTAAGCATGCTGGACCTACAGACGAGAATCCCTGCTATCATTCAATTGGCCTATATGTGCCACAAAATTTGATGATGAAGGTTATCTCTGATAACTTGAAAAATAAATTCATTGTACATGGGCTGTCCTTTGATCTCACAGTATTCTTTACTTAATTGATTTAGCTGTATGCCATTCTGGTAAACCTTTCATGACACAGAAGCTTCCACAGGCTGAGAATTTTATAAAAATGAAGCAAGGTGAAGCATTGAGAGAGGCAATGGAGAGAAAATGCAAAAGGACCAATTATTTCACATTTGAAAAGAGGTGCAGAACGGCAGAGCAAAAGATACACGAGAGCCGACATTTCTGAAATGAAGTTAGATTTGTTATCTAACTTCAATCCAAGCAATAGATTCGAGAGATAAGGAAAATAGGAAGGGAAGAATATTCCATGAGAACTGAGAGGAACTACTACAAATACCGGTAGCCAAAAGTCCATAAGAGGCTTCACAGCAATAAATTTAGAAAATTCTTTTCTCTAATCAAATTAATTAATTAATTTATTTATTCATCTCAACAAGATCGAAATATATACTTTGATACAGAGGATTTTAAAGATTAATGAAATTAATTGGCTTCAATTCAACATTAATCTTTAAAATCCTCTGTATCAAAGTATGTATTTTGATTTATTTATTTTTTTTAGTTTTTTTATATTCCAGCAAGAATGAAAAAAAAAAGTCCCTTCATATTGTTCACATTTTCAATGCAAGTAAGTCCTCAACTTACAGTCACAACTGAGCCCAAAATTTATGTTGGTAAGAGAGAAATTTGTTAAGTGAGTTTTGTCCCATTTTACGACTTTTCTTGCCACATTTGCTAAGTGAATCGCTGCCGTTGTTAAATTAATAACACAGTTGTTAAGTGAGCCTGGTTTCCCCATTGACTTTGCTTGTCAGAAGGTGGCAAAAAGATGATGCCAAGATTGCAACCGTCATAAACGTGAGTCAGTCGTCAAGCATCCAAATGTAAATTATGTGACCATGGGGATGCCGCAATGGTCATAAGTGTGAAAAATGGTTATAAATCACTTTTTTCAGTACCATTGTAACTTTAAACCAGGGATGTCCAAACTTGGGAACTTTAAGATGGCTTAACATGGCTGGCTGGGGAATTCTGGGAGTTGAGTCCACAAGTCTTAAAGTTCCCAAGTTTGGACACCCCTGCTTTAAACGATCACTAAGCTACAGTAACTGTTGTACATCAAGGACTACCTGTATACATTTGATGTGGATTTATACGGTAATTTCTATGGCATCATGACCCACAATACATCATTTTACAAAAATGCGCGTCCATTACTCAGGCAAAAGGAACATGTGTACACACACTCTCCTGCTGCTCGCACAAGTGGGGATGTGTGCGCTCACCTGCCGTTTCTGCAACCTGGTTGCAAACAGATCCCAGAGGTTGGGGACCCTGGCTTTAACCTGTTCTTCCTCTGTTTAAGTTTGCACATTTCAGCAATGAAACATTCACCACCAGTGCACAATTGTACATTGGATTTTGATTTACTTTCACAGACTTTTTTGACAGCTTTATTTTCTTAAGAAGAATCATGTATATATCTGCCTACTTCAAAAATCTAAAATGCAGCTAAATCATTTTGAATTGTGGAGAGTTCTAATGGCAATAGTAAGATAGCTTCCACACTTGCAGCCTTCGTTCACTTTTTGTAGAACATCCTGGTGATCTTACTAGATCACTATCATGCAAAGCCTTTTACCTTCTCTATTTGTGAAAATAAAAATAGAAGAAAAAATTGCCACTGTACGTCTACCCTGTTCAGAATAGACAGACAAAGCATTTTTTAAAAGTTTATTTATTTATTTTTGTTACATAATAAAAATTCTTTTGTGAACAGCGTGTTGTCCGAATTCCCCCTTTAACATCTCCCACCAAAAGACATAACTCATTATGCATTATATTTCCATTATTTCCAATTTTAGCCATATTACTTTTCTTCTCCTATTTTCCAATTCCTAGTTTTTAACGTGCAAACAATATAGTTTTTCTTTCTCTTTAAAAATAAACAATTTATCATTTCTTTTCCATCTATTTTCCATTAACAATATGAATCTTCAAGTTTCAAATTTCAAGTTTTATATAATCAACGTAACATAATTATTAAACAGCTTTAAGGTTCTTAATATAATTCCCACACATTCTAATTAAAACTTATTTTTACCTTGTTAACAATATTTCTTTCTACTTGATCATATCATTCTATTAGTCTCCTATTTCTAAATTTTGTTTTCTTTTTTCTTTTTTTAATGTGTCTTATATCTTTTCGTCTGTATCTTTCCTCACACTTTTCGATAGAATTTTTGAGTATCTCTCCCCCAAGTTTCTATTTCCCATCTCCCTTTATTTCTCTCTTTATTTTTGGCTAATTTCTTCTTCGGATGTCATTTCCCTTTTATCCTCTCTGCTCTCTTAGACAAAGAATTTTAAAGGTCTTTTTTAGACCTTTGTATCCTTAAATAAAACATTTCACGTTACAGACTGCCCCTCCCTTTACATGCAATTAATTATAGGTAGGCTCATCTAAAACTAGGAGAAGTTAGCATTGAATCTGAAAACTACATGCAAGCTATAGAGGAGTTTCATTACTGCTTGGCTCTTCAGCAGAAGTATTTAGAAGCCTATGGCCGTTTACTTGCAGAGACTCACTACCACCTTGGGTTGGCGTATCACTACAACAATCAGTATGAGGAAGCAGTGCTGCAGTTCAGTAAATCAATGGAAGTAATTGACAAAAGACTGGTTATGCTGACTGAGCGACTAAAAGCAAAGGGAGAGGGGCCAGCTGAGGATGAAAAAGAAATAGAGGAACTCAAGGGCCTGCTTCCTGAAATCAAAGAAAAAAATAGAGGATTCAAAAGAGTCTCAAAACAGTGCAAGAGTGACTGAACTGGCTCTGAAAGCAACACTAGTTGGCGCATCTTCCAGCTTTTCACAAGGGTCTGAAAGTAGTGCTACTTCAACAATTCCAGTTGGACACAAAACTGATGGAGCTACAGACATCTTCCATCTTGTTAGGAAAAAGAGGAAACCAGAGGAAGAAACTCAACAGGGAGACAATGAAGCTAAGAAATCTAAATCAGAACCAGCTGTCAATGGTGGTGCTGATACAGCTCCCAATGGAAATGAGACTGCAGAGAAAATGGAACAGGAGACAGGGGGAGTTGAAACTGTTCAAAGTACTGTATGATAGTTCTTTTAATATTGAACATGCCTCCCAAGGATTGTGGGTTTTGTATATAATGTATTTTTGCACTCTTTGGCAACTTTTTGTATTCAATAAAGATTATACTCAAACATTAAAAAAAATTATAGGTAGGGGGTTACTGAATACAGTAGAACCTCTGGTCATGAATGCTTCTGACCACGACCAAATCGGGTTCCAACCAAAAAATTCACATTTTTTCTCACAGCCAATTTCCCCTTCCATGCCATTTTTTTTGTAAGCACCAAATTTCCAACATTAGGTTCAGCTCACGATCAAATCGGTTTGCGATCGAATTGGAATGAATTATGGTTGTGACCAGAGATTCTACTGTAATTGTTTGCCCAAATGATTCTGTACATACATTGTACCAGCCATCATTGTTTCTACATGTCAAATCATGGATTATGGTTTATATATGACTTTGCCGAATTGACCATAGGACAAAACAAATAGCACTAAGCCTTATCTCATTTGTGGATATTCGAAATCAGTCTGTTTCCTTTCACAAATCATTTTCTAATCTGTTTAACTTTTGTTTAATATATTCTAAGTCCTATGTGGTTCTTATTGTGTTGTGTGAATCAAGCCATGATTTAATATGATACCTGAACTCCGAATGACAGTCACTGTTCCGGGTGAGAGGCTTAAATTATAAATGACTTTTATTCTTTTATAAACATGCGAATGTGAGTAGATCAATAGGTACCACTTTGGTAGGAAGGTAACAGTGTTCTGTGCTTCTTCGGTATATAGCCATGCTGGTCACATGACCATGGAAAATGTCTTCCGAAAAGGCTGGCACCCTCAGTCAAGAGACAGAGATGAGCCCTATGCCTTACATTTGAATACACTTATTTCCATGTAATTATTTCCATGCATGCATTTCGATCTGAATTTTTGTCTGAATGTTGGATTGCATTTCATGAACTGAATGATTGGCTGGGTTAGATCAGCAAGCTAATCCCAATCAAACAAAGTACATTGTGATATGATGCATGAAGCCAGATGCTGTGCAATTTTAATAAAAAATAGATTTACATGTTCACAAGTAAATCATAGAAATATTGTGCCATTGTGGGAAATGTTTTACAGGTTCACCATTAAATGATTCCATTTAAATGTTAATTAAAGAGCTCTCCTGCGCTCAAAGATATGAATTATCTCCATCCTGTTTTTATTGTGTTCTGTGCTTTAATTAAAGATAACTCATAAAACACTATTTTGCTTTTACCCATTAGTATGAAAAGATTCATCCCTTAATAGTGAATATGTTGTTCCCGACTCCCCCCAAAGCATCAGTAGATGTATAACCTATTTGGCCTGATCTGATTCTTGAAGGAAGAATCAGAATGATGGAAGATTCAATGTACATTGTACAAAAAAAGCTAATAACACCATTTGTTTAGTTTTGGCATTGCTTGTTGTGTGAATCCACTTTCTGTTGTTAGCAAACCATGAGTTATAGCTCACCCAATTGCATGAACCCATTCAATGTGGTATATTAAGTCTTGATTATGCATATTGCCTCTGTGTGAAATGTGTAGACCAAACAATAACTGTTCATGTAGTGTGTGAAATGGTTTTGTAAGGTCCTTGGTGCTCTCTGAGCTTGGTTGTTTTTTTGCAGAAGTTTCATTACCACCAGTATTAAAAGAATGGGATTTGCCCTCATTTTATATACTAGTGGCTTGCCCCATCAGTGTTGGTAGGAGTGGTCTTGGTGACTCCTTGAATAGGCTGTTGTTTAATGTTAGCTTGTTTTGTTTGAGTTGGAAGTTCCTTGACTGTTTACTTCTGGATGGCTGTTCTACTGTTAATCTTGGTGTTAATCTCTGCTCAGATGGGTGTTGATTGCTGGTGAGGAGATGTTTTGCTCATTTTGTTTCCTTTTTGGCTTTTTTATTGTCTCTTTTGAATGGTATGTAGATGTTGTTTATCTCTATGTGCCTGTAGATGGCTGATTTGTCAGACTACAAATCAGCCATCCATTGGTAGTGGAGAACTTGGTTAGTGTGGGTAGTTTAATGATAGATGAAATGGTTTTGACTGGGATTGGCAACTCAGCCTGTTATCTGAACAGATTTGTCCTGCACCCTCTCCAGATGATTGCTAGTGGAGCCAGACTTGAGTGATTGATTGTTCCCCAAATCCTAAGGCTGACATTCCAACTCTAAATCCCCATGGAGGAGACCATAAGTGTTGATGTCATGATATATAAAAAAAAGGACTGAAGCTTTATTCATACTGTTGCGACTGCCATCTTGACTTCTTTGGCCTCCTTAGGGATGCGACTGTGTGAGACATCATCCTTGTTTGTTGGAAAATAGGAGGAAAGAGAAAACAGCTAAGGGGCATGTTTTCAATGGGCAATGATTTCAATGGGCAATGATTAGCAACAAAAAGTCTGTGTCACACAACTCTGTGGCAGAATGAAAAGGTTGTCTTAGGCAGCTGATGTTGGATATCAGGATTAGGCTGCAAATCAGAGGTGGTATTTAGCCAGTTCTGATAGGTTCTGGAGAATCAAGGAAATTTTGAGTAGTTTGGAGAACCGGCAAATAGGCCGCCTTCGCCCTGTCTGCCTCCCAGGTGATCTTGTTTTGTTACCCTGAACAGGAGAACAGAGCTGGAAAGCAGGTTAGTGGGGTGGGGAGGGAATGGGGATTTTGCAGTATCCTTCCCCTGCCATGCCCACAAAGCCATGCCCACAGAACCGGTAGTAAAAAGTTTTGAATCCCACCACTGCTGCAAATCGTTATTTTTGAAAACCTTACATCTTTTGCTGTCAGGGGAGAGAAGAACAGCCCTCTCCCATCCATTCAGGCTGTTTGCCTTAGTTGCTAGACTAGCTCTGGAAGGATGTATCTTGAAATAGGAGGCTCCTGTTTGCCATGTTGACAAAATGATTTGGACAATCCCTGCTTTTCTGCCACTTAGTTTGCTACAATCTTTCTTCCTCAATAACCCAACCTCATTTTTCTCACTAAGGTTCTATTATTCCCATCCTTGGAGTGAATACTTAAGATTCCATGCAAGCTCTTGATGTCACTCATGTGTCTTCCACTTTTCTTTTTTAATTGCTGCTATACAGTTACTTCCATGGCTTACTTTCATGGCATTATGTGCTTCTATTACTTTGGGGTTTTTTTTTACTGCTTGTTTTTCAAGGCCCTTTTTACATCTTGCCTGACAATTTTCTTTTCTTTACAATTATATTTTCTAAAGTCTTTCAGATATTACCTTTCTTTCAACAGACATGCAATGACTTTACTTTGTTCTGCTCGTGACAGTGACTTATGCCAACTTTCCCTTTCTTTGAGTTTCCCAAATATGACAAATGTTTTGTTCCTGGTATTCTTCCTTGTTCAGTCTATGTTCAGTGCCTAGGACTTTTTCTTCCCCTTTTCAATGACTTGGCTATTTTTAAAAATTTCCTTTCCTCTGCATTTTGCTTCCCTTGAAAATACTGCATAACCTTATACCCCAGCTTTAATAAAGTCCTTACTAGCCATTTCTTGGTGAGAATTACTTTTCCTGTCATTATTTTTCAAACATAGCTTTAGTTGCAGTGGCAGTAAAATGCCCCCAAAATATGAGGGGGTTATTCATGGCCAGGGGCAGTGTTACTGCATTTGGCCTGTTTTCTTGGGTGACTAAAGCACATTAATCAAGGAGATCAAACTGGTCAGTCGTAGAAGAGATCAACCCTGACTGTTCTTTAGAAGGCCAGATCTGGAAGATGAAACTCAAATACTTTGGCCACCTAATGAGAAAGAAGGACTCACGGGAGAAGAGCCTAATGCTGGGAAAGATTGAGGGCAAAAGAAGGAGGGGACGTCAGAGAATGACATGGCTGGATGGAGTCACCAAAGCAGTAGACATGAGCTTAAATGGACTCTAGAGGATGGTAGAGGATAGGAAGGCCTGGAGGAATGTTGTCCATGGGGTCATGATGGGTCAGACACAACTTCACAACTAACAACAACAAAAAGTACATTAAATCATTCAAAATTTAGCAAGCTCTACCCTCATCTTTTCCAATGAACACTGTGATCAGTATACTCAAGGCTGACCATGACTGGAGCTTCATCTTTCTCCACCTATAACACACATACAATACCAAACCATTGCAGCTTATTCAGCTGACCCTTATTCTATGACCGATATGCAACAGTTGAACCAGGTTATGTTTAGTGGGCACAAGGCATGGCAAGCCAAATCTGTACAAGACAAATGGGTTCCATTTGAACCAAAATGCAATCAGTGTGGAAATATGTAAAAGTTAACAACAACAAAAACCCCTACCTATGTGAAACCCTTTAATCAGCAGTAAATGAAGAAGGACATAGTGGCTAGCCATTTCTAATGTCAGATGTGGCAGTGAGCAAAGATGGCACAGCTGGTATCCTTGAAATTGCGCATAAGTAGATAGATGTAAGGGATATTATAAAGGACAGTATGGAGAGAATCAATTGCTGAAGTAACTAGTTCACTAGATGGCAAAGGATACCGAGGATAAGGTAGTTCCTGGCTTAAGAATGTTTGTTTGTTTGTTTATTAAACTTGCATGCTGATCCTCTCATCAGAGGTGACTCTAGGCCAGTGATGGTGAACCTTTTCGGCACTGTGTGCCCAAACCAGAATGTGCATGCATGCACTGGCCACCTAGTCTTCAGGTTTCCGGCATGCGCATGAGCGCTGGCCAGCTGGTCTTTGTGCACACTGGAGCACTGGAAATCTGAACACAAGGTGACCGGCGTATGCATTCATACTGGCCATCTGGTCTTCAGATTTCCAGCGCTCCAGCACGTATGAAGACCAGCATGCTGGAAACCAGAAGAGCATCTGGTGATGGCACGCATGCCCACAGAGAGGGCTCTGCGTGCTACCTCTGACACACATACCATAGGTTTGCCATCACAGTTCTAGGCAGCTTTGACTTAGGGGCAACATACAAAATACAAACAGGTTGCCTATTACTATTACTGAACAACTTGCCTCCAGAAGTTGTGGATATTCCAACACTGGACGTTTTTAAGAAGACTTTGGACAACCATTTGTCTGAAATGGTATAGGGTTTCCTGCCTGAGCAGGGGGTTGGACTAGAAGACCTCCAAGGTCCCTTCCAACTCTGTTATTCTGTTACTAAAAACAGCAGACAGCCTTGTCTTTTCTTGAACCGACAAACTGCTGAAGCTGTGAGGTAGTTTCAGGAAGCATTGAACTGAATGTTTTAAAAAAAATATGCACAGCTTGTTTTCAGTGATTTTCATTAGTTCCTGAAAGCAGTGCACAGCTCCAGCAGTTCAGTGGCTCAAGGAAGATAACACTGTGTGCCATTTTTACCCCATCCATAAATATGAGTTCTGACTTTCATACAATTTCAGATTAAAGAAGAGTAGGAACTCTCATGTTTAACTCAGGGACTGTATGTTCAGAAACTGTCCAAAAACTGAATGAAGGCTGTTCCTATATTTAGTACCACCCTTGTAGGATACATAAGTGAGTTGACTTTCTCAGGGAGATCATTGACTTTCTCAGGGAGATAGTTGGAACTGCTAAAATAAACAGTTTTTTTGGCAGCACATATATGAAAATGGACCTAGTGTAGTGGTGAAATTCGAATTTTTTTTTGCTACCGGTTCTGTGGGTGTAGCTTGGTGGACGTGGCAGAGGAAGGATACTTCAAAATCTCCATTCCCACCCCACTCTGGGGCCAGCCAGAGGTGGCATTTGCTGGTTCTCTGAACTACTCAAAATTTCCACTATTGGTTCTCCAGAACCTGTCAGAACCTGCTGAATTTCACCTCAGACCTAATGCCTTATTAACTTGTTAATAAATGATCTTGACTTTGTGAAAAACAGTGGAATGGATAAATTTGTGGAAGTTACTAAACTATTCCAGATGGAAAAGCCACAAGACTTTTCCACTTTCCAAGACTGGAAAAGACTGATAAGAGCTCTAGAAGGATCTTTCTAAACATGACGACTGAACAGCTTGATGGAGTTTGATTTACATAAACATAAATCAATGCACACTGTGACAAAAAAAAAACCCACTTCACATTCATATGATGTTTGAACTCATAGTAATCAATCAGGAAAAAGTCTTGGGATGATAGTAGGTGTTGTCATAATGCACCTGTTGGTTCAGTGTGCAATAGCTGTGAAAAAAGCAAATTCCATTTTAGGAAATATTAAGAAGTAAATGAAGAGTACAAATAAATGGCTTGTTTGTCGGCCCTCAAAGTCAGAGGCTGAGTTACTTTGTCTTCTGAATGAGAAAACCCAGCAGCTATTTGCCCCTTTCTCTATCACTGAAAATATTTAATGACCATTTGCAAACCTTTTGCAATGCTTCAGGTCATCTGCCTGAGACAATGGCCTTTTCTGATGCTAGGGCAGTTCTTGTTCTTGTATCCAGTGGTGCATCTCTGGCTTTATATTATATGTCTGTGTTATCTGATATTGCTATCAACCTATAAATAACTTTCCAGTGACTTGTCCCAGGTTTGGTTTTCCCTTAATGCAAGATCCATATCTCTATATCTCTGCCTGCCATTTTCTATCAGAATCTTTCTGACAGAGATAAGAAGCTGTTCAGGCTCTCCTTAGAGCGTCAGAGTTGGGAACTGCTGAGCCAAACATGCAGTCTGGAGGAAGCTGTCCTCCAGCTGTGTTTGTCTAGGGATGGCTGAAACTGTCAGGGAGAAATGTATTTGGTTGGGTCAGCATTACTCTGCTTTCAGTTGCTGAGAAAGGACAATGTCTTTGCGGCATTGCGTAAAGCATCCGGAAGTTACCTTGCACTCACTCCAAAATATAAAAGCAGGAAGAAGAAACCAGAAAAAAAGGTGATAGCCTATCACTAAATCAATGCTTAAATCAATGCTTAAAATGATGCACTAAATCAGTGCTTAAATCAATGCTTAAAATGATGTTTCCTGTTTTGTCTGCCAGTGGTGCCACCTGACAACAGACATAGCAAGAGCCACTAAATCTTTAAAAAGGTATTTATTTATATTTATTGCTGAGCCATGGTGGCACACTGGTTAGAATGCAGTATTGCAGGCTAATTCTGCTGACTGCCAACTGCCAGCAGTTCAACAGTTTGATCCTGACCGGCTGCAGGTTGACTCAGCTTTCCATTCTTCTGAGGTCAGTAAAATGAGGACCCAGATTGTTGGGGGCAACATGTGACTCTGTAAACTGCTTATAGAAGGCTGTAAAGCACTGTGAAGTGGTATAGAAGTCTAAGTGCCATTGCTATTTATTTATTTTAAAAACCGCATTTTAAAAAACTGTTAAGTAATTAAGCTCCCCGTTAGGAGAGTGAGTATGCAGAGAAGCGTAATGAGAGTGATATGGAATAACACGCACAAACCAGCATACAAAGGCACTGAATAGTATAAAAATATAGTAGTTTACTATGTAGAAATATAGAGGTATTCAGAGTCTGGTTAACAGTCCAAGTCATAGACGGTTCAGTAATTCAGTTATCAAAATAATCAGTCTAGCACACAAAATATAGCTAAACAGTAGCAACCACAATACCTCAATATATACCAACCAGCTTCTAACAAAACAGAGAGAGAGATCTAACAACCATTCTGGCTCCCTCTTATGGCTGCTTGAGGTAACAAGCCAATTACATCTGTTAAGCATTTAAAGTAACAGTAAAGTAATCATAGCTTATATACATTGCCAAGCCAAGCCTAGGGTTACATCCCCAACAAAAACAACTGGATTAATTTATTATTTTTTTCATTCACTGCATTTATATCCTACCTTCTTTCTGAGAATTCAAGGTGAGTTCATCTTTATTTTACCATCATGGCCATAACTGTGAGGTCAGTAGAGTTGACAGGGAATGATCCCAAAGCACCCTAAAGTGAGCTCTAAGGAGGAAAAAATGTCTAAAATTTCTATCCAGCATGACTGGGTTTTCTAAACCTGCCTTGAGCACAAAGTCAGCTGGGTAATCTCAGGCCAGTCACACCTTCTCTGTCACAGTTTTGGCAGCATGACTATTATTATGAGATAAGCCCAGGAGCAAAACACAGCAAACAGCATACAGAGCCTTTAGACAATTAATAGTGGTTTATGTACAAATACATACAAACGTACACACAGAGATAAATTATTTACCAGCTACGAACACAAGGAGAGAAATGAAATTCACGAGGAGAGAGAAACGCCCTCTAATGGCCACACACACAAACACACACACACACACATACACGTGGCCATTAGACATCTCATTGCATCAGCCACATTGTATCAGCTTACAGTTTTTAACCTTACATTAGCTGGCAGCTATTAAATCCTCAGTATCTGACATTCTCTGCCCTAGGAAGGAAGCAAGGGCAAATTGCTTCTGATACCTTGACAAGAAAACTTGAAGAAACTTCTCCAAGGCAGTCACCAGAAGTCAAGACTGACTCAAGTGCATCATAGAACTCAACTCAATTGAACTAATCTCAATTCAACACAATTTAAAAGTAATCTAAACTCAACACTAAACTAAACAACTGGGTTTTAGTTGACTAGAATTTTGTTCTTCAGTTCCATATTTATCCTGCTCTGCCCCCTTTAAAAGAGATAGAAGCAGAGTTTTAATTAAACAAGAGAAATACGATATGGAGCAGGCAAAAATATGATATGGATGCATTACGGCAACCTTTTCCTTAAAAATTTGCCTTACAAGTTAATTGTCATTCTTTTGACACTGATTTGCTGACATTCTTCTTGGCTTAATCAAAAGCATTTCTAGCCTTCCCTGAGAGTGCCTTGACTGAACTCAAGATCTTTGGCATGTTGAGCACCTACTTCAGCAACCCTTAATTTTGAAACAGCTACATAATTATTTTTTATTATTCTTCAGTTCTCTCACTGACTCTTTGTTAATAAATAAGGCATCTGTCATATTCACATTAAAAAAAGTTGAAATGTGCAAATAAATGATTTATTTATTTTTAAAAACTTAGCTTTAGAAAGGAAGACTCTGAATGAACATTTTAAACCATACTTTTCTGAAATACAATTAGAAACAAAAGTGTGATTACACCGGGCATATATCCAATTTTTTTAAAAAATAATAATGATAATAACCTAGGGACAAAAATATGGAGATGTGGAATGGTTGCTTTCAAATGCTGAAAGTTATAATTTAATTCCCATATCATTTTTAATATTTTAATGAATGGATCTGGACTTCTGGCTTTACAAACAAACCTTATGTTTAATTATTGAGATGCCTGTGTGTTCTTTTTTAGTTATTTTCCCCTCATTTCTCCTTTGTGCTTTCCTATTTTTATAGCTTATAACATTGATGGAGCCGTTTATCAGGAATGTGGTGTTTGCCTAGGTTTTGTCCCTGTGGGAGGTATCAGACTAGGCCCATATGTTTCATTGAAATCCACATTGTCTCTTTGAAAAACATGACCCCCCCAAGAGTTCCTTCCCTCAAATTTCTTCTGTTTCGATTAGCATTCTAACGGCAGGTTGCCTGTTCTTCTGACAAGACTTTTTCCTTTCACATTTTAATAATCACATCTCTTTTTCTCCGAGGCTGTACAAATAACAAGATCATTAAAACATGAAATGAAAAGTGATATTAAGGAAAAATGAAAGAAGTCGTGCTTTTCAAAGCCATGGTTCAAATTAAAATATTCTTTTACATCAGTGAATGCTCAGTGTCCAATTTGCACCCTAAAAAAAGAAGAAATTAATAGAATCTTAAGTAAGGTGATTTCTTTCCAAGAGTCATCACACTCCTAATCTTCTTGAGTTGAAATAATCATACTTAAATGAATGGATTTTTATTTTATTTTTTGCAAAGAGGCTACAATCAAATCACGCTGCAAGTCAAGTCTCCTTTAAGTCAAGCCTGGAGACTTCATAGATATACCCACATTGTTTTCTTTTCAACAAAATAGCTGAGGTTTGCCACTGATGACTTACAGGATGGTTTTTTCAACCTGTCAGTCTAGCTTACAGAGCTGAGATTTCCTGATCAACTCAAAGAAGTACTAACCAGGCCCATCTTTGGGCCCTTGCTTATCTTTTTGAGATCAGCCAAAGGTAGCCAGGTGCTGCAACCTGCTGATATATTATTGTCCTTCACAAGTGAACGAATGTGGGTCTTAGTGTACAGGTAGTCCTCGACTCACAACAGTTCATTTAGTGACTGTTCAAAGTTACAACAACACTAAAAAGGTGACTTATGACCATTTCCCACACTTATGACCATTGCAGCATCCACATGGTCACATGGTTTAGATTTGGATGCTTGACAGCTGATTCATATTGATGACCATTGCCGTGTCCCAGGGTTATGTGACTAATTTTTGCCACCTTCTGGCAAGTCAATAGGGAAACCAGACTCGCTTAACGACCGCATTACTAACTTAACAACTGCAGTGATTCATTTAACAAATGTGAGAAGAAAATGGGGGGGGGGACTCACTTTACACATTTCTCACTTAGGAACATAAATTCTAGGCCAAATTGTGGTCATAAGTTGAGGATTACCTGTAGTTTTTAATGCTGGAAGATGCTAGCATTATAAGGCCCACTTGTACACTGTTTGCTCAATGTATGATGCTCCTCTGTTAATATTTTCTGTACTGCATTCTGGCAGGATCTGTGAACTGGGAATATATTGAGGCATTGAGATCTAAAACTGAACTTCTCCCTTGTTCTGCCTTTGAAAACATGGACAGCGTTTGAAAGAATGGATGGGCTACAACAGGGGTGTCCAAACTTGGGAACTTTAAGACTTGTGGACTTCAACTCTCAGAATTCCCCAGCCAGCCATGCTGGCTGGGGAATTCTGGAAGTTGAAGTCCACAAGTCTTAAAGTTCCCAAGTTTGGACACCCCTGGGCTACAATATCATACAATGTCATAATTTCTCTTTCAGCTGTGGGTCAGCCTTTCCCAACCTGTAGCACTTGATATCCTTTTGGCATAGTGAATCTCAGTTTTTGTCTCTCTTTCCCTGGCATAGAAATCTCAAATTGCCAACATTCAGATCTTCAGTATTGCCTGTGACTAATGTGACAGAACAATAACATTCAATGAAGGAGAACTAAGCATCATAGCTGTATTTTAATAATAAATAATAAATTGAATTTATTAGCCGCTCCCTTTCCAAGTAGGACTCGGGGCGGCGTACAATGGAGCATATAAAACATAGCAAATGTATAAAAACAAATAGACATACATACATACCAAACACATATACACATACACGGACACGGACACGGAGGAGGTAACAAATTACATCATATAGACAGTTAAAATTAGCATTAAAATACCCCAATTGTAAGAACTCAATATGTAATTAAAAATTTAACGTTTAAAAACAATTTAAAAAACAGTTAGGAGGAATAAGAGAAAAATTACGATTGAGCCAGGCCAGATAATTGAAAGAGGTGGGTCTTCAGCTGTACACGGAAGGAGCGGAGATCGGACGTAATTCTGATGTCACGGGGGAGGTCATTCCACAGGGCTGGGCCCATCACAGAGAAGGCTCTGCTCCTGGGTGTCGCCCCCCGGCACTGTTTGGCGGACGGCACCCGGAGAAGTCCCTCTCTGTGTGAGCGAATCGGTCGTAGGGATGTGTGGGGCAGGATGCGATCCTGCATGTAGCTAGGCCCTATGCCATGAAGCGCTTTAAAGATCATAATCAAAACCTTGAAACGCACTCAGAAGACCACAGGAAGCCAGTGCAGCTCGCGCAGGAGAGGTGTTACAGGGGAGTATCTAGTCCTCCCCATAATCACCCGCGCGGCCGCGTTCTGGACCAACTGTAGTCTCCGAGTGCATCTCAAGGGAAGCCCCATGTAGAGAGCATTGCAGTAATCCAGGCGAGACGTCACTAGCGCATGGGTGACTGTGCGTAGGGCATCCCGGTCCAATAAGGGGCGCAATTGGCGCATCAGGCGGACCTGATGGAACGCCCCCCTTGCCACGGCTGTTACATGGTCATCCATGGACAGCCGGGCATCTAGGAGGACGCCCAAATTGCGCACCTGTTCCATGGGGGCTAGTTGGACGCCCCCAATGGCCAGAGATGGAAGCACCTGGTTGAACCGGGAGGCCGGAAGCCACAGCCACTCCGTCTTGGAAGGGTTGAGTTTTAGTCGGTTGCCATCCATCCAGACCCGTACGGCCTCCAGACACCGGGACATCATTTCGACGGCCTCATTGGGGTGGTTCGGGGTGGAAATGTATAGCTGAGTATCATCAGCATACAGATGATGTCCCACCCCAAAACCACGGATGATCTCGCCCAGCGGTTTCATATATGTGTTGAACAGGAGAGGCGAGAGCACCGATCCCTGTGGCACTCCACATGTGAGTGGCCTCCGGGTCGAACTCTGCTCCCCTGCCAACACACGTTGCATCCGATCAGAGAGGTAGGAGCCAAACCACCGTAAAACGGTGCCCCTGACTCCCAGCCCCTCTAGCCGGCGCAACAGGATACCATGGTCGATGGTATCGAACGCCGCCGAGAGATCTAATAGGACCAGGATAGAGGAACAACCCCTATCTCTGGCCCTCCAGAGATCATCAACCAATGCGACCAAGGCCGTCTCAGTGCTGTGCCCGGGTCGGAAGCCGGACTGGCGCGGGTCTAGATAATCATTTTCCTCCAGGTGACGAGGGAACTGCTGTGCCACCACACTCTCTACAACCTTTGCTAAAAAAGGAAGGTTGGAGACCGGACGATAATTGACTAGGTCCGTTGGGTCCAGGGAAGGCTTCTTGAGCAGGGGCCTCACCACCGCCTCTTTCAAGGCGGCCGGTAGAGACCCCTCACCCAACGAGGCGTTCACCAGGCCCAGGAGCCAGTCGCGCGTAACCTCCCAGGATGCCAGTACAAGCCAGGAGGGACACGGGTCCAATAAACATGTGGTGGGTCGCAGACGTCCACGCAACCTGTCCAAATCCTCGATGGCAACCGAGTCGAACTCCTCCCAGAGCGGTCCCTCAAGACTCGCCACGGGCGTCTCTACTGGACCACTGAAAGGGGCCCATCCCGTCCGGATTTGAGCGACTTTGTCCTGTAGATATTTCCCAAACTCCTCTGCTCTGCCCTGTAGTGGGGCTTCCCGTGGTCTCTCAAACAAGAGGGAACGGGTCACCCGAAACAGGGCGGCAGGGCGGTTATCTGCAGACGCAATAAGAGCGGCACAATGTTGACGTTTGGTCGCTCTTAATGCCACGAGGTACGTCTTCAAATATGCTCGTACCTGTGCTCGGTCAAATTCGGAACGGGAGGATCTCCAACATTTATTAATGTGTTTAAATTAATTTTAAATGCTTTCCCATTAATTCACTTTTAGTTGTTAGTCTGCTCTACTCAGCTTTATTGTCTTGGTCTTGCAAATGTCTACTCTACTGATCCTCGTATATCAGCACCAGGTGTGGGTTCTGGCAGGCATTACTACCGGTTTTCTCATGTGCGTGCTTTGCACGCACACACACACTTGATGTCTACAAAGGGTCCTCTTTGTAGACTTTAGTTCAGCATTCAATACCACCACACAGGACATTCTTCTAACTAAACTAAAGCAGCTAGCAGTACCTGAACACACTTGTTAGTGGATCACAAGCTTCCTAACAGACAGGAAGCAGCAGGTGATGCTAGGCAAAATCACATCAGATACCTGTACAATTAGTACAGGAGCTCCCCAGGGCTGTGTGCTCTCTCCACTTCTCTATATGTACCAATGACTGCACCTTAAATGATCCATCTGTTAAACTATTGAAGTTTGCAGATTATACAACAGGGATTGGTCTCATTCGAGACAACAATGAAAATGCATACAAATGAGAGGTTGAACACCTAGCCTCGTGGTGCAACTGGAACAATCTGAAACTGAACACAATCAAAACCGTAGAAATGGTGGTAGACTTTAGGAGAAACCCTACCATACTACCACCTCTTACAATACTAGACAACACAGTATCAACAGTAGAGACCTTCAAGCCTTCAAGGTTCTATCATATCTCAAAACCTAAAATAGACACCTAACATCAAAAATGTCATCAAAACAGCACAACCAAGAATGTTCTCTCTGCGCCAACTCAGGAAGCTCAAACTGCCCAAGGATCTGTTAATACAGTTCAACAGAGGAATTATTGAGTCTGTCATCTGCACCTCTATAACTGTCTGGTTTGGTTCTGCAAACCAACAAGACAGACACAGACTTCAGAGGATAATCAGAACTGCACAAACACAATTACTGCCAACCTGCCTTCCATTCAGGACCTGTACACTGCACAAATCAAAAAGAGGGCCATGAAAATATTTACAGACCTTTTGCATCCTGGACATAAAATGTTTCAATTCCTACCCTCAAAACGAAGCTATAGAGCACTGCACACCAAGACAACTAGACACAAGAATAGTTTTTCCCCAAACACCATCACTCTGCTAAACAAATAATTCCCTCACCACTGTCAAACCATTTCAGTAAGGCTGTATTACTATTACTAATAGTCTTCTCATTGTTCCTATCATAAATCTGCTCCCACTTATGACTGCAGGACTGTAACTTTGTTACTTGTATCCTTACAATTTATATTGATATTGATAGTTTCCTGATTGCTTATTTGTACCCTATGACTATTATTAAGTACCTTACGATTCTTGACAAATATATCTTGTCTTTTTAGGTACACTGACAGCATATTCACCAAAGACAAATTCCTGACAAATTCCTGTGTGTCCAATCATGCTTGGCCGATAAAGAATTCTATTCTATTCTATTCTATTCTGTTCTGTTCTGTTCTGTTCTGTTCTGTTCTGTCCTATTCTATTCTATTCTATTCTATATCAGCATATCAACAATAAAAGACAATGGCTATGTTTAACCGGCTACATCATGGCTTGTTTAGCACAGTTCCCTAAACAAATTACAGCCAGACATGCCTAAAGTCTAAAACTTGTGTTTTACAAACTAAATTGGTTGAGCTGACACAATACACAAACACACAAAAGGCAATAAAGCAATAAAACGCTAAAACAGGGAGGGAAACATCTCCCTTAAATCAAGAGGCAGAGGCAGTTTGGAAATGTCAGGCACCAAAAAGAAAAAAAAAAGCATTACCAATTGCAAATGTTTGGGATGAGGTAACAAACATTGTCCTTATATCTCAATATATCAAGTTGATTTAATCAATTCCATTCATCTAAGAATTGATTTTCCTTGCAGTGGACAATTGTGTCCCATTTAAAATACAATAAGCACAGGGTCAATGAAAATGTTTTGTTAGTCTGTTTAGAACATTATATCTTGAAAATAAAGATGAAATAATTAGTCATCTATTGCAGCAATGAACTACAAAAGCAGAGTCAGCTTTAAAACTGCATGCACAGAAACTGCAAGAATAAATAAATTCAAGACAATCATTTGCAAATAACTGGTATGCATGTTCTTGAGCCAAGAATATGAATCATGCCTTCTCATGAAAAAACAATTAGTGACAGCACTTAGATTTATATACTACTTCATGATGCTTTACTCTAAACAGTTTTACAGAGTCAGCATATGGCCCCCAACAATCATTTTACTGGCCTTGGAAGGATGGAAAGCTGAGTCAACCTTGAATTGATCAGCATGGTCAGGATTAACTAGCATTAATTTCATTTTAGGAAAAAATGACAGTGAAGTTGTATAACCCTCAAATAACTTAAAATTAAAACCTCCCTTTAGCAGCCAGTAGTATCCTTTGTTATAGCCAGTTTCTATTATGCAGATATAGAATTTGGTAGGCTCGACTGCGGGAACCCTTATTAAGAAATATGTTGCTGAACATACTATGCAGATGCTAAAAGAATGCCAATTAATTAAATAGCAGGTGGTTCTATTAAAAAGAAAACAATGTAGTATTGTTTTCATAGTATTAGATGCATGCCATTCATATTATTAGCAATATATTAAATACAAAATTGAAGGCAGTTGTAATACAAAAATATTCATCATACTGGATTGTCTTAGATGCAGGGCATTTTATTGATTTATCACATTTATTTGCTATCCATCTCAGAGTTCAGTCAACTCTGAGCAACTTAAATACAGAGTATGAGCTTAGCACAGATATGAATGGAAACAAGGCTGCCGAGAGGATTTTTTAAGTACTGGAGCAAGACTGAATATGGCCCACCTCACCTACACATGGACGCATAAATCAATAATGTCATAATTGTACATTTATTAATTACATTCAAGCATACTTGCAAATATATTAAAAAGAGGACATTTTGGTAAGTTTTGCTTGTTTTGCATTCAACGCCAAATTGAAAAAGTGTTTGTTGCCCCTTTTTATTAATCTCATCACGTTTCTGTTTTTCCTTGTGTTCTCGAACTCCAGATTTTTGAGATGGCATTTCATAACCATTCATAAACCGAAATGAAATATAAAATGCATCAATAAACTAAATGAAACTGAACTTGCAAACTTAGCTAAATAAGTAATGAAATTAAAATTCAATAAATTACATAAATAACTATTCACTGAGTTTCAGATTAGTAACAGTTAGGTCAAACAAGGCTGCAAGACAGTTTTGCTATACACACAAAGTATAGAGTATGAAGTATATATCCAATATTGTTTTTCTTTTTTAAAAATTGGTTTTGTAATTTTTTTAAAAAAAATCCCCTTCATGGGCCCCCTTTGAACTCCATGGGCCTCGGAACAATATACCGGCTGCACCCCCCCTCTCCTCAGGCCTGAATGGAAGCCAGCAGACATTTGAAATAAAAGTTGGGTTGATTTAAAAAGGCAAAGAATGGGAAAGCTTCAGTTCTCCCTAAGGCATCTCTTGAAGAGAGAAACACATAAGAGAGAAAGAGAAAAGCATACAAGAGAGACAGAAACATACAGGAGACAGGAAAAACTTACAAGAGAGAGAGACAATAAGCTTCCTTTTGAATCATAAGCAAAAGGAGATTAAGATCAACTATCACTGGATATGTGAAGCAGACACAGGGCCAGTGTATGAAGACTGTATTCCTCTCTTCTTCTGTTTACCAATTTACCCAAGTGGTTCAAATAGGCTCATAATACAAATGCTACAGCAGAGCATTGCTCTGCAGTCTTGAAGCAAATTTTGTTAGAGGGAAGCAAAGATTTAATAACGTTATGCTCCATAAACATGATTACTCCATTTATTATACTCCATAAATATGATTATCTCAGTTTTATTCTTGAGAGTCCAATTTTGTGGTTTGCTGTCACCACTCCATCCATGTAGCCCCCCCTTTTTTCCACGTTGATATAAAAAATGTGGCAGATAAAATAGGAACATCTGCCTCTTGGAAAATGCACAGCTGTGGCTTTCTTCAAATAGAAACTTGAATGGGAATTTATTATTGCTGTTTGTTATTATGATTGTGTTTTGCGTTGCCCTTCTAGATACTACCATGAAGGTGAAGTGCAGTGAATTTCTCTACAGATAGAATATTTGTTGTTGTCGTTGAGAGGGGCAAGAAGAAGAAGACATACACTTACTGTAGGCATCACTCAGAAGCAGAGAAAGCAAGGAGTGCTATGAAGACACAAGGATATTGACAGGCCAGATAAACTCCAAATAAGCCATTCAATCTCAACCAATAGGTCTTGAAGATCAAAGCCCACTTCATGCCCACTTGTGCCTATCATTCTGAACCCAGCTGCAGATCAGTGGCGGGATTCAATTCTTTTTTACTACTGGTTCTATGCGTGTGGTGTGGCTTGGTGGGCATGGCAGAGAAAGGATACTGTAAAATCCCCATTTCCACCCCACTCCAGGGGAAGGATACTGTAAAATCCCCATTTCCACCCCACTCCAGGGGAAGGATACTGTAAAATCCCCATTTCCACCCCACTCCAGGGGAAGGATACTGTAAAATCCCAATTCCGTCCCTACCCCACTAACCTGCTTTCCAGCTCCGTTCTCCTGTTCAAGGCAACAGAAGAAGCACCCAGCCAATCAGCTGGGACTCCAATCACCTGGGACTTGGGAGGCAGCAAATAGATGGGCGCGGAGCCAGCCAGAGGTGGTATTTGCCAGTTCTCCGAACTATTCAAAATTTCCACTCCTGGTTTGCCAGAACCGGTCAGAGCTGCCTGAATACCACCTCTGCTGCAGATGCTCCTAATTAGCACATTATTCACAACATTACTGAAAGCGGGATTTGGGAGTCTTCCCTTTCTTAATAGTCTGGTGTTCTGTGACTCTAGTAAACTCATTTATTTTGGAGGATCTTCCATTGAATCTTTACATCTATGGACACACGTCTTCTGTCCTTGGTGTTGAAACTTCCGTCTTCTTTTGGCTACATAATCAAAGGTGGCCTCAGTGGCAAATACTAGAAATAAAGATAAGTAAACAAATCAAATATTTAAAATATTGACCCTGTAGCATAATCCAGCAATTTCTAATGATATGGAACAATTATGCTTTCTGATAGCTGATGTCATGTGCTATTCACCCTACATGCATTACTATTCAAAGCCAGCAATACTCGGACATCCAAGGAATCAGAAACTGGTGCATAATATCAACAATTGAGATCTTGGAGAGAAATAATAACACAAGGTAGGCAGATCACTTGAGCAACATCTTAAACTGCACATCGTGCTATTTGAAACATGACCTTGGGGCAGTTGCCTCTAGTGTTCAATGCGCCTCTGTCTAGAATACTAAGAAATGAGCCACAGTGAGGGAATAAAAAACCTCTGAAAAAACTAAAAGTAGATCTATCATTTGTGCCATATACACAGTGAAAACCTAACAGTGATCTGGGAGGTATTCATGCACACAACCATTATAATTCTTTCAGCATTTGTAAAAAAACAACAACAACCCCATTTGTTAACAGTAATACCAATCAGATAGAAAGTTGAACAGACCTCACTGGGAAGGTTGCTGATGATTGGATTTCAGAAGCCCAAGTCCATACAAAATTGATTTAATTTCATTAGTAAAATTTTCACTAATTTTAGCTTTTCCATTTGTCAGTGATATATGCTTGCTCCTTTTTCACATGGCAAGCGGACAGAGCTAGCTCAGTGTTTATAAACTGCTCAAAATGCAAAAGCAAACACACTGACCACAATCAAAAAGACATTCAAAGAACAAAGAACCAAGGATGAGATTCAGTTCCCATCTTTCTTGCAATCCATAATCTTTAGGATAGCTTTGGACTATTATGAGAACTGGTCCCAAAGTTTTAGGACAATAAGGACCCTTTGAGACAACCAGCCTCTCCATTTCCCAACATGGGATGTGCTGCTTCTCAAACAGAAGTAGGCTGCTGGGGGTATGCAGGGGTTTGGGAGAACCTCTAGCTAAGATGCTATGCAATTCGGAGAACCCCCACATCCCATTCCTGGCCCTGCCTACCCCACCCCTCCCAGGAGTCCCCACATGGTCCACTTTGGATGCAAATAAGTGCAGGGCACGTGCAGAGGCTTGGGGAGGGCAAAAAACAGGCATACTGGAAGCTTGGGAAGGCCAGCCTCCAGAGGGCCTCTGGAGCCTGGGTAGGCCATTTTCACTCTCCAGGAGACTTGAGGAAAGTCTCTGGAGCCCGGGGAGGGCAACCCCCCCTGCCATGGGGCAGGAGGCTGACTAGGCCACGCCCACCATGTCCAGGCCCACCCAGCAACTGGGCAGAGAACCCCTTGCTAAACCTTTTGAAGCCAACCCCTGCTCTCTGAGGTCGTCTTTGTTTTACACCTGTGAGTCAGACCGTAGATGCCAACCACAGCCTTACACACACTTCCCTAGGCAGAAATCTTGAAATGTTAATGCTGGAATTGAGGAATACCAGTAGAAGGATAAAGCATAGATTAGTGAAACAGCTCAGGGATTGCATGTACGGAATGCTCACTCCTCTTAAAGATGACACATTTGGGAATATATTGAAATTTGCATGAGGGATTGGAGTAAAGTCTCTAGGAAACAGTGGAAAAAAAGAGTGGCAGAGTAGCATTACATACATCATTCCACAGGAGAGAGAGAGAGAGAGAGACGTTGTTCAAACTGCATTCTATTTACTGTGGCTGGGAACACATGGTGATAGTTTGCTATTAGCAAACATTTTAGGACTTCCCGTGGCGTAAAAATCAGTCTACCAGATGGCTCACATTTTCCATTTTTTTCGCGTCTATTTTTAACAGCCTGTATCATCCTGAACTGGTTCGGATAATTATATATATATACATATATATATATATATATATATATATATATATATATATATATATATATATATATATATATATATATATATATATATATATATATATATATATATATATATATATATATATATATTGTCAACAAAATGATGTATGGGATGCATAATTTCAATTACATTTTTCAAAAGTTTTCCATCTGTAGGGCTTATGGGTTGATGCTTGCAGTGTGATGCCAAATGCCATAATCATAGACCAAAAAAAAAAAAAAAATTATACTCCCGCAATCCCTTGAGGCTTGTTTCTGCCTATCAATCATCAGCCTGAGAAGTCTTCCTACTCAAGCAATTTAGAACTTCTCAATAGCCCTCTTGAGCTTTAAGCATCCTTTTAAACTTATCTTAAAGGAGGGAAAAATGGATCAAAGGACTGAGACATAGTGCTTGCCTTTTTTTAAAAAAAGTTTCTTATAAAATGCTTTGCTGCTCTCAAGCAATCTGCATTAAGGACAAATAACTATGATGAATGTTGTCTATGGCTACTTTGAGAAATGTAAGAGAAGTCTTCATGAGTAATAATTTAGGTTGCAGCTTATTCCACTGTAATATATTTAAATAAAGAAAACCTAATTCTCAGGGATTACCTTTCATGAACATCTGGATCTTATTCTTGATTATTTTTTCAAGATGATCCTCCAGGAACTGCTACACACATGCCATGCTGGATGTACTGAGCAATGGAGACCCAGCAGTGGTGAGCATGGAAAATGCTTGGAAGGATGAAAGGGATTCTAAGACATTCATTTCCCTCTTAAGAATCTTGGCCTTCTATATCACAATACCAGTTTGGCTTGGTTTGCATCTTGCACCTGAATTCTCTATACCAGGGGTGTCAAACTGGCAATTCATGGGCCGGATGCCATGTGCAGGCCACACCCACCCCAGCTCCATGAAGGAAAAAAACATCATGAAACGTCACGTGACAGCAATATGTTGCTGTGAGTTTGACACCTGTGCTCTATATCAGGAGTGAAATTTAGCAGGTTCTCACCTGTTCTGAAGAACCAGTAGTGAAAATTTTGAGTAGTTCGGAGAACTGGCAAATACCACCTCTGGCTGGCCCCAAGAGTGGGGTGGGAATGGGGATTTTGCATTATCCTTCCCCTGCCACTCCCACCAAGCCAAGCCCACAGAACTGGTAGTAAAAATTGAAATTGAATTTCACCCCTGCTCTATATCCTAAGAGGTTTTGCACTAAATATTGCCCCTTGGCCAAAGCTAATGGTTCTGGTGTCATAATTTCAGGTATTGGTCCAGGAGTTGTTCCATTCCACCATATAAACAAAATCCACCACAGTCCATTAGAATGCAATTTTAGCCTTCATTAATTCTACCAACATAACCTGGCCAGTTGTCTGTTTAATTCCTCATTACAATGGGGTTTTGGAAGTATATAATTGCAGGAAATGCCCCTCAAGAACAAGGTTCAGACATAGAGAAAAATTTCCATGAAGAAGGCTTAGTATAATGGAAATCTTGACAGATGTGGCTTCAATGCAAAGTCTCCATGAGAATTCTGCTTTGGGCAACCCAAACCAACATGCATACCACCAGTGGTGGGTTGCAGGTGATACACCCCAGTATGGGCTTACCAGATCCTGCCTGGAGCACCGGGTGCTGTTCTGGTATAGTGCTCTGGAAGGCCTACCCACCCACCCGAGCTCCTTACCTGTGCTTTAAGCTTCTGGCACTTCCACACACATGCATGGTGCATACGGTGCCTGCGCAACACTCCACCAAGCAGCTGGAGCAGCCGGATGCATCCAAATGTGGAAGCATCATTTGACACTATAACGCATGCGCACGCCACACGCATGCATGTGGATGACTCCGGGTTCCAACCGTACCGGTTGAAACGGAATCCAGAACCCACCACTGCATACCACCCATGTCCTCAAAAGGATAATGGTAGCAACTTATACATAATAAAACCAAGAGGAACATGTGCTTCTATCCCAAAGTTACATCAATGCATTAATTATCTCACATAATTTTGAACAAAGGCTCTGGATATCTAATAAGGTTGAAAGAGTTTCCAGGGAAGTCAATTAGCTTATATGACATGAGGTTTTAAAAGTTTTAAAAGACACTGCGCTTGTCGATCAGAAAGGTCGTCAGTTTGGCAGTTCGAATCCCTAGCGCTGTGTAACAGAGTGAGCTCCCGTTACTCGTCACAGTTTCTGCCAACCCAGCAGTTTGAAAGCATGTAAAAATGCAAGTAGAAAAATAGGAACCACTTTGGAGGGAAGGTAACAGTGTTCCATGTGCCTTTGGCATCTTCAAAGCGCTCCATGGCATGGGACCTAGTTACCTGCGGGATCGTATCTCACCTCACACATCCTAATTACCAATCCGCTCTCACAGGGAGGGACTCCTCCAGGTGCCATCTGCCAAGCAGTGCCAGCGGGCGGCGCCTAGGAGTAGAGCCTTCTCTGTGATGGGCCCAACCCTCTGGAATGACCTTCCCCCCGATATTAGAACTACTAACGACCTCCGCTCCTTCCGACAGAAGCTTAAGACCCACCTGTTCCAATTAGCTGGCTTGACTGATGTATAGTCCCATCTTTAACCTCCTGGCAAATATCTTACTGTGTAATTTTTAAGGGAAATTTTAATTATATTTGTATTTTAATTTAAATTTGGTATAGCACATTCTACCTCCTCCGTTTATTTATATGTTTATTTATATGTTTATATATTTATGCACATTTATATTTTGTATCTATATGGTTTTTAATATGTCTGTACACCACCCCGAGTCCTGTTTAGGAAAGGGTGCGGTTTATAAATAAAAGTTTACTTACTTACTTACTTACTTACGGAAGCGTCTTCTGACAGTGCTGGCTCTTCGGCTTTGAAATGGAGATGAGCACCGCCCCCTAGAGTTGGGAATAACTAGCACATATGTGCGAGGGGAACCTTTACCTTAATATAAGGTTTTATAAATGGGAAAAAGTAGCTTAAGTAGCCAGGTCATGTGTCTCCATGGGAGCTTCTGGAAGTAGGTTTCCTTCAGGTAGCTTTCCTGGGGGATTCAAGGCTTCAACCCAAATGGTATTTTAGCTAACTGTAAAACAAGTCTGCTTGTGGGTTAATACAGTAAATGCAATGGGATTTGATCTTTTGGGTTTTACATTTGAGGAGGTTGTCTGCTTCAGTAAAAGCTAGGTCATGGATGTTTAATTTCCTGCTCCATGAATGCTTAGATAATTGGGGGGGGGGGGGGGAGTATGCAGAGAAATGTAGTAATTGGATGATTATCATTTAGATGATTCTCTGAACCAATATTGTCTCACACCATCTGCTCTTCCTCAGCCAGTTCTGTAGCTCATCCTCCTTAATCCTCCTCCTTTTGAGTTTCCTCACCTTTGTTTTCTTGTATTAGTTACTCTACTTAGGCTGAGTAGAAGTTCAGGATGAACAAATGTCAGTCTTTCTGGATCACATTTTCCCCTCATCCCACCTATTTATTTACTGTTTGTCTTTCTCTTATGATACAATCTTATAGCATTATATTCTAATAATATTTGTGTATAACCTAATATAATATTGGAATTCCTATACAGTAAATATATAGTGTATATTTTAAATTAAAGAATTCTGATTCAATGGCTTCTCTGGGGGCATATTTATAATTCTTCCACAATAAAATTCAATTCTACTTGTCTAAGTGTTGCTCATTCCCACATCCTGATTTACGATAGATAGAGAAAGCCATTTTCCTGTGAGCCAGAAATCATTGCAAAGCTTTTAAATTTCTACCAACCAACGTTCTCTAATATCTTTCTGATATTTATGATTTCTTTTTCTTTTTTGGTTTGGTCACATTGCTTCTAAGAGTTAATAAGAGTTTTATTTAACCATTGCTTGTGTAGCACGATATTAAAAATATTAAAACAAACGAAAGCAGAATAAAAAAACCTGCCACAGTTATATGATGTATTACGTAAACTTAGCCATAGCCATAGTTTCAAGCTGAGATAGACACATCAGGGGACAAAGCAAAAATGTGTATGGTGTCTAAAGAACTACTTGACAAAGTTGTTCTTTGCATGGTACCATTAATTGGCACATTTTATCTGCATACATCACATACAAACCCATGAAGTAATTAATTTGGTTATGGCTTAACATACATATATGAATCTGGTCCTTGCTATCTCAAAACCAGCTTTCATGCCTTAACATGTTGTACCTACCCAGATGTTCTTCAACCTTTGCTTTGGGAAACTACCATTTAACAGAACTTGGCTTAGCACAAAGTTTGGACCCAACCTGTATTTGGTCATATGATAATTCCAAGGGATAGAGAGGAGAAGATGCCACTTGTAGACCACATCACACTGTTGTGAGGCTTTAAGTCTTTCTTGCTGTGGTAAAACAATGGACCTCCATGCCCCCAACTGTGCTACTTTGTACAGTTTTTGCAACTAAGAACAGTCTCCAGCTACCACCTAAAAGGAATTTATGTTGAAATGTTTTATTGAAAGTCCAGAGATAAATTTGCTGGCATGAAACTCCACCTTGCAAAACAGCAATAAAACTGGATTAGATTAATATTATGGAGTTGCACATCCCTTCCTTGCAATAGCCAATTGTGTGAGAATGCCTGAATTGCCTTTTATCTTTGTACTCCCAGAGGTGTCCCCTGCTTCCTTCGTGAAGTACAATTACTGAAAGAAGATACAGTATGTGTCTCCCATGTGTTTCCTGCTGTGGTCTTAAAGTTGAAGCATTGGTGGAGCCAGATGGCAAACAGTACAGCGTTCCTCCCTTTGGTAACTGAGCTTTGTGGTGTTCCACAGCTGGGTTCTGATTCAGTAAGTCTTCATTGTTTCTCTGTAGGCTGTAAACACATTCAACCCTGAAGGTTCAAATAATTAATCTTTATTAGCTACTTAAGAAAGCAATGAATGCTAAACAAATACCTCCCAAGTTTGGCATTGAAACTTATAAACCAAAACAGAGGAATGGGTTTAAACCCTTCAGTCTAGCCAGGGGATAACTATTTAGCAAATAGGGTTTTCAAAATGAAGAGAGTCACAAAGTTGAAAATATGACCTATAGGGGCCTTACAGAAGGATAGCTTGAATCCATAGTCGCCAATCCACAGAATCCATAGAATCCAGAAAGGAGGGAATATGCCACCATTAAGGGCTTCACTGATCTCCTGACTGTATCTCTGATATTACAGGTGCCAAAGCAGAACAGATTGTCTGCCCCTTGTTGCTGGATTCAACAGGAAAGTACTGCTTTTAATATCAGTACAGCTACGGATGATATAAATTGTCCTTAAGCAGGACAATTAAGGACAATTGTCTTACTCATGGGTTGAAAGAGACAAGAAAATAGGGTCACAGGGGTAGGCTTGAAAAGAAGATTGCCAGGGCATGTTGTGATTTTACTGCTCCAAACTTGATTGCAGAAAATACAACTTCAGCAACAGAGTGGTCAATGCCTGGAATGCACTACCCAACTCTGTGGTTTCTTCCCCAAATCCCCAAAACTTTAACCTTAGAGTGTTTACTGTTGACCTCACCCCATTCCTAAGAGGTCTGTAAGGGGCGTGCATAAGCATGCCTACCATCCCTGTCCTTTTTATTCGTCTCCATTTCATGTATTCAAAATCATGTCTATACTTATATATGTTATCTAATGCATGCTTGACAAAATAAATAAAATAAAAATAAATATATGGCACAATGGAAAAGGCCCAAAGATGTTTAGGGTTAGATTTGTGAAAAGAGAGGGAGGTGGGCAGAAGTGCAGTATGTATAACATAAAGGTCAAAATAGTCACTAGATTTGATATGAAAAGACACATACACACAGAGAAGCAAGCAATACAACCTATGTTGTCAGCCCTTCAAGGTAGGCAGGGTCAAGGAACATGCACAGCAAAGATTTCAGGAATGTCCTTGGATTGTGCAAATAATTTACTAGAATCAAAATGTTCCCTGCTCTCGTTAAAGGACAACCAGGGCAAGGTGAGGGTGTTCTGAGTCTCTTTCTTTTGCTTTCTGTTTTCCCGGGGCTGAGTAACTAGTCTCCCTCCTCTCATTCAAGGCCACAGTTGAATGCTTTTATGCTAATGCATGAAAGATGGAGGTGATTATGCTTATCATCACACCTGTGGAGCATCTCAATAACTTAGCAAAGCACGAGTGAATTGACATGCTTCTGTTTCATTGAAAGTTAAGGGATGAAAATCTCTCCCTCTTTGTAGATAGATGCTACATGTCTGAATATATAAGTAGGTGTGCTATGTAAGTATCTGTGTTCATGCAGATGTACAGACACACACCCGTGTTAAAACAATGTTATAACTCTGTTTCATTGGGGTAGTTGAGAAGCATGGGACGATTTGAAAATAGCGACAATATGCTCCTCTTTCTTTTAATCACATGCAAATCTTCCATTGCATGCCAAAACAAGAACAGTTAGGAACAGATGCTATAGCAGCTTGAAGAAACTCTGTCTTAGATTTGCTCGGTGGTGTCAATGGTTTATGCTTATTGTTCCTACTTCTGTATTCTGCATTCCATGATATATCTCAGTATGTTATGAAAACTTTTTCAAAATAAAAACAAGTTTAGTTCTGCCACAGAGAGGATGCTCGTTCAAGTTTGTTTGGATGCTGGCACAACAAATAATAAAAGAGGCAGACTGATGGTGCAGTGGTGGAAAACTTGATGTCTTGCATGCAAATTATTCCAGACACAAAAATCTGACATCTTCAAAAAATGCTAAAAAAGAAAAAGAAAAAAATATCCTATCCGAACGCACTGGGAGGTTCAGATAGTTAGTATAGATTGAGATAAGGAATTCAAAGGTGGGAGGCACCCTGAACCTGTTTGATCTCTGAGAAATCATGTTCACCATTGACATCTTCATGTCCTGCCATGATTGGCAGTAAATTTGTTGTTGTTATTGTTCATTGCAAAGTTGTGTCTGACCCATCGCAACCCCATGGACAACGTTTCTCCAGGCCTTCCTGTACCATCCTCTGGAGTCCATTTAAGGTCACTCCTACTGCTTCGGTGACTCCATCCAGCCACCTCATTCTCTGTCGTCCCCTTCTTCTTTTGCCCTCAATCTTTCCGAGCATTAGGCTCTTTTCCAGTGAGTCCTTTCTTCTCATTAGGTGGCCAAAATATTTGAGTTTCATTTTCAGGAATTTGGCCTTCTAAAGTCAGGGTTGATCTCCTCTAGGACTGATTGATTTGATCGCCTTACAGTCCAAGGGACTCTGCAGGAGTCTTCTCCAGCACCATAGTTCAAAGGCCTCAATTCTTTGATGACGCTCAGCCTTTCTTTAATTTTAAATTTGGGCAACCCCAAACAGTGCAAATTGCTGGTTTCCTTAGAAAAAAATAAATAGCAGACCACAAAGAAATGAAGCAAAATCTTTTTTCTATATTTTTCTGTGGGTGGCGGGTTGAGTAGAAGGAGTTATATTCTGCTAGAGCTTTCAAACACTTAACATCTTCCCCCCATTGCTAGTCAAGTTATGGTACAAGGAAATATGGAACGTCCTGTTTTGTTTAACACTGTGCTTTCCTGGATTAAAGCAGAGAAACTTTTGCCTTCCCACAATATCTCCTGACCATCTGGATCCATTCCCCATTCCTGAGGTGTCCACTAAATTTGAAGGTTTCATTTGAATGATAAAATGAATGTTGTGGCGTTGTGACATAAACTTCACCCCTTGCGTATATGTTTAGGACATCACAATGCAGAAGAGAAAAAGGAGCAGAGTTGGCATTGCAATCCTTAAATGATGGGAAGAAATTCCACTCTTCTCTACTTCAACGCATGCATTTGGAAAATAATGTGAGTTTGAAAAGATAGAGAAAGAAGAAACTATATTACAAATAAGCTGTTTCTTCTTCATGATCTGCAGTATTGATCTTGCTCTTTTGCTGGTAATTTCTGTAACAACAACTTGTAGAATCAATCAAGTAGAGAAAAATAATTTTCCACACAGCATGGGCTGCCAGGAAGACAAAACTATGAAGTTGGGGAAACCCTTTCATATTTCTCAGACATGTGTTATAGTTATTATTAATCCCAGCAGCATATGGACAAAGTCTTCATTGAAAATTCTTGCTGGATTTCTGGTAAGCATTTATTAATCTGAAATTGAAATTTGGGTTTGAATTTATGCTTTTGTAAACTGGTGGTTGGGGTTAGACATTGAATTAAACCAATATTTCAAACCTAGACTTGAGAGATATGCCAAGATGGTCTGAATCAAATATAATCAGAGCCCGTCAAAAGTAGATTTAGACATTTTCTAAAACCCAAATTAAATAAAAGTTTAGTTTTAGTTTAAATAAAAATGTAGTGTTATACTGTATGTGAACTAAGGCAGAGATTAATAGAAAAAACAGATAATCATTGACTTAAATTTATAACAAAAATAAATAATCAGGTTACCATATTTTTCAGAGTATAAAAAACACTCCCCCACTAAAAGAGGGTGAAAATTTGGGTGCATCTTATACACCGAATGTAGTCCCATGCACTCGCTGGCTTCTGCCTCCCAGCAATTTGTCACCTTGCAAGAAAACAGCCTGTTTCAATTTCAGCTTCAGCACAGCTTGATTAGCACAAGCAGCTGATTGTTGGTTGGATCGGCCTTCCGACCATCACCTGTTTCAGGCTGCAGGGATTGCCATTGCCTATTGCCATCTCCAAGCACTCCATTTTTGGCCTCCGCACACTCCATTTTACACCCAGACCGATCCCCACCACCTGGAACAGGCGGAAGATGGGGCATGCAGAGGCCAAAAATGTGACGTGAGGAGGCTTAAGAAGGGGCACTCAGAGGTGGCAATAGACTATGGCAATCCCTCCAGCCTGAAACAGCTGATCATCAGGAGGCCAATCCAACCAAAAATCAGCTGCTTGTGCTAATCAGGCTGTGGTGAAATTGAAACTGAAACACGTTGTTTGCTGCAAGGTGGCAAATTGCTGGGAGGCAGAGGCAGATTTTTTTCTCCTTGTGCTAATCAGGCTAAACTGAAACTGGCTGTTTGCTGTTTGCTGTAAGGAGGTAAATTGCTTGGTGACAGAGGTAGATTTTTTTTCTTGTTTTCCTCCCAAAAGCTACGTATGTCTTATACTCTGAAAAATATAGTAGTTATTTTTTAAAATTAATTTTACTTTGTTTGTTTATATCCCGCCTTCATTATTTTTCAAATAACTCAAGCGGTGAACAAAACACCTTCCTCCTCCTATTTTCCCCACAACACCAACCCTGTGAGGTTGGTTGAGCTGAAACAGAGTGACTGGTCCAAAGTCACCTTGATGTCTTTCATGGCTGAGGTGGGACTTGAATTCACGTAAAATGCAACATTCATGCAATATTTTTTAAATATAGACTACCACATTGACATGTATAAAATAGCAGACATATCAACAACATTATTTGAAAGTATTTCAAAGGGTGTAGGACTCGGGTTAGAATTGAAGTGGCAAAGCACTACAATGAATCATCATACATATCTATCATGAAATTCCCTTTTAGGGTAAGGGAAGTTATGCAAAACAAAGAAGAGATCTCCATAATAGTAAGCAAAAGCAATTAGGAATACTTTATTAAAAAAAAACTAAAGCAAGTTTATACCAACACCATTCACTCTATAGCAGGGGTGTCAAACTCGATTTTATTGAGGGCTGCATCAGGGTTGTGTTTGACCTCAGGAGGGTGGGGGACATGGACAGGGGGGGCATGGACAGTTCAACATCACTCATATTGGGGGTACCTGTCGTAGCCCCAGCACTCTGCCAGTGAAAACAGGCTGCCAAGCACTGTTTTTGCCTGCAATTGCTTTATGCAACCCTCTGCCAGCAAAAACGGAGCTCAGGAGGGCCGCCCGTGGCCCTCCTGAGCTCTGTTTTTACTGGCAGAAGCACATTTGCTCTTTCCAGGGTGGCCCTGCAGGCCAGATCTAAATACCCCAAGGGCCGGTGGGTCTTGAGTTTGACACTCCTGCTCTACAGTATATCTTACACTTTTTTTATCAGTTCAAACCATCCTTGCTTGTACCACAACCCTGGCTAGGTTTACATACTGCCTTTTCTTTCAGGATCTCATTCTTCCCTATTTCAGATTTTCACTAGCCTCCATCCAACCTTTTTCATTCTTCCCTTCCTCTTGACTATCCAGTCTTCCATTATAGTTTGGCTTTGCAATGTGTGTCTCATTCATTCTCTCTCCATAACCAAAACACCTCAATGTCCTTCCACGTTTGCTTTTGTATTAACATCACAGTCGTTCATCACTCTGACATTACTTGACCCTGAGTTTTCTTATCATACACACTGTACATCACACAATCCATTCCTGGTGTAGTCAACTTGCTTTATGGTTCTCCTGGCATTCTCAAAACTCCCTTCCGTGTAATAAAATGAGCAGAAGCCATTTTTGCTTCTTTCAGCAAATGTTTGCCCCTAGTAATTGATTTCTTTCCCCTACTACACACTAACTACCTTTATCTATTTTCTCAGATGTGTCTGTTCGTTGCATTGATATTCCAGCTTTTGTTCAGGAGGCATTCCACACAATGACTCTGTGAAATGAGGAGGGCTGAGAAAGAAAGGCTTAAAGTTACCCCATAGGCTTCTATGCAGGGGTGGGCTGCTGGGGGTTTGGAGGGGTTCAGGAGAACCTCTAGCTAAGATTCTGTGCAGTTTGGAGAATCCCCAAATCCCACTCCTGGCTGGCCCTGCCCCACCTGCCCCACCCACCCATCCCCTTCTAGGAATCCCCACGTGGCCCATTTTGGATGCAGAGAAGTGCAGGACACGCACAGAGGCTCAGGGGGATGAAAATGACCCTACTGGAAGTTCTTGAAGGCCACAAACGGCCCTGTTTCTGGCCTCCAGAGGACCTCTGGAGCGTGGGGAGGCCGTTTTTGCACTCTTGGGAGCATCGAGGAAAGCTTCCGGAGCCCGGGGAGGGCAAAAACGTCCCCCTTCTGTAGTTCAGGAGGTCGACTAGACCACACCCACCATGGCCACACCCACTCAGCAACTGGGCAGAGAACCCCTTGCTAAAAATTTTGAAGCCCACCCCTGCTTCTATGGGAAATGGTAGCTGCAACTTGACTTTTCTAACAGAATTGATCAACCTGAAACTTTATGGTAGAAATGAAAGTTACACAACTGCAAAGCTTTCTTTGTGGGGGAAGCAGTTGACTGCTGGAAATTTGATGCCTATCCCAGCTCTGAAATTCCTTAAGCCCAAATGCTCCCAAAGCCTTGAAAGAATTTACAAATGTGATTTCTAACTTATAATCATGGTTTCACACATGGTTTATATATAAACAGTACATACATAAACTCCTGAAGCAATTTCAGCTTTTTTCTATCCATTCTTGTTAATGTTGTCAATGGATGCAGTTGTTGTTATTATTATTATTAGTTATTATTATTAGTTATTATGATTAGTTATTATGATTAGTTATTACTATTAGTTATTATGATTGGTTATTATGATTGGTTATTATTAGTTATTTGTAAACTTGACAATCACTAAGTGTTGCATCTTTTTATTCTTGATGAATGTATTTTATTCTCCTTATGTACACTGAGAGCTTATGCACCAAAGACAAATTTCTTGTGTGTCCAATCACACTTGGCCAATAAAGAATTCTATTCTATTAATCACGGTGGCACCATTTTGAACCAGAAGTAAATGCTTATTAGGATTTGTAAATGTGTACAATTTTTTTAAAGATCTCTCAAGTTATTCATTGCTTCCTCAAGGGTACTAGCAATGTCTTGAGGTAAATATGCATATGAACAGTTTTGCCTCATCTTTGAAAATTAACAAATGTGTACTGAGGGCACGACATAACATTGGCAAGCAAAAATCAAGTAGGCTTCCTCTCAAGATATAAAATGAGATATTTGTCCTCTGGTTAATGAAAAATGCTCAATCAGCCAAAGTAAAATATGAACAGCTTCTTTTGCACTAAAGTAGTTTAAATTTAATAAAATAAGTTAAGTGTTGTATTCTTCATTATTGACTCACTAAAATGTTGCAACAATGGACTAGTTAATGATTGACAATTTGAATGGAGACGCTTAGTTTAGGGCAGGTCCAAACTTGGGAACTTTAAGACTTGTGGACTTCAATGCTGGCTGGGGAATTCTGGGAGTTGAATGGCTGGGAGCATGGCTGGCTGGGGAATTCTGGGAGTTGAAGTCCACAAGTCTTAAAGTTCCCAAGTTTGGACACCCCTGGTTTAGGGGAACAATTATAGAATTCTTTCAATTGTCAGTTATAAATGCAGTCTCTACGCGTTTATGAAGCAAATAACACAGCCATTTTAATATGTCTGTTAAAATGCAGGATTCCAATGTTCTCACAGCATTTAACATTTCCTTTTCATCATGTTTGGTTGGACTAAGAGCTTGAGAGTAATTTTACTTTCAGTTCATTTGCTAATTCATGCTTGTTATCATTGAACCCTCTTACAATCTAAGCCACATTTTTCATATTCCATGTTTGTCATCTCACCACCCATTGTGGTTTTCCTCAACTGAGGCTTTAACTTAGAGCTTCTTAATAAGATAGAGAAGTAAGACAGAGTAGTTTAGGTTACCAGCCTTCGTCATAGCAATGCACATGCAGCATTACTTAATAACAGTAAGGGCAATACCTTCACTTCAGGCACATTTTTTGTCATAATGGCACAAACATAACCAAAACTCAGTTTTACTTCCAGCCTTTTATGCAAATTAGAATCTTTAGCCTGGAAATTGATTTAAAAACTAAACTAGTATTGACTACCTTCCGCCAACTAAGAAATATGCATTGTGCTACTTGTCCATCATGTCATTATTACTGTAACATTTTGTAATTGTTGAATGTTTTTAAATATGTTTCTATGGTTTTATTGTTCACCACCCAGAGCCATATAGATGGGCAGCTATGGGAATCTGATAAATAGATAAATAAATCCATCCTCAAGATGCTTCATCCAGCTCAGGACTGTCTACCTCATGCTTGGCTACATTTGAAAGATCAGTAACTATTTTTTATTTATTAGATTTATATGCCGCTTGTCTCACTATCCAGATAAAAAGATAAATAAATCAGAGGTGGGTTACTCATGGTTCAGCCGAACTGGTAGTGGAATTCAGGCCTGGGTCACAGAACCGGCAGTGACCGAGCCCTGCCATGCCCCCAAATTGGTTCCCTTGCCGCTGCTAGGCCACTGCAATTTTGGTTTTTAGTGACCGCACGTGCACAGTTCACTGTAAATTGTTCTGCACATGTGCGAAAAACAATTTACTTTGAACAGCACACACACACATTGTGCACAGATTGCAAACTAGTAGTAAAACCGCCAGCAACCCACCCCTGCAATAAATCCATGCTCAGGATGCTTCATCCATTTTAGGGCTGTTGTCTACCTCATGCCTGGCTATATTTGAAAGGTTAGTAGCAGAAGGTGAGACCTTTCATTTTATTCATTTATTAAATTTATATGCCACTTGTCTCACTATCCAGATAAATAGATAAATAAACCCATCATTAGGATGCTTCACCCAGCTCAGGACTGTCTACCTCATGCCTGGCTATATTTGAAAGGTTAGTAGCAGAAGGTGAGACCTTTCATTTTATTTATTTATTAGATTTATATGCCACTTGTCTCACTATCCAGATAAATAGATAAATGAACCCATCATTAGGATGCTTCATCCAGCTCAGGACTGTCTACCTCATGCCTGGCTATATTTGAAAGGTTAGTAGCAGAAGGTGAGACCCTTTATTATTTATTTATTTATTTATTTATTTATTTATTTATTTATTTATTTATTTATTTATTTATTTATTTATTATTTATTATTTATTATTTATTATTTATTATTTATTATTTATTATTTATTATTTATTATTTATTATTTATTATTTATTATTTATTATTTATTATTTATTATTTATTTATTATTATTTATTTATTTATTTATTTATTTATTTATTTATTTATTTATTTATTTATTTATTTATTTATTTATTTATTTATTTATCTATTTATCTATTTATTTATGTATGTGCCACTTGTCTCACTAGCCAGAGTGACTCCACGTAGCTTACAATGGCATACAAGTATAAAAGTAAAAAACAATTTTTTTTGTTGCAGCTTCAGTGGAAGCATGGATGTGCAGAGAAGCGGAAGGCAGTTTTCAAACAGCAAAGCAACCTGTTGAAAGTTCAACAGGCTAATTTCTGGGTTGGCTGTAGAGTACATGAAAATGTAAGTAAAAATAGTGTCTCTCTTTATAGAATACGTGAATGGTTTGCTTTCATGTGTAGGAGCTCCTGCATAGGTTAAACACCTGTCAAAATGCAACCTGAGCTAACATAGTTAATATATTCTCTGCAGTTGTGGCTTGCAAAGATCATCAAAAGAGGATAATGGAGTGAATAAGTTGGTGATTCATCACCCCCCCTCCCAAATCTTGTTTCACTCTCCTATACTGTCTTCATGTTCTCCTTGGTTTCCAATTTTGGATATCGGACAGCAATTTAGCTTCAATCCTACAGCTTGCTCCCCTTTACCTGTAGCACGTTTTAATAGGAAAATATGTAACTGCATTTCAGTTATCTTTTCTACCAAGAAAATGTCCTTTGAGGAGTTTAAAATAAATCCTCCATGAAAACCAATTAACTAGATAGCTTCAAGTACTATTTCTCCCCCCCCCCACCTGCACATGCTAGTGATGATAAAATTAAGCTGTAATATTAATAGATGGCTTGAAAGTCACATGGAAAATGATGATATATATGAAGAGTTGCACTCTGAAACTTGCAGGGTTGATTTTACAACACGTACTACAAAATTTGAATTAATCTGGAGGAATTTTTTTTTATTTGAAAGTCAAGTTTACAAACATGCACAAGCAATTTACTTATTATTTAGATTTCCTGTATTCACAGCATGCTCTAACCGCTTAGGTTGTTTCCTCCACGTTATCTATAAAAGGTAGCATATTGTTTATGCTTTTCAATTTTTCAATGAAGAAGACAAGACTTTATTTTGTTTTTAGTGCCTTCTATCCTAAGCTATTCATCTCTTTCATATGTCAGATTTGATATCATTTTGATCATTCAGGTTGCCTACGAAAGACTGACAAGCTTTGAAAAAATAGCTGAAATATTTTTACCCAAGTAGATCTCCCAAATTTAAGCAAACTATTTAAGCTCATAAATAGTTTTCCCTCTGTGTTGTTTCAGAGTGAGTTCTTTTTGTCACCTTTATGTGCATGGATGCAGTCCAATGAGCATTAAAATATATTTATAACATTGACAGTCACAACAGGATTATTACTGGAATCTCAAGAGCTCTATAAAAATCAGAAGAGATTAGAAACTTGACAAATGGTACATGTGTCCGTCAAGTCTACGGAGGATTTAAATTAAAGCTGTGCATCATCTCTCTTCTGTTAAAGAACCAAACCTGCCTTTCATCTTATGCTATTATAAGAGGATAGAAATTAATCCTTACCAAATATATGGAGTATTTTTGTGTGGGTGCTACACATGGTATGGTACATATAAAGGTAAAGGTTCCTCTCGCACATATGTGCTAGTCGTTCCTGACTCTAGGGGGCGGTGCTCATCTCTGTTACAAAGCCAAAGAGCCAGCACTATCCAAAGATGTCTCCATGGCCATGTGGCTGGCATGAATAAATGCCGAAGGCGCACGGAATGCTGTTACCTTCCCACCAAAAGTGGTCCCTATTTTTCTACTTACATTTTTACATGCTTTTGAACTGCTAGGTTGGCAAAATCTTGGACAAGTAATGGGAGCTCACATGGCACTAGGGATTCAAACCACTGAACTGCCAACCTTTCTGATCGACAAGCTCAGTGTCTTAGTTACTGAGCCACCATGTCCCGCATGGTATAGATACTGGTTCTAATAATCTTCAATTTTAAGGCCTGTCTGTTTAAACAACTCCTCCTCCTCTTCCTCTTCCCCCAAATGTTACAACGTTTATATCAAGAAACAGTTGCTGAATTTGGTAAAACTATCTATGAGCTGTGGTGGTTAAAATGAAGTACTGCAAGCTAACTCAATTCTGACCAGCTCAAAGTTGACTCAGCTTTCCAAGGAGGAGCTGACGTCCCGACTACATGACATGCGATCTTGGAGGCCCAAGATCACAGTCGATATTTCTGCTGCTGGATGGTCCATTTGGACCTAAACCATCCTGCAGAGATGGTGATAGTGAAGAATATGTCCTGCTGATCTCAGGGACACTGCAAAGTCCCTGATTGATCCAGGAGAAGCTCTTATTTCTGACAACAGAAATGCAGCTATTGAAGCTGCTGAAGTTGGGATAGCTCCAGAATGGAAAGAAAGCGGAATGAGAAAGCATGTCGAATTGGTGAGGAAATTTTATTATTAGAAAAGAGACTACCCCAAAAAAATCAAAGCTAAATTAAAATTGAAGTCAGAAGAGAGTAAGTGGCGAAATTAAGCTACATTAAACTTAGTTTGTTATCTTTTTTAATTTTTCTTTTTATGGATGGAATTTTTGCAACATATATATATATATGTTGTGGCCCAGCAGGAGCCGTTGGAGCTGCCACCAGACTCCGACAGCGAGGGTCCCAATGAGTCGGCTCTGGAGAATGAGGAGGACCCTGGGCAGGGTTCTGACTCTGAGCAGGGATCGGAGAGTCTGGTCGGCCACCAGGAGGTGCCTGAGGCATGGAGCAGTGGTGAGAACCAAAGGAGGGGGGCTCCTGATGCCATGCCTTGGAGCAGTGGGGAGGAGTCACGGGACAGTGACTCAGACATCAGCAGTGAGTTCTTAGACTCAGCTTTCCATCTTCCCAAGGTTGGTAAAATGAGGACCCAGATTGTTGGAGGTAAGATGCTGACTCTGTAAACCTCTTAGAGAGGGTTAGAAAGCACTATGAAGCAGTATATAAGTCTAAGTGCTATTGCTATTTTTTGCAGCAATACTTAGTGTTTGGAAGACACTGATCCAATCAATAACATTGCCACTGAGTTTCTTATGTACTGATGTAATAAATTAATCTATATGGCCACCCATTTCATGGCAGCAGCTAGCAATGTTGAAACTCAATACAACAGTCAAGAACAGTAACAATAGATTTAATGTACTGGACACTGAGGACAACAACAGTCCCAATAATACTATATCACCCATCTTAAAACAGCCATCAATTTAAGGTTTCCAAAATGCCAACAGTGTTGGGGACAGCCAGTGCTGTAACAAAAGTATCACTTCTTGGTAGATTCCCTGATAGATAAATTCCCTAAGAGCATTATCTTTAACTTTCATTGCAGATTATGCTGGACATTGTCAGACAACCACTATAGAAAGAGTACTTGCTACTAAGCAGCTGATGAAGTTGCAGTCATTTTAAATGCACTTGGTGTCCCACTTGATAACTTACTTGCCAGCTTTAGCAGTTAAGAATGATAAAAGGAGATAATCTAAGATTTCTCTCCCCCCAACTCTCCATTTTAAAAATAGCAATAGCAATAAGACTTCGACGTATACAGCTTCACAGTGCTTTACAGCCCTCTCTAAGCGGTCTACAGGGTCAGCATCTTTCCCCCAACAATCCGAGTCTTCATTTTACCCACCTCAGGAGGATGGAAGGCTGGGTCAACCTTGATCCCATCAGGATCAAACTCCAGGCTGTGAGCAGAATCCATCTGCAATACTGGATTCTAACCACTGGTGCAAAGGGCAAATGGAACCTTTTTCAACCAACTGCAAATGAGAATGTTAAGCTGGATCAAAATAAAAGTCCATTTAGCTGAATTTGTGTTTCCAGTAAATGTGATCCAGAGCTATGGAAAGTTTATGGATACAGGAGCACCTTACCCTGCATCTTATACTTATGGGTATTTTGCTGTGAAATACCTAAATTCATACAAATTGCTATCATGCCTAAGAATCACTTGCTCTCTTATCCTCAATGAGTGCATTCAATCCCCTTGAAGTTATTCATAATGATAACCATCTCTTTAGCTGATAGCAGTAAAAATGTTCTTAATAGCATACTTCTCTTAGCTTCTACTCTTTTTCCCCCTTCATTTATTCAGAATCTTTCTGTAATCTAAATCCACAAGCGAGAAAATGCCTTATCCGTCTTTGATGCAGAATTCCTTCATTTAATTTATGATTTATAATTTAATTTCTTTATATCCTAGAATGTTCATTATTCTTCATTGGATAAGTTTGGCCTATAACAGTGATGACTAACCTTTTTGTTGTCATGTGCCGAAAGCATGTCCATGTGACAGCACGCATGTGCGCCCACACCATAATGCCATGAGTGTGCAACCCCCCGCCCACATGCATGTCCCCTGTATGCGCCCCCACACGCATGCATGGCAGAGACTTGAAGACCAGCTGGCCGGCGGAGGCACACGTGGCATAGGTTTGCCATCATGGGCCTATAACGTACTGAGGGATGAAGGAAAATCTCCTGTTTATTTGCTCCACATCACAAATTTTATACAGTCTTCTGAGGGTCTTCCTTATTTGGCTTAAGTTAAGAGTTCTTAACATAACCTTGATGCTTAAGATGAGACAAAATAAAAATAAAAAAGTTGTAATGGTGGCAGTCCGACGGAAGCAAAATAATTCTGAATGAAACAAGTAACTGGGTTACCTAGTTAATATTAAATTGATTGGGCATTGTGTTGTATCATATTGTGTTGCCTTTCACTTAAAAACCTAAGGCCTACCTACCAGTCCTTTCTCCTGTTTTTCTCCACAACCACTCTTGAAGTAGTTTGTGTTGAAAAAAACGTGACTGTTCACAAAATCACCCATTTAGGCTTTTGTGGATGAGGATGGTCTGGCATCAGGATCTCCCTAGAGCCATTCTAGTACTTTTATTTAAGATTCTCATTTAATCTGCACTTACTATCCTGAGGCTCATGATGATGCTTCAGAAGTGGCCCAAACTTTCCATATCAACTATCACTGTAATCATGAGATTTTTTTTCTTTCATTTTGTTATTCAGGGGTTTTAGAAAAGTGTTACATAAATTAAAATTTTGTCTGCAGGATTTAAACGCATGCATATATATAAACTCATAGAGTGGATGTGGTGGCTCAGTGGCTAAGACGCTAAATCCACAAGCGAGAAAATGCCTTCTTGATCAGAAAGATTGGCAGTTCAGCGATTTGAATCCCTAGCGCTGCGTAACAGAGTGAGCTCCCGTTACTTGTCCCAGCTTCTGCCAACCTAGCAGTTCGAAAGCATGTAAAAAGCCAAGTAAAAAAATAGGGACTACTTTTGTGGGAAGGTAACAGCATTCCGTGCATCTTCAGCATTTAGTCATGCTGACCACATGACCATAGAGACATCTTCAGACAGCACTGGTTCTTTGGCTTTAAAACAGAGAGCACCACCCCCTAGAGTCAGGAATGACTAGCACATGTGCGAGGGGAACCTTTATCTTTACCTATATATATAAAGGGGCTGATTACATTGGAGGAAGGAAGAGGAACAGTTTTTCCTCAGTCCTGTATCTAAGTGTGGGGAGATGCCAGAATAGTGAAGAGTGACAACAATGGGCTAGTAGGAAGAACCGTAGGTGAAGAAGAATGGCAATCTCAACACAGATGTGTAAAGAACCGGTTCAGTAAATAATATTGTGTTGGAATCCTCTTGAAAAATAAAATATATGCTCAGTGTACCAACCTATTTTAGAGAGATCAATTCAACCATAAAAACAAGCTCCTCAATCAGGCAACAATCTATCTCATTCCATTTTCACAGTTATCTAGGAGAAAAGCATACCCTGACAGCTGAACATGGCTGACAGTTTCTGGTCAGCTCAGTTGCATTGTGTAATTTTGAACGGAGGTTTTATTGCAAGTAGCTTTTAGCACTCTTGAAAACTGTCAGGGAAGATGTTCATCTGAAATTTGCAAAAAAAAAAAAAAAAAGACAATTTGCCCTACCTGGAGTTTCCTTCCATTTTTATAACACTGAGAAGTGAGGAGTGTTCTTTCGATATATTGCTCAATAGACAGGATTTAAGAATTATAGGATAGATGATTCTATCCTAAAGCAATTACAAAAACTACACATAAACATCACTAGAAGAAAGAATATCATGATATTGAATAACAGAATAACAGAGTTGGAAGGGATCTTGCAGGTCATCTAGTCAACCTCCCGCCCAAGCAGGATACCCTACAGCATTTCTGACAGATGGAAGTCCAAACTCTTCTTGAAAATCACAAGTGATGAAGCTCTCACAACTTCCGAAAGCAAGCTGTTCCGTTGGTTGATTGTTCTCACTGTCAGAAAGTTACTCCTTATTTCTAGTTTGAATCTCTCCTTGATCAGTTTCCATCCATTATTCCTTGTCTGGGCTTCAGGTGCTTTGAAAAATAGGTTGATCCCCTCCTGTCTGTGACAGCCCCTCAAATATTGGAACATGAAATATTGGAACATGTCTCCTCTGGTCCTTCTCTTCATTAGACTAGCCATGCCCAGGTCCTGTAACAGTTTTTTAAATATGTTTTAGCCTCCAGTCTCCTAATAATCTTTGTTGCTCTTCTCTGCACTCTTTTTAGAGTCTGAACATATTTTTTGTAGTGTGGTGACCAAAACTGGATGCAATATTCTCAGTGTGGTCTTATTAAGACTTTACCCCACTTGATCTTGACTGAATCCCTCTGTTAATGCAATTTAGGATTGCATTGGCTTTTTTGGCTGCCGCTGCATACTGTTGTCTCATATTTAATTGGTTGTCCACTAAGAGTCCAAGATCCCCCTCACAGTTTACTAATTTACAAATATGAGTTAGAGGATACTGTGTTCAAAGGTCACTTTAAAGGATTGGGGGTATGGACATGAAAATAAAATAATGCAATAATAAAATTGAGAATGGGAAGAAAATTGAGGAACTGGGCAGGCTCGCCTCTAACAGATTAGCTCATCTGTAAGCAAAAAGTCTTTTCTTGTTTGAGTGGTGCATCCTTTCAGCTTTCCAAGTATTGAATTAGACTAGTTAAACAAAGCCATCTAACGGCTTCTTCCCCTGTGATATTTGTCTCAAGGAAGGGAAAGCGATGATGGACAGCTCCATCGTTTACATCTAGGGATTATAAGGCATAGTCCCTCCTGTCTATGTCTATTGTGATGCATTGGCGTTTCCTTAGGTGCAGAAAGTGCTGTTTCATTTCAAGCTGTACATCTGTTTGATTTTCTGTACTTCAAACTGTGTGTTTTCTGGTTTACTGTTAGTTATCAGAAGTGCACATTAGGTAAGCTTGTATTAAAATATGAACCAAACTAATTTCCTGTGCCGTTTCCTGCTGGAAGAAGATTTCTTTTGATCTGTGCTACAGCAGCGGATAATTCCTTTGGACAAGAGTTCTTCTGTTATTCCTCCCCTGAGGGAAGCCTTCTTTTGAAGAACTGGAATGGCATGTAGGTGTTGATTCTGCTTGATCTACATCCATTTTATTAAGGAGGATGAAATTTGAAAGTTGTGCTTTCCTCTCTTGACACCTGAAGTTATATGTGGAATAGCTAATGTTGGACCAAATGTTTGTAAGATACGATTCACAGATGCTGAGGTTGAAACTTTCTGAGATTTGAAGAAGATCCACAGAGACTGTACAGAATAAGCTGATTAAAAATACGACTTATTTGGATACTGTTTCAGGCCTATCAGCACTCTCCAATTTGGTGTCTTCTGGATGTATTGAGCCATAACTCTTTTAATAACAATGGTAATATCACTTAGACTTATATACTGTTTCATAGTAGTTCACAACCCTCTTTAAGCAGTTTACAGAGTCAGCATATTGCCCCCAATAATCTACTCCTCATTTTACCCACCTCAGAAGGACGAAAGGCTAAATCAACTTCGAGTCAGTTGAACTGCTGACAGTGGGCAGAGTTAGCCTGCAATACTGCATTCAAACCACAGCACCACCACAGCTAATACTCAAGCAACATGAATAATGATACTGATTAAGAATGATGGGAAATGTTGCCTATGGAACCTGTTTGGGGAATGCTGGCTCTTTTCTTTAACTTTTCCCCATACCTGAGTTTTGAGACTACATATATTTTTGCATTATGAATTATCCAGAATCACGAAATTGAGAAGGGCAGCTTTATACATTATACACACCCACACAATACCATAGAGTCCATTGGACTTGGGCAACTAATAGATTCAAATAAATAAATGGACAAAGTGGGAATAATTCCAATGTACCATTTCAGCCCTGTTGACAGAGCATGCTGCCAATCACAATTGTTTGGGGCAAACTGATACTATGTCAATTGATGACTTCTGCACTGGGACATCACAACACAAATCCCACTCTTTCTTATATTCTGACATGTGATGCAGCAGGCTAAATCACAATGTTTTTTTATTCTGAACCATGTTTTTGTCACTCTCTCATAATAGACATTTTATAAGGAGGTGGGAGTGGGGGAGAGGGATGGTGAGAGAGAGAGAGCACCCTAGGGAAATTTATAACACGTGGAACCATGAAATCTCTGACATACTGTAAATATCATGGTTTGGCTTGGATGGTTCAACTTCTCTGATTTTTTCTTCTAGTCAGAATTTCTTTTTCTTTGTTCTTAGAGACTGACAAAATTATAGGGGTCAACCCTTTAGCCCAAAATGCTCCAAATATGAAGAGTGAATTTGCAGAACTTTTATCTTTTTTAAGCAGCCACTATTCACTTTCAAGCAAGCTCCAGGGAAAAGCGATATATTCAGACAATATCACTTCAGCGAGCAAATGTTTGAAATTGCTGTGCAGAGTCCCTTCTTGTTGGAATAACCATATGGCTACCAATATAGGTGAAGTCATATAGAAATAGAGAGAATGACCAAGATGGGGGGGGGGGACCACATAAAAAGGCTTTATTGGAACCATTATTTTCTGTTGTATATTGTAGACTTCATTCTAAACAATGTTGTTACTGGGCTTTGAGGTAGAACATTATGTTTTTAATCATATAGCACATTCTCTCAGATGGCATGAAAAATGCATGAACGATTCTTTTGAAAAATACAAAATGGCCTTTATGGATGGTAATGTATTGCTTAGCAACCAATAGGTTTGTCTTTTGAAGATAAGAATTTTAATACTGAATTGTCATTTTGATTATGTTTGCTCGGTACTCTTTCACATATCATATATCCTTACTCCTCTCTTAATGCCTACTTTGTGTCATTTAGGTTTTTTTTTTTAAAAAAACAGATAGATAGATAGATAGATAGATAGATGATAGATAGATAGATAGATAGATAGATCAATCAGAGGTGGTATGCTGCTGGTTCGCACTGGTTCAGGTGAAATGGTAGTAGCAGTGGTGCAAGGCTCTGCCCACCCACTCAGACGTCATCAAGGTTCTGTGCATGCCCAAATGTGTGCACTCCTGCTATTGAACTGGTAGTGAAAAAAATACAATATCATCCCTGAGGTAGGTAGGTAGGTAGATAAGTAGGTAGGTAGGTAAGTATGTAGGTATGTAGGTAAGTAGGTAGGTAGATAGGTAGGTAGGAAGGTAGGTAGGAAGGTAGGAAGGTAGTAGGAAGGTAGGTAGGTAGGTAGGTAGGAAGGTAGGTAGGAAGGTGGGTAGGTAAGTAGGTAGGTAGGTAAGTAGGTAGGAAGGTAGGTAGGTAAGTAGGTAGGAAGGTAGGTAGGTAGGTAGGAAGGTAGGAAGGTAGGAAGGTAGGAAGGTAGGAAGGTAAGAAGGTAGGAAGGTAGGAGGTAGGTAGGAAGGTAGGAAGGTAGGAAGGTAAGAATGTAGGAAGGTAAGTAGGTAGGTAGGAAGGTAGGTAGGTAGGTAGGTAGGAGGGAAGGAAGGTAGGAAGGTAGGTAGGTAAGTAGGTAGGTAGGTAGGTAGATAGATAGATAGATAGATAGATAGATAGATAGATAGATAGATAGATAGATAGATAGATAGATAGATAGATCTGTAGTGAAGCAAACCAAACCACTAATTCAAATTCTAAGCCCCAATTATACACATTTATTTTAACTTAGTTATGAAAACTGTTAAGTAAGTAAGCTCCCCGTTAGGAGAGCGAGTGTGCAGAGAAGCGTAATGAGAGTGGTATGGAAGAACACACACAAACCAGCAGACAGGGACACTGAATAGTATAAAATATAGTAGTTTACTATGTGGAAATATAGAGGTATTCAGAGTTCAGTTTACAGTCCAAGTCATATATGGTTCAGTCAGGCAGTTATCAATATTCTCAGTTTAACACACAAAGTAGCTAACAGTAGCAAGACTCAGTAACTCATGATACAGTATCCGATCAGCGTCTAACAACAGAGAGCTAACAGTCATTCTGGCTCCCTCTTATGGCTGCTTGAGGTAACAGTAACCAATTACATCTCTCTAGCATTTAAAGTAACAGATACAGCATCGCCGAAGACACGGAGAGCTACGACGACCTGGACAAGTCGCATACCGAGGACTTCTCCTCCTCCAAGATCCTGGACGTCTCGCTCTCCCAGGCCACCAACTTGGGGGAGCCCGAGCGCAGCTCCTCCCAGGAGACGCGCAACAATTTCCACGAGGCCGACAGCCCTGACACCATCTCCCCCAACCAGCCTCGCCCGGCCTAGAAGCCCCGAGGCCTGACCAACAGCAGCACCCACCCGCTGCCCCACTACACCCATGGGAGACACCCCCAGCTCCCCTCCCATGCTGGGTCTGGTGGGCCCCATCCAGCCCATCGTTCCAGAGGCTCCCCGTCGCGGGGAGCTTGGAGGGCACCAGGCCGGGGCCTGTGGGAGCATCCCACTACGGCCACAGGAGACACCCCCAGCCTCCCTCTCATGCTGGGGTCTGGAGGGGCCCCATCCAGCCCATCGTCCCAGAGGCTGCCTGTCGCGGGGAGCTTGGAGGGCACCAGGCCGGGGCCTGTGGGAGCGTCCTCCGTGGCTGCTCTTGGAAGGGCCACCTTGGCTCATTCCACGCTTCTGGCAGGGGAGCCGTGGCCGGTGCAGCGAGTGGCAGGGCCCGCCAGGTGGGCAAGACCCTCACAAACCTTGCCGCTGCTGGTAACGGCATGGCCCTGCCCGGAGGGAACCACCCTGGGAATGTTTCTTTCTTTGCATGCTTTTGGTAAATGTGCCCGGTCCAACATCTTTCCAGCAATTGAAAATTGTTTCTCACATGGACAATTATATGTAGCATGTTCTAGAGTCGGCAAACCAGACAATCTCTATATCTGCACAGACAATGGAACAACAAAAAATATGGTATACCCACAAGCATTGTGAAATTAAACATATTAGAAATTTGCGCTTTCTCTTTTCTTTCTTTTCCATTTAACCAGACTGAGCCACAGCAACGAGTGGCCAGGTACAGCTAGTACATATATAAATCTGTATTTGTTGTTCTATAATAAATACTATTTAGATCTGTATGTATAAAGACATATTTTAATAATATGCTGATTTATTAAAATAACAAAGAAATGCTCCTTGGTGAAAAATGTTATGTGACTCAGAAAAAAAAAAAATCAAGGAAATCCCCAGCAGAAATAAAGATGGGAAGTGGAAAGATCTGGAGCCAGATTCTTTTTCCATTCTTGGAGTAATATTAGTTCTCTGGCTTTTCCAACTAATCTGCTTTGGTTAGAACAGCTGTGTAAAAATTGATAGGTGGATTCATTCCGCCAGAGGGCTTTAAAAAAATATCTTAGTTTGGCTGCTGCCTTCCCCCCCCCCCTGGCTCTCATGACTAAAAAGATCAAAATAATAACATTGGAGGATATTTTAATCCAGAAAAAAGAACTGCTTTGGATATATGCATGATGAAGTGTCTGCCTCCTCATTCTTTCTACAGCGAAGGAACTAAAGTAAAACATTCCAGTAAGCAAAAGAACGGTGTGATTGTTATGATAAGACACTCCTCCCTGTTTCTCCCCATTAGGGTTTTTTTTTTACATGAATGATGAAAGCTTCCCTCATCTCATTGCTATGGCTCTTGCAATATTGTCCTTTACAGTTGCTCCAGAATCAGGATTAATCCCTGTTAAGGCCAAGGCTCAGAAGAGAGTAGACTCACACCCATCTGTGTGGCCAAGAGGACAGAGGATGAAAATCCATGTAGAATTGCCCCAATTCTGCTTTATGGAGTTGAAATATTCAGTTAGAATCTGATTCTTGTATCTTAAATCCATTCTCCCTGTCCTGTGTCCTTGGAGGAAAGAGGGTGAGTCTTAACCTTTTTCTAAGGTACATCCTTTCAAGAATTTGAAGGGGTTGTCATATACCTTCTCAGCCTCAAGGATAAACGTGACTGACTCCTTCATTCTCTTTTCATAAAACTCATATTTGTTGCTTTTCTCTAACCCTTTCCCATGTTCTCTGGATCCTTCTTAAAATACAATGCCAAGAATTGGAAGTGGGTTCTAGGACTAATCTATTCCAGCATACACCTCTAACCGAAGCATGGCCAAATGTTGCTGGAGCAGGCTAATCCAACACTGATGATGATCCGCAGGAAGTCAGCTGGAGCAGGGACACTCAGGTTCTAGTTTTCCCTCATCTGCAGAAACGTACTGAACAACTTTGGGCCAGTTACTCTCTTTTTCAGTCAAGTTAAGCTTTATTACAGTCTTAGACCAGAATAATTTCAACCCAATTTACCTCATAGCCTTGTTGTAGGGATGTTATTTTGTGCTATTAAATAAAAAATAGGATACTAATTCAACCAACCAACCAGTAAGGATTGCATTTAATGTTGGTCCAGTTAACATTTCAAGTTTTCCTTATTCCTTTGCTTAGTTGGGTTGAGGACAGCTGTCTTTTCTCCTTATATTTTTGGGTTTTCAAATATTCACATTAGGACTTATGGACAATGTCATATATTTTCATGACTATCTCAGTGAGGGGAAAATGCCATCAGATATCTTTATTTATATACTGTGCTTATTTATGAGTGTGTACCTTCAAGTCAATTTTTTTGGGGGGAGACTTTGGATGACTGCCTGGACTAGTCCCTGAAATTTTTCTTGACAAAGTTTTTCAGAAGCAGTTTCCCATTGCTTGCTTCCTAGATCTATGAGTGACTGAGAGGCTCAAGGTCACTCAGCTGGTTTTGTGCCGAAGGCACAGCTAGAACTCATGATGTTCTTGTTTCTCACCTGGTGTCTTAACTCACCACACCAAAGTGACTCTATACGGCTTCTTCCCCTGTGATATTTGTCTCAAGGAAGGGAAAGCGATGATGGACAGCTCCATCGTTTACATCTAGGGATTATAAGGCATAGTCCCTCCTGTCTATGTCTATTGTGATGCATTGGCGTTTCCTTAGGTGCAGAAAGTGCTGTTTCATTTCAAGCTGTACATCTGTTTGATTTTCTGTACTTCAAACTGTGTGTTTTCTGGTTTACTGTTAGTTATCAGAAGTGCACATTAGGTAAGCTTGTATTAAAATATGAACCAAACTAATTTCCTGTGCCGTTTCCTGCTGGAAGAAGATTTCTTTTGATCTGTGCTACAGCAGCGGATAATTCCTTTGGACAAGAGTTCTTCTGTTATTCCTCCCCTGAGGGAAGCCTTCTTTTGAAGAACTGGAATGGCATGTAGGTGTTGATTCTGCTTGATCTACATCCATTTTATTAAGGAGGATGAAATTTGAAAGTTGTGCTTTCCTCTCTTGACACCTGAAGTTATATGTGGAATAGCTAATGTTGGACCAAATGTTTGTAAGATACGATTCACAGATGCTGAGGTTGAAACTTTCTGAGATTTGAAGAAGATCCACAGAGACTGTACAGAATAAGCTGATTAAAAATACGACTTATTTGGATACTGTTTCAGGCCTATCAGCACTCTCCAATTTGGTGTCTTCTGGATGTATTGAGCCATAACTCTTTTAATAACAATGGTAATATCACTTAGACTTATATACTGTTTCATAGTAGTTCACAACCCTCTTTAAGCAGTTTACAGAGTCAGCATATTGCCCCCAATAATCTACTCCTCATTTTACCCACCTCAGAAGGACGAAAGGCTAAATCAACTTCGAGTCAGTTGAACTGCTGACAGTGGGCAGAGTTAGCCTGCAATACTGCATTCAAACCACAGCACCACCACAGCTAATACTCAAGCAACATGAATAATGATACTGATTAAGAATGATGGGAAATGTTGCCTATGGAACCTGTTTGGGGAATGCTGGCTCTTTTCTTTAACTTTTCCCCATACCTGAGTTTTGAGACTACATATATTTTTGCATTATGAATTATCCAGAATCACGAAATTGAGAAGGGCAGCTTTATACATTATACACACCCACACAATACCATAGAGTCCATTGGACTTGGGCAACTAATAGATTCAAATAAATAAATGGACAAAGTTTTGGACAGCTGTCTTTTCTCCTTATATTTTTGGGTTTTCAAATATTCACATTAGGACTTATGGACAATGTCATATATTTTCATGACTATCTCAGTGAGGGGAAAATGCCATCAGATATCTTTATTTATATACTGTGCTTATTTATGAGTGTGTACCTTCAAGTCAATTTTTTTGGGGGGAGACTTTGGATGACTGCCTGGACTAGTCCCTGAAATTTTTCTTGACAAAGTTTTTCAGAAGCAGTTTCCCATTGCTTGCTTCCTAGATCTATGAGTGACTGAGAGGCTCAAAGTCACTCAGCTGGTTTTGTGCCGAAGGCACAGCTAGAACTCATGATGTTCTTGTTTCTCACCTGGTGTCTTAACTCACCACACCAAAGTGACTCTATACTCAGCATTTATAAAATGTTACATCTAGTTTATTTACTGTTTCCAAGAGCTCATCCAAATTAACTTCCTTTAGTTGATTAATTCTGCATGTCTTGATATAAAGTGGTTATTGTTGCCTGGGGTTAAGCAAAATCAACAAAACAAAAACAGAACAAAGACTAGCCACCTCTACAACAAATGCAATATCTTTTTCTAGTAGAATTAATTTGAAAAGCTTCGGCCAAATTTAATGTAGGTTAACTACTGAAAAATTCAAGTAATGGGCATCCTTTTCCAACCTTGAACAGAGTTCCAGGGAAAACTTTATTGAGGGCTTTGGGATGTTTACCAACCAAACAGCTTATTGCACGGTTGACAGCTTAATTATCTCAGTATAGAAATTAAGGCGAATAGACTTGACCTCTGTTACTTTTCTCCAGCCATTTTCTTACTTTAGGAGAAATTTAATTAGTGTCATCATTGTTGATGGGCAAAAGAACAGTGTTAGGATTGAAAAATAGATTCAAACACTTCATTGTACCTTACATTTTGAGATGAAGCAATTGCTTTTCACAGCTCAGAATAACTTGAAAAGCAAAGATAAATTTTGTTCCAATGCATTAAGGAAAAAATTGATTTTCCTATTATTATCAGATCCACTAAGTTAATTCCCCATTCAAGATGCCTTTCTCTCTTTAAGTGAGTCTGGTTGTGCAAATAAACAATTATTATGAATAAATTCCATCATAGCACAAATTTTCCCTATGTGATTTACTAGAACAAGAGTCATGTGATTTCTTGTTACTGTTGTTGCTTTAAAAAAAAACACTACGGCTCAATAGAAACAATTTATATTTTGAATTATAGCCCCATAGTTCCCTCACTTCCCTGCCTCCATTCCTGACTGAATTAAATAGCAGGCGCTTCAGACTGCTACCTAGAGAAAGAGAAACTATGATGCTTTAAACTGAATCCAGTTGTTTGAATGAGATTAAAACTCAATCTTCCCATGTTAACATCTGAATATTTTGGGCAGTTGTAGACAGCACCTTTGTATCATGCCAGTATTTGCTCCACATCTGTGCACTATCACATCATTCATCTGTGATGTCAGCTGAGACCATTTATCTCCAGCTTACCAATAGTTACTCTAAAGGTGATCTTCTCTTTATAACATACTGCTTGCACCTGACTTTGTTAGAACCTGGCCTCATTCTGGGCTCCTGAATTCAAAGTCAGCCTCTCCTGTCTATGGAATCATCCACAATAATCTTATGTCAAAATTTCCCACATTTGGAAAATGCAGCACATGCTGCAAGCTCCATTGTACCTCAAGAATTTTGACTGCATGCTAAGCCCTTTGCACTTTTCTACCTTGTTTCCCCCAAAATAAGACAGGGTCTTATTTTCTTTTGATTCCCGAAATAAGCGTTTGGCCTTATTTTCAGGGAGGTCTTATTAATTTTGAGGTGCAGGAGGCAGTGAGCATAGTCACCTCATGGCTGCTGTTGTGTTGTAATATTTTGGGGGAGGGCCTATTTTTGGGGGAGGGCTTATTTTAGTGCTCAAAAGTCAGATTGGGTTTATTATTTGAGGAGGTCTTATTTTTGGAGAAACAGGATAGTAATCCGTTAGAAGTCTGGGATCCTCAGCGTTTCTTACGATGGTAAGGTCAGTGGATGTAGATGGTCACTCAACAGCTTCAAAGCCTTTATAGAAATACTAGGAGTTAAAGTGATGGTGATATGGAAGCCCTTAAAGAAGGGAGGAGGGATCATCTTTCTAACAATGACCACATTCCTCATCCAGACCATGAATGAGGATAAATAAGATCTTTCACCCCAGGTCAAAAATTATGGTAAATCAATCGTATACTAGCACTTAAAAGTAATGGGGAGGAATTAACAAAGTAATAAAGTATTAAAGTTAATAAAATGTGTGATATTTTACAAACTCAACTGCATAAAAAACTTTGAAGAAACAAACATGCATATTCAAAAAAAATATGTACCCATCACCTAGCACATGAAAGATAGTTTAAACATCCTAATCTAATAATGGAGAGAAGTGAGGAAGGACATACCGAGGAAGTAACGTGGTTGGAGAGACAAAGGGGGACCTACAGCCAACGATGGAAAGAAATGCCTCTTCTTGTTTAGCTAGCAGCACACAATGGGTCCTATAGGGAAGACAAAGGGAGGAGGCGAATGATAAAAACAGCATTGGGTTGTTGTGATGCAAGTATCATCCCTATATCTGCATTGTGGGCAGAGTTAGAACTTATTGGCTTGATGCTACTGTCATTATTCTTTTGATGAAAGCAGCAAGTTCCTGTAGACGACCTTGACAGCAGAACAATAATATTTTCTTATTGGCAATTGTACAAATTTCCTCAGAGGTTAACACAACAAAACGAAGAAATTTTTGAGCTAAGTTTCTGGGTCATGTCTTGTAAAATACTGTTTAGTCATAGAACAGAGAGCTGGTGCATCTAATCTTCTCTGTGATGACTTGCAAGGTCTTTAAAGATTACACAGCAAATTGGGACCGCAGTGCCTGTCCCTGGTTTAGAGAGAGTCTCTTGAAACTCCTAGTGATTTTGGTAATAAAGACCCAATTTGACCGTAAAAGTTGTTAAATGAAGGGCAGACTAAAAAGAAAAAGACATTCTATTCATAAATCTTGTTATATGGGACCAATCATGGGTGAAAGCATATAAGAGCAAAAACATTTTGGAGTAAAAAAAACCTGCAATCATACCTTTCAGTAACTTTCATCTGGTACTTTTCCTAGCTCTTCTGAAGTCAGCTGTAAGACCTTGTGCTTATCTCCAAACTCTGAGGATAGACAGAGACACTGCACCCCCCTGGGCCTATCAGCACTTTTTCCAGCTGATCAATCTGAGTGCTAGATTCATAGTTCAATGCTTGGGGGACTTTGAAACACCTTGACACGATTCTTCAGCTAAGCCTCTGAAAGTGAATTGACAACTTATCAGGGGTTTTACAGTCCAGCTGTTCTCTTTCTATATCTACCGTAGCTACGGCTGAAGGCAGCTGAAGTGGGGCAGCTGAGGAAATGAATGTCAGTTTGAAGCTCCGCGAAAAGGAAGCTGAGCTTTTTTGGTAGGGAGAAAGAGTGAGGACTCCAGAAATTATGTCAAAGTAGGCATTCCAGCCAATAAAATACAAACCACCCATAAACTCTGTTCAGCTGCAGCTTAGCGGATGAAATCCTTCAACGTAATGAAGGATAAAGTGGCAGAGGGATCCCTGACCCCCTCCCTAAGAAACTGACTAGTTACCAAATAAATAGTTATCATACAACTGGAGAAATCTAAAATCACCTTTGAATAAGAGAGGTAACCTAGTTGGGGACCCATGAGGACAGGGGTGGGCTACTAGGGGTTCGCAGGGGTTCAGGAGAACCTCTAGCTAAGGTTCTGTGCAGTTGGAAGAACCTCCAAATCCCACTCCTGGCTGGCCTCGCCCATGCCATTCCTCCCCTCCCAGAAGTCCCCATGCAGCTCATTTTGGATGCAGGTAAGTGCAGGGCACACATGGAGGCTAGAGTAGGTCAAAAAAATGGGCCTAACTCTCAGAGTCCGGGGAGGGCAAATCCACCCCACTACCAAGGTACAGGAGGCCTACTAGGCCATGCCCACCAAACAACCGGGCAGGTAACCCCTTGCTAAAAATTTTGAAGCCCATCCCTGCGATGAGGACCTCCTGAAATGTTGATAAGTTTACCCAGATTTTGCAAAAAATGCAGTTATCTGTTTGCCTTGGTAGCTTCTTGTACCCTGCATAACTGAAAGTGAATTGTCAAGTACAGGGGAAAAGTGCTTGTTTGTTTGTTTGCTTGCTTGCTTTTTTAAAACATTTATATAGCTGCCCTTTTTAGGCTAAACTCTGGATGGCCTCCAATCAAGAATTGAGTAACATAAAAACCACATTAAAATTATTAAGACCAGAACATTTTCAATATTGTAAGCTGCCCAGAATTACCCTGTGGTGAGATGGGTGATCAATAAATTTTACAAATTAAAAAAAACAAAAACATTAAAAACAAACCTTGTGTGAAGAATGGATTTCTACTCACATTCAATCAGGAACTTATCTGGGGGGTCCTCATCATTAATTTATGCTCCACTGTCTATTGAACAAGGAAAAAGCACTCTGAAGAAAATAATACAACAGCAAGAAGAGAACAAATGGAGGAGGATGAGGAGGGGATGAAGTTCCAACTCAAAAGTGCCAACCTCAACTTTCAAACACAAAGCCTTGAAGATTTAAACATCCTCTCTAATCCAAAGCAGCTTCAAAGGACTTCTAAGAAATTAGTTTATCTATTGCTTTTATTTGAAATTCTGTGTGTATAATTGTTGCTTTCTCTTTCATTTCCCTATTTCTCCCTCTAAACATTTGACTCTCTTTTTGTTAAATGATACAGGAATCTAACACTAAAAACTTCCCCATAGGTAAGATGGCATAGTTATACATCACTTCATGATTGCCCTAATGTTAACTTCTGATTCATCCTTTCTGTTTTGTCAGGATGGGATGAAGGAGGAAGCAGAACAGCTAAGAACTCCTTAGCTGGATAGATCATAATGTGTCAAAGGTTTCAGCCTAACTGGTAGGAGCCTACCTTATTTATATGGAGGGTGGTGATGATGATGATGTTGTTGATATTATCCATTTGGTTGGGTCCGACTCTTGGCGATTTTATGGGCCAAGTCCAGGGGTGGGTTGCTGCTGGCATTACTGCCGGTTCGGTGCGCATGTGCATTTGCACTGAAAAAAGTCTGTGCATGCACACTATGTTAGAAAAAGGGGAAAAAATTCTGCAATGAACATTGTTCTGCACATATGCAGAACTGAAAATCAAGATGGTGCCACCGCTGATAGAACTGGTTCGGGGGTGTGGCAGGCCGAACCGGTCTGTCCTACTTGTCCAAACCGGTCCAAACCACAAGGCACCCACCTCTGGCCAGGTCTCTCCACATCTTCTGATCTTGAACCACTTCTTTGAGTTGTTCTATGCTCTGACTGGGGTCAGCTTTGATAATGTCCAACCCCCGTGTTCTTTGGCATCTTGGATTCCTTTTAGCACTAACTCTTCCAAACATAATTGCTTTCTCCACTGAATTCCCTCCCCCCATTAAATGGTCAAAGTAAGTGAGAAGCAGTTGTGAGTTTGCTTTCCAGTGACATGCCTGGTGTTATGCATTCCAGTTTATTTGTCTTCTTCCTAATACATAATTATTATTTAGGATTTAAATTTATACTAGTTAGATTTATATCTGGTCAATACATATGTTGGCTAAATTTAGGTCTATATACAGTATCATATTTTTTCCAGCAGATGTGTACCAGCTCCTTCTTATATCAGCAAATCAGTAAACTGATGCCCGGTCCATATTGCCCAGTGACAACATACATACTCAAAGGGGGACTTGAATGGATGTCTCTTTAGTTCTAGTCCAATATCTTAACTATTTCATATTGGCTTTCTTATGAGACACAAGAGAATCTAGAAGGGGTCTGAAAGGAGATTTTAAATTTACATTCTCTTCTGAGATAGATAGAATTCTTTATTGGCCAAGTGTGATTGGAGACACAAGGAATTTGTCTTTGGTGCGTATGCTCTCCGTGTACATGAAAGAAAAGATACATTTGTAAAGAATCGTAAGGTACAACACTTAATGATAGTCATAGGATACAAATAAGCAATCAAATCATACTAGGAAACAATCAATATAAATCATAAGGATACAAGCAACCAAGTTACAGTTCCGCACTCATAAGTGGGAGGAGATGGGTGATAGGAATGATGAGAAGACTAATAGTAATAGTAATGCAGCTTTAGTGAATAGTTTGACAGTGTTGAGGGAATTATTTGTTTAGCAGAGAGATGGCGTTTGGGGAAAAAACTGTTCTTGTATCTACTTGTCTTGGTGTGCAGTGCTCTATAGCGTGGTTTTGAGGGTAGGATTTGAAACATTTTATGTCCAGGATGTGAGGGGTCTGTAGATATTTTCACAGCCCTCTTTTTGACTCGTGCAGTGTACAGGTCCTCGATAGAAGGAAGATGAAACCTCATATGGCTCAAATTATGGCTAGAAAAATAGGTTACTGACTCTAACATGCTAGCAGTAAATATTTCCCTGATGGCAATCTGGGGCTATGTTTGTTGAAAAAAATCACTTTTACGTGTTTTGGGCTTCATGTGTTTAACAGAGTGGGAATGATGCTATGAAAAGAGTGAGCAAGGATCCCACTGCCTGGGAATCACATCTATTGGCTCTCTAAGAGAAGAAATATGATATATCCACAAAAAATTCATAGGTATGCTATCTGTACCACTCCAGAATCCACTGAGTTACTACAGCCAGCATATGGTACAGCTGTTAAAATAACTAGATTGAGTGTTACATATGGAGATGATCACCTTGCTATGAATTTTAGAATAACAGGAACAGAATTGGAAAAGTCCTTGTCTAATCTCTTCTTAAAGGCCTTTAGTGATGGAGCAAACATAATTTCTGGAGGCAAACCATTCTACTGGTTAATGTCAGGGAATTTCTCCTTAGCTCTAGACTTAGCTCTAGTACTTTGTTGCATAATTTTGTATACAGTATATATATATGAGACTAATAGCTTGAGCCTGAGAGAAAGACATAAGAAGACATAAGACATTATGAAAAATACATAAGTCATAAGGCCTCGTGATAGGGGAAGTTGAAACATACTAAAAAGCTGGCAGGAGATGGATTAAGGAATAAAGAGAGTGAATGAGAAAGAAAGAAGATGCCTAGCAAACCAAGTAAGAATTAGGCAGTCTTGGACTTCTGAAGACATGCAGGTCCCAGAGAAATCAAAGCCATAGATGAGGGATTGGCTTAGGGTTGCTGGAGAAGGGAAGGATCCTTCTCTCTTATACAGATATCCAAAGACAGAAAAAGAATCAAAGACATTAAAATATATTTAGATGATGCTAGCTTTGAGAGGTGGATAAGCAGAGCACACTATCCTTGTCTTCCTGGATCCCACAGTGACTTTCACAGTATTGTTGATTACAATGTGCTAATACTCTGGAATTTGGAAGGGGAAGTATCAAGAGCCGAGGTGGCGCAGTGGTTAGAGTACAGTACTGAAGGCTACTTCAGCTGATTGCTAGCTGCAGTTCGGCACTTCAAATCTCACCAGCTCAAGGTTGATCCATCCTTCCATCCTTCTGAGGTGGGTAAAATGAGGACCCAGTTTGTTGGGGGCAATATGCTGAGTCTGTAAACCACTTAGAGAGGGCTGTAAACCACTGTGAAGCGGTATATAAGTCTAAGTGCTATTGCTATTGCTATATCCATAAAGTTCTAGGCCAGCGATGGCAAATCTTTTTGCCATTGTGTGCCAAAAGCAGGGGCAGCACAGGGGGGTCATGCACTGGTGTGCCACATCCATAATGCTATGCACATGACACCTCCCACACACATGCATGTGTGACTCCCCTCCCATTTTTGCAGATGGACACATTTTTCGCCCTCCCCAGGCTCCAGAGGCTTACTAGGAGTCTTGGGAGGGCAAAAACAACCCCGCCACCGCCCAGAGGCCCTATGGAGGCTTCTAACACCCGTTTAAAAGCGCGGTGGATCCTCACTTCATTTCGTTGTGTTTCGCTTCGCCTTCCAGCAGCTTGCTGCTTCCCTCAGTTAAGCAACGAAGCACGAGGAGGGGCAGAAGGCTAGCTCACGCCAGCGTGCGGTTTTTGCAAGGGAGGCCTTCCGGCCTTGCCTCGCGAAAGCCGCCAGCTGGCGTACAGCACGTGGCCCAAAGAGGGGTGGCCTAGCTTACACCAGCTTGCGGCTTTTGCGAGGGAAGGCTGTACACCACGTGGCCGAAAGGAGGTGGCTGTCAGCGGCAAGGGGCGGTAGCAGCAGCGGCTCATGGCTTTCGCCACATGGCTGAAAGGAGGTGGGCAGCGGTGGCAGCGGCAGCAGGGGCGACCTGGTGTGCGGTGGCAGCAGGGGGTGAGCTGGCATGCGGTGGGGCAGAGGGGGCGGGGGCGGTGGCAGGGGCGGCTCGCGGCTTTCGCTGCGTGGCCGAAAAGAGGTGGGTGGCGGCAGTGGTGGTGGCAGTGGTGGTGAGCTGGCATGTGGTGGCAGCAGGGGGTGAGCTGGCATGAGGCCTGGGGCGGCAGCAGGAGCGGTGGGGGCAGCAGGGGCAGTTGCGGGAAGCTAAGTTACACCAGCTCATGGGTTTCATGAGGGAAGGCCTTCAGGCCTTGCCTCGTGAAAGCCGCGAGCTGCCGTATGCCATGTGGCCGAAAGGAGGTGGGTGGCAGCTGCGAGTGGGCAGTGGCAGCAGCAGCTTGTGGCTTTCACTACATGGCTGAAAGGAGGTGGGTGGTGGCAGCAGTGGCAGCGGCAGTGGGTGGCGAGCTGGTGTGCGGTGGCAGAAGGGGGTGATCTGGCATGCGGCAGGGTGGTGGGTGGGGTGGAGGTGGGTGTGGCGGCAGCGGCAGCTCGCGGCTTTTGCCGTGTGGCCAAAAGGAGGTGGCCGGTGGCAGCGGTGGTGCAGAAGGGGGTGAACTGGCTGTGGTGACAGCGGGGAGTGAGCTGGCATGTGGCAGGGGCAGCGGGAGGCTAACTTACACCAGCTCGCGGGATTCGCAAGGGAAGGCCTTCAGCCCTTGTCTTGCAAAAGCCGCGAACTGGCGTATGTCACATGGCCCAAAGGGGGTTTCTTGCTACCATCCCCCCGACTATCTCCAGCCTCACCTGGCTGGCTAAGGCTGCCAGGTGGCAGGGCTAGCTGACCCGATTGTCTCTTGTCCTTTCAGTCCAGCTTACCTGCTGCCTCGTCTCCTGCGTTCTCCCTGCTGCATCCATCGCATTGGACAGCTGCTGATTCTGCCTGCTGGTAAGTGACCCAGTTGTTTTTTTTCTTTTAAGCTTTTAGTGTTTTTTTAAAGAATATTTCATTTATTGTGTATAGAATTTTTTTAAATCGTTTTACTTGAAAGTATTGAGTATAGAATATTTTTAAATGGTTTACTTCAATTTATTGTGTGTAGATTCTTTTTTTAAATTGTCTTAGACTATTTAAAAAAAGATTTTATCCAAAATAAATTAAAATAAACCATTTTTAAAAATTCTATACTCAATACTTTAAAATGTATTGTGTATAGAATATTTTAAAATAGTTTTATTGTAATTTATTGTGTGTGGAATACTTTGAAATGATTTCATTTTAAATTATTATGTGTGGAATCTTTTTTAAAATTGTATTAGACTATTTTAAAAAATATTCTATCAACAATAAATTAAAATAAACCATTTAAAAATATTTTATACTTAATACATTTAAAAGTATTGTGGATAGAATATTTTAAAATGGTTTTATTGTAATTTATTTTGGATATAATATTTTTAATGGTTTTATTTTAATTTATTGTGTGTAGAATATCTTTTTTTTTTTAAATTATTTTAGGGAATTTTTATTTATTGTTTGTAGAATATGTTTATTGCAAGAAATGTTATTCCTTTTTGCAAATGGTTTATTTGTGAAGCAATAAGTTGCTTTTAAGTGTGCAGATTGGTGCATGGTTTATGAGTCTCAAAGTGGCTGCTTTTCTATGGACAGGTCAGGTTGGTGCAAGGCAGCTTTGCCAGATTTTGTGTGTTTCTGTGCGATACCTGGTTGTTTAGGTAATTGTGAGGTGGTTGCTGGTTCTGTGAGCTTCCTGGCACTGTCCTTTATAATTTCCCACAATGCCTTGATGGTTTTTATTCCTGTGGCTTTGTCTTTCCTGTCCTTAGGGTTAGGGGAAAAAACTGTTTTTATCTGCAGTCTTTTGGGGGGAAATTGTTATTTTTTCCTGTTTTCCTGGCACTGTTATAGTTTGTGTGTGGGGGTGTGTGATGTCCCACAGTTATCTACACATTAACAATGATCAAGTACTAATAATATTTCCTTATACATAGTGACCTTTCCTCACATAATTGGTGTTTTCTTTCATACTTTTAGATTTCTAATTTCTTTTTCAAATCCCACGTGAAAAAGTATTCAAAGCCTTCTTGATTTTAATTGCCAATTTATTTATTCCTGCACATTCTAATATTTATTCATTTTCATATCTTTGTTTTTCCACTGTTGTGCAAACACAATTCCAGCAGCTGCTAACACGTGTAAAATTAAATATGTATTGTATTCCCTTTCAAATAGCCAACAAAATATTTCTGGTTTGAATTCCATATCTTGCTTTACCATTGCTTCTAACCACTAACTCTTGAATAGCTACTTGGACAAACCTAAGTAGTGAACCTAATTCATATATTCCTGTTTTTTTTGAACTGAGAACTAAATTTCAGAAAAAGAAATCTGTATTGCTTTGTGAATGTACCTATGACATTCATTCTTGATCTAACTTCTTGGATGAAAGACTATATCTTTCCTGTTTGTTGGGGGACATCCTTCCTGAAAAGACTGTACATTTTTGGGTGAAAACAGAGGTCGCTTCTGTTACCTGTAGTCCTCAGCTTATAACCACAATTGAGTCCAATATTGTTTTATTTCTTCTGCAGTTAGTATTATTTAACAGGATGAAGAGGCAACAGAGTATGACTGCTAGGACAGTCATCTTTCCTATGTAAGTAGCTGTTTTATTGCTTTGTGTGCTTGTTTCATCCTTAATATAGTAGTGTAAGCAATTAAAGTCTTCCTTTCTGTATCTCTTTGTGCAGGCCATTCATTGGAGCAAGGTGGTCAGTGGGTGATTTCAACACACAGAAGGACAGTAACTTTCCTTTTCTATTATTTTGTGTGCTTGTTTCATCCTAATGCAGTGCACGCGATTAAAGTCTTCCTTTCTGTGTCTCTTCTTTGTGCAGATTATTGGAGCAAGGTGGTGAGGTGGTGGTGTGCAGAAGACCCGGCAAGGTAGTAATCCTCTAATTATTAATAATTATTAGAGGCAGTAATTAAGTCTAATTATTATTAGAGGATTATTAGAGGCAGTAATCTTCCCTCTGTAAGTAGCTGTCTTTATTGTTTTGTGTGCTTGTTTCATCCTAATGCAGTGCATGCAATGGAAGAGTTCATTTCTGTGTCTCTTCTTTGCACAGGCCATTCATTGGAGTCAGTGATACTGAAGACTGGCAAGGACAGTCATCTTCCTTCTGTAAGTAGCTCTTTTATTGTTTTGTGTACTTATTTTAATCTTATTTAAGTTTATCCATTGCGGCAAATAATTCAGTGACATCATCTTGGCCACTCCACCCGGTCACATGGGTGGCAAGCCACTCCCACAAAGCAGGCCACACCTACAGAAGAGGTTCCAAAATTTTTTGAAACCCACCACTGCTTTGGGCCTAGAGCCTGATTCCTTCAGCTATTTTGTTTAACATGAAGCTTCTGCCAGAGGTCAAATGAGGATCAGGTATCATCAATATGATCCCCAAATAAATGGTTTAATACTGGCCCAAATTTGAGATGCATTGGAAGTTGACCTGGATATTTAGCTACTTGGAATCAATCAAGCAAAATGGAGTTTGATAGTACCTTTGTTCACTAACAATGTTTTATGATTCCTCTGATGTTTTTACACCATAAATGACTACAGCTCTCTTCCTATCAAACCCAAACAAGGCAGGTGACTATTAATTCAAAACCCTCCAATTCCAGGATTATGTCAATCTTAACAGGGCTGCTCTCTACCTAAAAGAGCAATCTGGGAACTTTTGGGAATTCCAAGCTCCAAATAAAAAAAAAATAATGGAGCCCAATGGTCAAGAAGGCCTTGGCTCATCTTCAGGATTCTCTGAGTCCAATATTTTCTGAATTGGAAGCTTTTTTTGGATTGACGGGGCTTTGTGATGGAATGTAGTCCAGATTCTCAAGAGAAAACAACAAAATTTAGATAGTTTGTGTAGGAAAATGAGAATTAAGGCAGCTCTTCCCTAATAGTTGTCAGAGTATATGTTTCATGGTGCAAATAGTCTGCTTTAGTTTGGCAAGATTTCTTTCTGTAGGTGAGGAACAGTTAAGGAAACTGCTTTGAAGAATCTCTATGTCTTTGTTTTTGGAGCCTGACAGCTATGAGTCCAATCAACCCACACTTTACCACTTTTTAATTAAATTATTGTAAGTCATTTTATATTATTATAAATCATTTTACTCCCCTTGAAGATCATCTGCAAATTTCAGCTGACACAGAATGAGGCTGCATACTTTCAGGGGTCAGAGCCATTATTATCGTGCTTATGCCACTGCTACAGGAGTTACCTGTTATCAGTGGTGGGATTAAAATAATTTAACAACAGTTCTCCCAGGGTCAGGTTGACTGTCATGTGAGGCGTGGCCCATCCCTGTCCTCCAGCTTTGCTGCACATGTGGGACGAGCCTCTTATGATGGCCAACCTGACACTGGGCAAACCGGTTGTTAAATTACATGCGCTATCAAAGTGGATCCTGGGCACTGCGCTACAATGGAGAAATGGGCAACGGAGCGTCTGGCACAAGGGAAGGAGGAGGATAAGAGAGTAGAAAGAGGGAAAACGGCCTTCTCCTTCCCTCACTCTAGCCGCTCCATTGCCTGTTTCTCCATTCAGCACTGTGCCCAGGATCCACTTCGATAGCCTGGGGTGGGGGGGAGTGTAATTTAACAACCGTTTTCTCCTGAACTGGTGCGAACTGGTTGAATCCTATCACTGCCTGTTATCCCTTATTGAAGTTTCTGTAGCTTTAGACCAGTTTTTCTGGATAGGGTCTGCCTTTGCAATGCATGCAAAGAATGCCCCCTGAGGATCCCATTTTGGGATGTCCAGTGAGGGCAAGATGGAAGTGCGGGTTCCTTATAGAATGTGCCTTTCTCGCAAAATGAATCCTTGTTGTCTGATCTTCTGGAAACCTGTTAAAATCTTCCTATTCCACAAGGCCACCTGGGGCTAAACCATTGCACAAAAAGAGACAAGAGGCATGGACATTGTAATTGAATAAATATCTTGTCCTGTTTTATTGCCTATTGATTTTACCATGTTTTTTTTTTAACTTGGAAACTGCTTGGAACTGAGTTGGTAGGAAATCTCCAAGTGAATAAAAACACACAGTTAAAACATATGTTTTAACATATGTTCCTCTTGCCCTTCATGTACTTCATTCTTTTAGCCTTCTTTATTAACAACTTTTTCATATATGTATATATGTATGGGAAGGAGCTGATCAGTATTGGGTTCTGGATTCCATTCCAACCAGTACGGTTGGAACGGCCCCGGAGTCACCCACATGCGCACATGTGCAGCGCACGCTTGCATTGTAGCATCAAATGATGCTTCTGCAAGCCTCCGCTATGCTCCAGCTACTCAGAGGAGCGCCACACAGGCGCCGTATGCGCCATGCACGTGCGTGGAAGTGCCAAAAGCTTAAAGCACAGGTAAGAAGCATGGGCGGGCGGGCCCTCCGGAGCACCGTACCAGAACGGTACCCGGTGCTCCGGGCAGGATTTGGTACGCCTGTACTGGGGCATACCATCTGCAACCCACCACTGGAGCTGATATAAATACACATACACAGACACAGTATATACACATATACATATAGCTACATACAGAAATTTCTGTTTCATTTTTATTCTTTTAAATTTAAACAAAATTAAAACATTTTAATGGGCCCACGGAACTGTTTCTATTGTACCTAATGAATCAGTCAGTTCTGATTCTGAATAGCATCTTCCATTCAATTCCAGGCACTTAAAGTAAAATAACTTTGGAAAACTAATGCATGTAGTACTGTACTGACATATTAAAATATCAAAATACTGGATCACTATTTTTTTATCCTCCTTATTCTTTAATTTCCCATAAAGCTTCTGCACAGAGAAAGCATGCTTTATTTTGGCATTTTTGGGTTGGAATAGATTATCACAGTTTACTAAAATGCTGAAGAAAAAAAACAGATATTTGTAGGGTTTTTATATATTTTTTTAAAAAAAATCAAAATATTTAGCGCTAATCTATTATCCTAACGTTAAGCAAAGCAAATAAAGTGAGTTTCTAGTTGCTAATGCTGGCACCAAGGTCTCCTCCATGGAAAAGAAATTCCAAGGCCAGAGTGAATCCCAAAGCACCAGTTGTTCCTTCATCTCGGCTAGGCTTTATTGCTCAGGCAGCTATTGTTTATCTTTCTTAAGCAGCACTTTTTAGTTTCCCCTAAAGAAATGTTCAAGGACTAATTTGTTTGTTTGATTTATATCCTATCTTTCTTTAGGGAATTCCTGGTGTTTTGCATTTTATTCCTAAAGCAGAACCCAGGACTTAGTTTTAGAATGACACTTTTAGAATGACAACCATAATTGACCAGCAAGCTCAAACTGTTAACTCTAAAAAAGGGTTAAAATTTGGGTGTGTCTTATACACTGAATGTAGCCCCACTCACCGACTCCAACCCTTTGGTCTCTGCCTCCCAGCAATTTACCTCTTTGCAACAAAGGGGAGGAGGGGCTTGCGGAAGCTTCAATAAGCTATAGCAATCCCTGCAGTCTGTAACAGCTGATGATTGGGAGAAATTGAAAGTGAAACTTGCTGTTTGCTTCATGTGGCAAATTGCTCGGAGGCAGAGTTTTTTTTCCCTTGTGCTAGTCAGGCTGTTTTGCTGCAAGGAGGTAAGTCAACAACTATAAATGCCTATAGAATGTTCAAAATATTAGACTTGTTTTTTTAAAGACTGCTTTATTGTTATTATCTAGACAACTTAACAAAATGAAGAAGCTTTTTAAAATAAATGCTTGATCGGAAGAGGCCCTGTGCTATTGTTTTAAAAAGTGCTATTCTTTTAAATAGCAGAGAATAACTATATTTCCAGAAAGCACATCAATTTTAACAGCACCTGTACAAGTATAGTCTGAAATATTACACTACAAACAGTGTATATTGTCTGTACTGTTTGTTGCAAGGAGGCAAGTTGTTGAGAGGCAGAGGCAGATATTTTTCCCTTGATTTCCTCCCCAAAATCTAGGTGCGTCTTATACTTCGGAGCATCTTATACTCCAAAAAATATGGCAAATAGCAAAAGTAGAGTTTCTAAGGGGTTGGTTAACTCAATGACTTCTCTTTTCTGTGACTTATAGTCAGGCAGAGATGTCATACTTCAGTTAAACAGTGTCAATTGGTGGGATGAAGGAAACTGACCTTCTATGTCATTGCACCTCCCCTCTGGATCATCAAATTTCCACAACTCTTGTGGAAGAGGATGTCAAAAAAATAGTCACTCCTTTTTGTTTGTCCCAACCACCACCACCCTGCAGTCACCATTGATACTATATCTTAAGTGCCACCATGGAAACTTATCTCCTTGATGGTTTTAATTAGAAATATATTCTATTCCTGCTTTAATTCATTTACTCACCACCTTCTCTCTGCATCTATTGTTCTGTCAGAGATCTTTCATTGTAAATAAGGAAATAAAACAGGGGATTAGCCTGTCAGCACTCCCCATGCTCCTCGATCTTCCATGTTAGGCTGAAAATTTAGAAAGGAGATTATAAATGCATTTAAATTCAGGGACAGTTCTTCATGCAATCAGGCCCCCTCCCCTGCAATTCAATGCAAGAAAATTGGGATTAGTGAGGGCAGGTCTGTTCTATTTATCTCCATGTCCTTTTCACAAATTGACTTTTGAAGAGAGCTTCCATCAGATCTGGAAAGGTCAAAGAACACCCTTCTTTTCCTTGCTGAATTATACACACTCTCAGTGCTTCTTGTAATAAACTGGCTTTTATTGTTTAAGGATTATAAAAGATTATAAATGTGTAATTTTTAAGACAATCATGTGGGAGATTTCCCCCTCCTGTTTGCCTCTCATGCATTCTGTTGCGTGTTATAATCTTAAAACACGCTTAAATGTTGTTTTGATGCCAGTTTTTAATCAACTATAAAATACCACTAGGTGTTAATAACCTAATTGGATGCTGGCTTTAATTCTCAAAGTCTTTATAACTTCATAAGAGATCCACTAAAATAGCTGATTTGTGATAGCGCTCTTGAGGTTCAGCTATATTGTATGCATAGGTTTGTGGGAGAAAATTGTAAATAAAACATAATTAAGAATATCCTTTAAAGTACAAAAGTTCAGCACATTAAACTTTTAAGAATAATAAATTTAAACAGCTGTATATAGCAGAAGCTAAGAAGTAATGATAACATAATTAGGCATTCTGAAATCAAAGCAACATAAAATTAGTGGGAATTAAAAGTGCAAATATATGAAAGGTTACTGAAAAATACATCACAACTAAAGCTGTGCTAATATAACATGCTAACTCATGGAATATTTACTGACCTCAATTGCCTGGGTTCACACAACTCTCTAACTTAGTGTTTCTCAAGCTTGACAGCTTTCAGAAGAAAAGATAAATGGGATTGAGCTTCAAAAGTACTTGAAAGTGGAGGTGACCAAAATATCTCAGCTCTGGCTGGAAAGTATATTTAAAATGTATTCTGGAAGATTGCAGTAACAAGCCACAACCATATATTTGCCAAGAATATACATGGATGTGCCCATAATTCACAAGGAGTTGAATCTGATTTAAGAGATATTTCACCTTTACTTAGACTGTCTTTAGTGAGGATTTGAGGTATGAGTTTCTACTGATAATGCTGGTTAAACTGGTAACAGATCTGGTCCCAAACATCTGGAGAATACTAGATTGAATTTTATCTCATTCCTTTTTGTGTTCCATATATAAGAGAAGAAGGGAATCAATGCTTGATGCCAAATCTTGGTCTTCACATGCATTAAGATAAAAGTGAATACAGGCATTTAGAGGAACATATACATAGATTATAGAATTATGACTCCTGCTAAATCAATGTTCCTGAAGGTGGGTAGAAATAGCAATAGCCCTTAGACTTATATACCGCTTCACTGTGCTTTTATAGCCTTCTCTTTACACAGTCAGCCTTTTGCCCCAAACAATCTGGCTCCTCATTTTACCCTCCTCGGAAGGGTGGAAGGCTGAGTCAACCTTGAGCCGGTCAGGATTGAACTCCAGGCTGTGGGCAGAATTCTGCTTGCAATACTGCATTCTAATTACTGCACCAATATAGCTCTTGTGTATCAGTCTACAGCTATAGAATCCCAAATAATGCCTACCTCACAAGGCATCTTGTGCATTGTAATCCTGACCTCACACAACAGTTGTGTTACCCACAATGGACTGTATTCACTGAGTGTGCCAAACCATAAAGCATAAATTGTAAACAATATTGCCTGCATTGAAACCTCACTCTGAGTTGGAAACAAGCAAATGACTTTAAGATTGAGTCATTTGAAACAAGAGCCCTCAAAAAATTCAAGAACTGAAAAAAATGAGCCCCAGAAATATCATCATTGATGCAATTCTTCTCCCATGGTAGAGTACTTAAAGCAGTTATAACCTTTGATAACAATGGTTGTAATACGGATCTCAACTGGAGATAAAAGTATTGCTGGCATATTCTTATTTTCATTTGAAAATTCGGGTAGAATATTCTTCTGAGATGAATAGCCCCTTCCTTGGCATTAAACTTTTTAATTTCTTCAGCTAGAATTCATTCTTTTAGTTGGTTAGATACTTCAGTTAGTGCTATAATCAATTAATCATGGTTTGCTTCTCATTTGTACAAAAGAATTTTAATCACAACCCTGTGAGATCATGCTGAATTGATCTTCCTTAGCATGGTGCTTCCTAGATACATTGGTCTACAGCCTTCAAGGTTGTTAAGCCAGCAGTGGGGCATTGTTCACTATCATTAATTTTCCTATATTTGAAAAAAGAATGATAACTATATTGGTTGTAATTAATAATTCTCTGATTAACCATACAGCTCCCAGAAAACAAGCAATTGTGTCTTATTGTGGAAAAAGCAAGGCTCTTAACCTTCCAAAATCAAGGACAAGGTTTTTAAAAAAAGGACTGTTAATGTGAACAATAGTTGTAAAACAAGTACTACATTTCATGCCCAGGAAATCAGTGGGAATCTTTCTATTTATTTGGAGTAAAAATTATCTACCATCCATCCATCCATCTGTCCGTCTGTCTGTCTATCATCAACATCATCTCTCTCTCTCTCTCATCTCTAACGACAGCTAGCTAGCTAGATAGTTAGATAGACAGATAGACAGATAGATAGATAGATAGATAGATAGATAGATAGATAGATAGATAGATAGACAGAGACAGAGACAGAGACAGAGACAGAGACAGACAGACAGATAAACTTGCTGCTGATTCACTATCTCATGTCACCTAACTAGATGATAGCTTTAAACCAGGAGTTCTGGGAGTTGAAGTTCCCAAGTCTTAAAGTTGCCAAGTTTGGAGACCTCCTGCTTTAAACTGAACTTCATAGTTAGGGGAGTGGGCAGTGAGTTTAGTTGGCAATATAGTTCAGGCATATAATGAAGTATTATAAAGTGCAGGCATCCTGGATTTTTTGGAAATAGTAGGTATCTATGATTTACACAGGAAGAAGAGAATGAGTGGAGAGATGTCGAAGTTAGATATCCTATTTCCTCAAAAGAAAGACTAGTTTCCCCCTCTAACAATTTACTTTGAAGTGGGAGAATTCTCTTATATGCAGAAGAGAAACAGAAAGCCTCCTCTCTAGCTTCTGGGGAAGAAATGTAAAAAATAAAAAATGAAGATGGCTCCCGCATAAGTGGTGCCAATGAATGGCTGCGGCTGTGCGATTGGAGCAATCACGTGGTTCACCTCACTGACTATCTCCCTGTGACGGGCCGGTGATTGCCAGTGCTCCACCAGGTCGGGCGCGATCAGAGAAGTTTCTCTTCTCAGAAATGTCTTCTCAGTAGAGTTCCTGAAAGGGACAGGCAGGCTGTTGCCGGCGCTCCACCAGCTCCGGTGCAGCCTGACCGGAGAAGTTTTTCTTCTCAGAAATGTCTTCTCAGTGGAGCTGTGGCAGCCTGCTTGTCCCTTTGAGGTGCTTCGACCCCGGGAGGGGGGAGGGGGGCATAACTCCAGCCTCACACACACACATACATGTTGCCCAGTAACCCTAACCTTCGCGCTCTTATCCGCGCTCTCCTCGGCTTCTCACGACTGCAATAGATGTCCAGAATCGGCTTTTGGGGCTAGGGTTTCCGGCTCCCGCCGCTTCTGGACGTCTATTACCGTTGCGAGGAGCCGAGGAGAGCGTAGAGAAGAGCGCGAAGGTTCTTGGTGCTCCAGGAAGCCCCGAATTGGCTGGGAGAGGCACGGGGCTTGGATTAGCCTCCTTGGACATTGCAGCAGCAGCCCCAAGTGCGCCGATCTCGCCATTTTTTGTATTGGGGCATGCTGCAAGGGGGGGTAGTGAGGACCTTTTCCAGCTGGCGCAAAGGACTCCCCTGGACTTGCTTAAAAGAGCACGGGCCCGCACCTCCACCACCAACAATCCGGAAAAGGTCTTTACTCCCTCTCCCTTGCAGCAAGCCCCTATGCAAAAAACACGAAGGCCTTGCAAGGTCCCTGAACTTGAGCCAGCCGCGCCGTGTAAGCTCCCCTTGCCATCCCCACTCCCGCACTTTCTGACGGCCCTGTGGCTCTGGGCTATAAGCAAGCCCAGGATCCTTGCAAGGCCGCAAAAGGTCACCAGACTCGCTAATAGTACAGGGCTACAGCAGCCCCCCTGCCCCATGCTTAGTTTCAGCTTACTCCAGGAAGCCGCAAAAGTGGCTGGGAGAGGCGCGGGGCTTGGTTTAGCCTCCCTGGACATCGCAGCAGCAGCCCCAAGTGCGCCGATCTCACCATTTTTTGCATCGGGGCATGCTGCAAGAGGGGTGAAGTGAAGACCTTTTCCAGCTGGCGCAAAGGACTTCCCCGGACTTGCTTTAGTGAGCACGGGCCCGCAACTCCACCACCAACAATCCGGAAAAGGTCTTTACTTCCTCTCTCTTGCAGCACGCCCCGATGTAAAAAACACCAAGGCCTTGCAAGGTCCCCGAACTTGGGCCGGCCGCGACGCGTAAGCTCCTGCTGCCGTCCCCACCCCGGGGCTTTCTGGTGGCCCTGCGCTATAAGCGAGCCCAGGATCCTTGCAAGGCCTCAAAAGGTCACCGGACTAACTTATAGTGCAGGGCCACGGCAGCTCCCCCCACCCCATGCTTAGTTGCAACTTACTTACCTCCTCGGAGTCAGCAGGCAGCAATAGAGCGCCAAACAGGAAAAAAGGTAAGTGGGTTTAGATAGGGTTCTTAGAGGCGGGTGGGGCGATTGGTGAGGTAGCCAATCAGTGAGCAGTGGGCGGGGCTAGGATAGTGCAGACAGGCAGGGGGACCGAGCAATGGAGCGGCTTCTGGATGGGCAGGGGCGAGCAAGCGAGTGAGTGACAGGGGCGGGGCAGGAACTTACTTCCAGGTCCATTGACCATCCGGTTTGCCCGATCCGGTGTGAACCAGCAGAAACCCACCACTGCGTTGCTGGCATTTTTCTGTTTCTGCACATGTGCAGAACAATTAACAGCCAAGTAGGCATGGTGAGCAATGCACGGTACATGTGTGCGTGCAGCAAACCAGGACTGACTGGTACAGGAACCCACCCCTGAATGTAAGTATCCTTTTCTTATGTCATGATGGATTGGGCACAGGTCACACATAGTCCTGCATTTCTTTAGGTGTATGGTGCATAATAATAATAATAATAATAATAATAATAATAATAATAATAATAATAATAATAATAATAATAATAATAATAATAATAATAATAATAATAATAATATTTAATGCTTCTAGACCGCCCCCTCTCCCGCAAGGGACTCGGGGCGGTGTACAGTTCATACAAAATATAACAGGATACAATAAGATTAAATTAAATATGTACAGTTGACAATTGACCTGGAGGAGGTTAAAATGTAGTTAAAAGAACTGTACAAAGCAGATATAAAATAAATTCAAACCCCTAAAAACAAATACAGTAAATTAAAAAACCCCTAAAATAACCAGATATAATACATTTGCCAGGAGGGACAGTTGAATTATGCCAGGCCTGCCAGTCGGAACAGGTGGGTCTTCAGTTTTTGCCGGAAGGAGCGGAGGTCAGAAGTGGTTCTAATGTCGGGGGGGAGGTCATTCCAGAGGGTTGGGCCCATCACAGAGAAGGCCCTACTCCTCGGTGTCGCCCGCTGGCATTGCCTAGTGGACGGCACCAGGAGAAATCCCTCCCTGTGTGAGTGTATTGGCCGCAGGGATGTATGTGGGAGGATGCGATCCCGCAAGTAACTAGGTCCCGTGCCATGGAGCGCTTTAAAGATGGTAATCAGCACCTTGAAACGCACCCGGAAAACCACAGGCAGCCAGTGCAGCTCGCGCAGGAGAGGTGTTACGTGGGAGTACCTCGTACTCCCCATCACAGCCCGCGCGGCTGCGTTCTGAACTAACTGCAGTCTCCGGGCGCGTCCCAAGGGCAGCCCCATGTAGAGAGCGTTGCAGTAATCCAGGCAGGACGTCACCAGCGCATGAGTGACCGTGCGTAGGGCATCCCGGTCCAGTAGGGGGCGCAATTGGCGCACCAGGCGAACCTGGTGGAACGCCCCCCTTGCCACGGCTGCCACATGGTCATCCATTGACAGCCGGGCATCAAGGAGGACGCCCAAATTGCGCGCCCGTTCCACAGGGGGCAATTGTTCGCCCCCTATGGCCAGCGATGGGATCAGCTGGCTGAACCGAGGTGCCGGTAGCCACAGCCACTCAGTCTTGGAGGGGTTGAGTTTAAGTCTGTTGTCCCCCATCCAGACCCCGACGGCCTCCAAACACCGGGACATCACTTCGACAGCCTCGTTGGGGTGGTTTGGAGTTGAAATATACAGCTGAGTATCATCAGCGTAGAGATGATACTCAACCCCAAAACCACGGATGATCTCACCCAGCGGCTTCACATATGTGTTGAACAGGAGAGGCGAGAGGACCGACCCCTGTGGCACTCCACAAGTGAGTGGCCTCGGGGTCGACCTCTGTCCCCCTGTCAACACACATTGCCTCCGGTCGGAGAGGTAGGAGCCAAACCACCGCAAAACGGTACCCCCGACTCCTATCCCCTCCAACCGGCGCAATAGGATACCATGGTCGATGGTATCAAAAGCCGCCGAAAGGTCTAATAGGACCAGGATAGAGGAACAACCTCTATCTCTGGCCCTCCAGAGATCATCAACCAACGCGACCAAGGCTGTCTCTGTGCTGTACGCATGTTAAAAAGGGGGCAGGGCTTCCATTGCTCTCTGTTTTCCCTTTCCTCATATGTGAAGGAGAAAGCTTTGTGTATATAAGAAGGCAAAGACCTATTAATTTTACAAATGAGCTGCTTTATTCTACAGACAATTAGTCAGTCATTGTTTCATATTAATTGTTTTTGAAGTGCGGCCTACAGCCAATGTGAGACTATCTACATATTTATGTGGAGACAGGTGAGAGGGTAGTGTGATTCTAGAATTGATTTAAGCTAAAATTGAAATATAGACTAATAAAGTAGGGAAACGACATTCAGGGGGAGAAGGGGGTGGCGGCCAGATTGTATGCATTACATTGTATGGATCAAAGTAGTCAAGAACTCTATGTGATTGACATATCAGATTATATGGAAATGGTCACATATAAGGCTATTCCTGCAAGGTTAGCACTTTGGAGCTATCTCCGTTGTGCCAAAGCATTGGTTGCACAGTGTCAAGACCAAACTGAGGCAGCATTGCCCTTACTTCAAATCATTGAAGTATTCTTCTGACTGGCTACAACAAAATAGGGACTTAAGCCTACAGGAATTGAAAGAGCTTCAGCAAATTCTGAAACAGACCTCTTGTACATGCTCAAAGCAGAGTCAAGAATGGAAGCCTTGAATAAGTCCTCACCGATATAATGCAGGAATGCATCACCTCCTTCAGATTCATGCTCACATTAATAATAGTCTAGAGACCACACTTCAAAAGGTATGTGTGGGCCAAGCACAAAACATAAATGTAATCATTTCATTTAAAGTGAAATTAAATAAAGTACTTTTGATTTTCTATTTCCATGCGTTTAATAACTTTTCCTTTCTGTGTCATTAAGAATTCCAGCTCAGTGATAACTTTGGGGAAAGAGGCAGGGGTGGGTTCCGTCAGCCACTACTGCTGGTTTGAAAAGGGACGCATGCGCAATACAAAAAAAATTGCTCTGTGCCTGCGCAGAAACAAAAAACACCTAACCCTATGGTGCTGCTGGGAGAACCAGTTCAGGGGTGTCGCAGACCTGAGTTGCTGCTGGTTCCAACGACCCAGGCCGCCAAGTTACTACCAGTTCGGCTGAACTGGTTCAAACAGGTAGGAACCCACCACTGGAAAGAGGTACAAGTTGCACTCTCTACTATAAAAACCAACAACGCAAGATCATAGAGAAATAATCTTCATAGCAAGTGGCAATCGGAATTCACTGGAAATGATAGCAGATGTGTGACTTCATTTGAATAATAAAATCCTGGATATAATTGCCCCAATAATCGGGTGACATCTAACGAGTTAGTTAAAATTATATGTAATATTTATGGAAGTTGTTGTCAATGAACCAAAACAACCAGCATTAAAATCACAGAACCATAAAGTGTTGTAATGAACAGTGGTTGCTGGAAGGTGAGTTATGTGTGCAATGATCTATTTATAAAAATGCAATATAGTCATATAAGAAGAATGGATGAAACGAGATATAAAGTGCAGCCCAGAAGATTTAAGAGGAAAAACCTCCTCGTATTAAAGAAATGATGCTTAGTGCTAAATTGGATGCTTTAACTTAATTATTTTCTCTGCAAGGTTAATTACAATATAAACTATTTAAATTGCAAGCTTTTCTGTAATTGTGAAATATGTGCAATTGATTGCAGGGTCCATATTATCAGCTAAATAGCAACAGCCCTGTATAGGGAATCTCAGATTCAAGATGGATTTTGATTGCATCTCAGCAGGCACATCACTAATGATGTTTTGGCAAATATGAGTTTTACTGAGATGCTTGGCCATGGTACCTTTTAGGACATCTGCGTGTGTCACTTTTACTTTGCAAAATGCATTGAGAAGTCATGCGGGGAATTTAACTGGCAAGGGATACAGGGAAATATCAAAATAAGTCATGCGCTCATTTTCCAACTTCAGGGCAAAAAACATAAAATCTCTGCCAGATCAGATTAAAGATCCATATATCCATATAGGAGCTCCCAAGGCATGACATGGGGTCATATATAAAGCCCCTTCCCTTCTCTCTCCTCTCCCCTCCCCTCCCCTGTCCTCTCATCTTCTCTTTTCCTCTCCTCTCTCCTTGTCCCCTCCCCATCCCCTCCCCATGCCATCTTTTCCCTTCCTTTTCTCTTCCACCTTCCCTCCCCTTCTCCTTCCCCTCCCATCCCATCCCATTCCATCACTTTCCTTTTCTTCCCTTTCCCTTCCTGTTGGGACACAGATCTGCAGACATTTCTTACATTGGAAATATTCAATAAAATGTAAACTATATGAAAGCTGGAGCAAAAGAGAGTTTTATCTGCTATCCCTCTGCCAACTTTTCAGCCTACTCTCTTCCGATCTCGATCATTGCACAGTGATCACACCGGATGTTCTAAGCATGAGGATTACTTATACAATTTCTGACTCTTTCACTCTTGTACAGCATTGGGAAATAAGACAAACTGCTTGTTTATCCTTTTGCTTTGTTTCTAAACTAAATGCTTGCCTGGAGGGTTCTTTGAATATTTCATTTTCCATTTTCATCCGGTCTTAAAGTGTAGCATCTTGCTGCTGGAACATTTACTCAGTTTCTTTTGTGCATATAGTTTTTATGGAAACAGTTTTCGTACCAGTTTATTACAGCATATATCAAAAGTAGTTTTTGTCCACAAGGGGTTTCTGCATATTGGTAAAGTATTACCAACTGGGGAAGAACGGAACTTGATAAAGATTTGCATCTGCAATCGTTCTAATGCAAACATATTTTCCAAGTCTACATATAAATTAGTCAAACCTGAATCCCACATTCTTTTGAATTCTAATAGATGTTCACAAATGTACACATTAGGAAAACATGAATTCAAAAAGTGTGCAATAGAAAAACGCACATGAAAATGCTTTGCATTTGGAAATTATAGTTGCAAAAACATGGGCATGCTTGTAAAAATTTCATATACCATATTTTTCGGAGTATAAGACCTTTTCCCCTCAAAAAAGAGACTGAAAATCTGGGTGAGTCTTATACACTGAATATAGCATTTTTGGCCTCCCGAAACTCCTCCCCCTTCACCAAAATGGCCATGCATAGCTTGTAGTAGGCTTTCAGAGAGCTCCTGGGGGCTGGGGAGGGCAGAAATGAGCAAAACATAGCCCATCTTTTGCTCAATTTGCCCCCACCCAACTCCCAGGAGATGCTATAAGCTTCCTAATGCCATTTTTGCGAAAAATGGGCCGTTTTTTGCTCATTTTTGGCTCCCACACCCTCCCATGAACACTCTACAAGCCTCCTAAGGGCTATCCTTGCCCTTTTTAAAAAAAAGAAAAGGCATCCATTTTCGCAAAAAAATAGGCCGTTTTTGGGAGGTCTGCAGAGTAGAAAACCTTTTTTTTTTAATTTGCTTCTTGAAAACCTTGGTGTGTCTTATACTCTGGTACATCTTGTACTCCGAAAAATATGGTACATAGAGAAGGGGGAATACACCAAAACTTGTACGTATGGAAAAGTCCACATGAAAATACAGAATCATTTTTATGATTCTTTTTAAATGTATTGATCTAATTTATATATATATATATATATATATATATATATATATATATATATATATATATATATATATATATATATATATATATATATATATATATATATATATATATATATATATATAATGTATGTATGTATGTATGTATGTATGTATGTATGTATGTATGCATGCATGTATGCATGCATGTATGTATTTGTGTTACAACCCCTGGTATTTATACTAGTCTCCCTTTATTTATTTATCAGCACAAATACAACACACACACACACACACACACACGTGTGTGTGTGTTTGTGTGTGTGTGTTTGTGTGTGTGTCTTGTATTTGTGCTGATAAATAAATAAAGGGAGACTAGTATAGATCCATTTCAAGCTATTTAGCTCTCATCAGCTAGCCATACCCTTACTGGGATTTGAACCTGGGCTGTATTACATATTAGGCAGGAGTCTTAGCCACTAAGCCACAGGCTCTCCTCCTTATCAGCTGAGCCAAGGAAATAGGTATGTATTTGTGTTACAACCCCTGGTGTGCCCAAATATGGGAGGGAGCTCACTCTCAGCAGGCACATCACTAATGGAGACTTTATTTATTTATCAGCCCAAATACAACACAAATATAACAAAGGCAACATTAAAAATATGGTTTTCTGCCTGGATGATCTCCTGCAGTGAGCCGAAGGATAGAAAGGGGGAGCAGTGTGTTTCCTCCCATATTTGGGCATACCAGGGGTTGTAACACAAAAAAAGAGGGGGCAGGGTTTTCCTCATGCAATTATACCTGGCATCTTGACCTTCGAATTATAGATGACCTCAGTTCTATTGCTTTTATATCTTGCTATAATTGGAGAGTTCTTTCAAAAATATCTCATTGGACTGTAATTTTTTAATGCAGCAGAAAGGGAAAATTATTATATACAAGAGGAAGAACCATATCCACTGACTGTAATTCCTTCATTCTTAATTACAGTTGAAGTCACGTCAAATTACACTTTCTGTTCTTCAGTTCTTCAACAGCCCCTGGCAAACGCCAGATGCAATCCTTGAGCCATCAAAGGTGTTGTCCAAACTGAATTCATGACTGGTGTTGTCAGATTTCCAAGTGATGAAACCCATTCAAAAGAGAGATGTGCAAAGTCCATCTTCGAAAACAAATTTATTTTATTTAGGTAGACATCAAATTGGCGAAGTCTGTTGTAATTCTGGATCCTGACACAAACCGTAATTACACCACATAATATTGTAAGTTAGAAACATACCTCAAAAATCACATTCTCCAATAAACACTCAATCCACATTACCCAATGTTCTCAAACGCTACCTTCCAATCTCAGCAGGAGCAGCTTCTGTTCCCACGGGAAAGAAGGTCACCTAGCCAAAACTACCCTCACTATCTATTTAGTCTTTCCCCCTCACCTAAATAGCCCAATAAACCTCCTTACATAATAAAGAGACAGATAAAGTAATAAATGAGTATAATAGAGAGCTAAATAAAATGGCTACACATATGTCAAATTTGGGGTTGACTTGCTGTGTGATTCTAGGCTAAGAAAGAAGAGAGTCCAAATTGTAGTGGCTTCCTTGGCACTTTGCCTAGCTGTAAGTATGTCAAACCTACACATGTGTACTAGTTCTCCTGACAACTGACCAGTGACCCATTGGTCAAAATGGTTTGATTGATGTGGGGTTCTAACTGTATAGGAGGACTGGAATTCTTGAAAAAATCCCTTCTTTTTGCTAGAGTTGATCAGTCTCTGAAGATCAATAGCACCTAGCACTAGCACTTAAATTTATATACCACTTCACAGTGCTTGACAGCCCCCTGCTCAGCATATTACCCCCAACAATCTGGGTCCTCATTTTATCCACCTCGGAAGGATGGAAAGCTGAATCAACCTTGAGCCTGGTGGGATTCGAACTGCCAAACTGCAGTCAGTCAGCAGAAGTAGCCTGTAGTACTGCATTCTTGGTTAGAATGCACCACCACAGCTCATTGGAAGATCACGTTCCAATCCCACCTCCAAAGTATTCTAAGGTGTTTTTGGTTTGATTTTCTCCTTTTTAAAATATCCTCCATAGGAACTAAATGTCATTTTCAAACTTATCTCTAGGCTGCTTATACAGCACATCAATGTGGAAAATAACTAGCTTCTAATTAATAACCCTTCATTGTTGGCATGCACGGCTGAGTCTGCTGTATCTTTGGAAGAAAAATGATTGGGTGGTCAAAGCCTCCCAACTTCTCTTTTGTAGGCAAGAATCCTCAAGTGGCTGATGAATTCATAATGCTTCAGTGGCATTTATGAAGTCTAAATATTTGATGACAGCCTAAAAAGTGTATTTCAAAAATGCTTTTCTTTTTACAATTTTCTCATTGGTCTTGTGATCAGAAATAGGGTTGGCACCTTCATAGGATTTTGCTGGGTAGGACACTTTCTCCACCCACCTAATGCCCTCCAAAGGTACTGGATATTAAGTCCCAAAATCTGTAGTTGATACAATTATCAATGAATAATAGAGACAGGTTCGGTTAAATATAATGTTCCAAATTCCTATTAAGGATGACTTAGTCATTATCTTTAATAGGATAAGGGACGCGGTGGCTCAGTGGCTAAGACACTGAGCTTGTCAATCAGAAAGATCGGCAGTTCGGTGGTTCGAATCCCTAGTGCCGCATAACGGAGTGAGCTCCCATTACTTGTCTCAGCTTCTGTCAACCTAGCAGTTTGAAAGCATGTGAAGATGCAAGTAGAAAAATAGGGACCACCTTTGGTGGGAAGGTAACAGCTTTCTGTGCACCTTCGGCATTTAATCATGCCGGTCACATGATCAAGGAGACGTCTTTGGACAGTGCTGGCTCTTTGGCTTTGAAATGGAGATGACCAGCGCCCCCTAGAGTCGGGAATGACTAGCACATATGTGCGATGGAAACTTTTACCTTTACCTTAGTCATTATCCAAATGATAGCTGAAGTTACTTGCTACTTTGACCTTAATTCCAACAGGTCATATAAGGCCTAACAGAAAAAAAAGAGGATGAAGATCTATGTGGATGAATGTGACGAAAGGCAAGGGCTTCTCAAAGAAAGATCCTAAGGCTCCTGGTAAATTCTGTTCCACTCTCCAGGATAGCTGTTACATCCATATGTAACTGCTCCATGCTCCAAATCTCTTTGCCACTGCCTCTTGGTTACAGGTTCTGGGGAATTCATTAGTTAAGCAGTACCCAAACTTCATATTCAAGTGGATTTGTGAAGTCCAATATCTTTCGTACTGCCAGTCAACCTAGGTGGCTTTTCTTAGTAAGCCTTCCATGTCTGTAAGAGATTAAACACAGGAACAGAGGTTCCTTCATAAAGGATGGGAACAGATGGAGAGTCTTCATGCCCTTGTTGATCTGGAGCACTCATGAAAGTTCATGGAAATGAATAATCAATTATTCGATTAGACAGAACTAGTGAAATACAGCCTATGCTTTTACAATTCCATCAAGGATCATTAGAATAATGTTGCTTGTATGAATTCTGCTTTATTGACTTAAACTGAGATCATAGATCGTTCTCAAATAGGGATTCTCAAAAGCTCCACTCCTTCCTTGGAAGAAATATAGTGAGCATTCTTCTTCTCCTCTGATAAAGTATTCATTCAGGATACCAATTATGATATAAACTGTAAAGGTCCCATATCATGGTTCCAATTTCAAGAGATCGAATCCATTTTAGTCCAGGCTCTGAATGATGCCCAACCCTACTAATGGGTCCTAAGTCTTTTTCCCCCTCCTCCTGCCTTCAATCATACAGTATATTCAGTAGATTTGACAAGTGCCTTTGATAGCCGTTTCTCAAGGGCAACTTGAAATGCTATCCAACAGTCTATGAATCAGCAGAAAAAAAAAACATTTCAACACAAAATGTTATGTTCCAACTGCCAATTCCTACCTTGCCTTAAGCACAACACTAGCAAATGATTCTGTTCTTACTTATGGTATACAGAATAAGGATTAATGGACTTCCTATTTTTGTTTTATGACATTCCCACCAAACATCATCAGCTAATTTCACAACATCCCCCTTCCCCAATTCTTCTTAATGTAGGATGTGGCTGGGAAGAAGGCACGTTTTGCCAGCTGGACAAGTTTAGCTATCAGTCAAAACTCAAGATTAGCCATTACACTGTTCATTGAAAACTCAAGAAAACAAATCCAATTGTTGTCTGAAGTTGCCTACTCATACAAGTAATCTTCTACTTGCAACAGTTCGTTTAGTGACTGTTCAAAGTCATAAGGACATTGAAAAAAGTATTTTTTACAACTGTTGTAGCAGCCAAATGATTATGTGATCAAAATTCAGAATCTTGGCAACTGCTTCATATTTATGATGTTTGCAATATCCCAGGGTCAATTGATCATTGTAATTGCAACCTTCTGACAAGCAAAGTCAATGAGGAAGCCAGATTCACTTAACAACTGTGTTACTAACTTAACAATTGCAGTTCATTCCCTTAAATACGGTGGCAAGAAATGTCATAAAATGGATCAAACCTCACTTAACAAACATCTCACCTAGCAACATAAATTTTGGGCTCAATTGTGGTCATAAGTTGAGGACTACCTGTATATGTTTGAAAGAAGAGTACTCTTAAGTCTTTTTGTAATACATAAAAAGAACTTACACATTCTAAATTCACTTTGAAGAAACTTCTTATTTGGCCTAACAATTCAGATTGCTCCAAATCAATCCAAGACAACATTGCTGTGAGGGAGGAGGGAGGGAGGGAGGGAGGGAGGGAGAGGGAGACAGACAGACAGACAGACAGAGAGAGAGAGAGAGAGAGAGAGAGAGAGAGAAAGAAAGAAAGAAAGAAAGAAAGAAAGAAAGAAAGAAAGAAAGAAAGAAAGAAAGAGGATACTGTTAGTCTTGGTGTTAGATATTAAGATATATCGTGGCAAGTCTCCTCTCTGGTCCGCTACTACAGCGGGAAACAGGTATCATTCTGATTGGTCGAGGGGCGTACCTGATCCCTATAAAAGGGGAACCCTCCGACCACAGAGCAAGCTGGATCACTACTACTACTAATAAAGAGCTGTTAAGTCACTTCGTGTCCGCAGTCTGTTCTCTCGTTGCCCAGATCCAACATTGGCGACGAAGGTGGGATCGAGAGGCAGATAGGATGAAGAACGCTACCTCCAGAATCTCCGGATTTGATCCAGCCTAGGAATTCGGCAGAAATTCCGGCAGCCATCTCAGGTCACCGCAGCGCGGCAAATTCAAACGAGAGAAGATGGCGATGCACACTCCCCCCGCTCCATTCGACCCAGCGAACGACGAATGGGAAGCCTTCATGATTCGTTTCGAGTGTTTTCTCGAAGCGAACGAATACACGGGGATCACCGATGCCCGGAAGAAAAACATCTTCCTCGGCTACTGCGGAAAAGAAGTCTTCAACACGGCCAGAGACCTCACCGCGCCTACTCCAATACAGGCAGTATCGTGGACGGCGTTGCAACAGGCTCTACAAACTCATTACGCGCCAAAACCTTCCCGCCATGTTTGCCACAAGGAATTAAACACGCAGAACCAGAAGGCGGGAGAATCCATCAATCAATATGTTGCAGCCCTGCGTAAAGCAGCAACTCACTGCGAGTTCAGGGATCTGGACGAGCATATCTTAGCGCAGCTAATCTGTGGGTTAAGAGACATTTCACTACAAAAGAAGCTGTTGGCAAACCCAAATTTAACCCTGCAGATAGCTCTAAACGAAGCAAGAGCGTCAGAATCAGCGGAGAAGTCATCGGTAACCATACAACGCGGTTTCAGCGAAAACCAGCCAGTACCAAGGCAAACCAGAGTTCACTACGAGGACGCAAGCCCCGACTACGAGGATCCCGAGTTCGAGGACAGTCACCTGATGCGGAGCAGTCACTTGAGGCCTGGGGGGAGACCCGGATTCCGTTTGCCGCCCTGCGCAAGCTGCGGAGGGAATCACCCCAGGTCTACCTGTAGGTTCAGGAACGTTGTTTGTTCGCACTGCAACAAACTTGGGCACATCGCACGAGTGTGCCGGAGCGAAGTCCCTGCCTCACGGCAGCCACCTATGTACCACCAACAGAAGCCCAACCCAGGGGCTTGGCGAAATCAAAAAGGGCGCCCAGAGAGAAATCCACAAGTGTTTACCCAGAGAGAAAATTCCCAAAGAGCTGAGCGAGCGTATCCCCAGAGAGATTACACACCAAGAGCTGAGAGAGCGTTCTATCAAGACGCTCAACGAGAGTATTTTCAGGATACAGATACTGAGATAGAGTTGACCCAGAGAGAGGAATTGCAAACGTATCTCACAACAATAAGCCAGGTCCGCACCAAGCGGCCTAAAAAGCTGAAAGTCACAGTCCTCTTGGAGGGCTCTCCTTGCGAGCTGGAAGTTGACACAGGATCGTCCCTGACGATCATTTCATGGGCATCCATGAAACAGGCTATCCCTAGCCTCAAAAAGAGCCAACTACGCGCTCCAGACATCCTGTTACGAGACTACCAGGGGAACCGAGTCCCCATCGTAGGCCAAGGCACGTTCCAGATCCGTTTCAAGGACATCGTAGCCCAGCTGCCCGTGACCATCGCCAGCGCACCATTACAAAACCTCCTAGGACTGGATTGGTTTGAATCCTTGGGGTTAGAAGTCACCGGAATCAACGCCGTGGAAAACAGCAGCGCTGAGCAGATTTTTAAGGAGTTCGAGGATGTGTTCAGCCCCGGTCTTGGTAAGTATGTGGGTAAACCGATTTCATTCAATTTAGACCCCAAAGTGGCGCCAATCCGAATTAAACCGAGACGAGTGCCTTTTGCACTCCGCCCAAAAATCGATAAGGAAATAGATAAATTAGAGGAGCAAGGAATCCTTGAGCCGGTGGATCACGCGCGCTGGGAAACGCCCATCGTGACCCCAGTCAAACCAGACGGATCAGTCCGCATCTGCGCGGACTATAAATGCACAATTAATGTCGCGCTACAACAAAGCGCATATCCTGTGCCTGTAGTACAGCACTTATTGCACTCGTTGGGGCCAGGAAAGGTATTTGCTAAATTAGACATGGCACAAGCTTACCAGCAGCTGCCCGTAGATAGCGCCACAGCGGAGGCCCAAACTATAGTGACGCATAGAGGAGCATTCAAATGCAACCGGCTACAATTCGGTGTGAGTATTGCTCCAGGATTGTTCCAGAGCGTCATGGAACGACTTTTGCAAGGGATACCGGGAGTCGTCCCCTATTTTGACGACATCTTGGTGTCCGCTGCAAACGAGGAGCAATTAAATAAAAGAGTCAGAACTGTTTTGGCCAGAATCAGAGAAAACGGTCTCCGCCTCAAAAAGGAAAAATGCCAAATTAACGTGCCTAGCGTAGAATTCCTGGGTTATAGAATCGATGGTCAGGGAATACACCCCACTTCAAAGAAAATCAAGGCGATCCAGGACGCCCCCACACCACGAAATCAGACCGAGTTGCAGGCCTTCCTCGGACTACTTAACTTCTACAGCGTTTTTCTGAGACAGAAGGCGACCGTTGCTGAGCCACTACACCGTTTACTCCAGAGGAACACACCATGGAAATGGGGACGATCCGAAGCTGCAGCTTTTGCCGGAGTAAAGCCCCTGCTCACCACTGACTCACTGTTAATCCAATACAGCCAGACACTACCGCTGGTATTGACCTGCGACGCCTCACCTTTTGGAGTCGGCGCAGTCCTCAGCCACCGGATGCCCGACGGAAAAGAAGCACCCATCGGCTTCTACTCCAGGACTCTTTCATCGGCCGAGAGGAATTACAGCCAGATGGACAGGGAAGCGCTAGCTGCTGTAGCTGGAGTAAAACGTTTCCACGAATACCTCTACGGCCGCGATTTTGAACTGATTACAGATCACAAACCGCTGTTGGGACTTTTGGCAGGAAACCGCCCCACTCCCGTCTCCCTTTCTCCTCGCATGACCAGGTGGACTGTTTTCCTGGCTGCGTACTCATACAAATTAATTCACCGACCGGGTTCCACTCTAGGACACGCAGACGCACTCAGCCGCTGCCCACTACCGGACCTTTTGCCAGACCCCACTCCCGAAATACCAGTGCTGCTCATTGATTGTTTGGACTCAGGACCGGTTTCTTCCTACGATGTTGCAAGGTTTTCTTCTAAAGACATGTTAATAAAGCAAGTTCAAACTTGGGTTTGGAGGGGGTGGCCGAAGGGAAACGTGGGCCCAGAATTCAAAGTGTTTGGGTCAAAACGGGATGAGCTCTCAGTGTTACAAGGTTGCTTATTGTGGGGGGATCGAGTTGTTATTCCGTATGCTTTGCGTAGGAATGTATTAGATGCTTTACATGTGGGTCATCCGGGGATTGTTAGGATGAAAGCGTTAGCAAGAAGTTACGTCTGGTGGCCAAACATGGACAAAGAAATAGAGGAATGGGTGGCCACTTGCGACCCATGCCAGGAATCGAGACCAGCACCCCCGGAAGCGCCCGCCACAGAATGGGAGAAGCCTAAAGCACCATGGTCGCGAATACACATCGACTTCGCAGGGCCATTCCAAGGTCAGACTTTCCTTATAGTTGTGGATGCATACTCGAAATGGCTAGAAGTAGTCCTAATGACTTCAACCACGGCAGAGGCAGTCATTAAGGTTCTACGGCGACTTTTCGCCACTCATGGCCTGCCCGACCTCCTGGTCTCCGATAACGGGCCCCAGTTCACGGCCATGCAATTTGAGACATATCTAGCAGGTCAGGGAATTCGGCACGCCCTCGTCGCGCCATTCCATCCGGCATCAAATGGACAGGCGGAGAGAATGGTGCGATTCGCAAAAGAGGCCCTCGCTAGGATGGGTCCAGGTGATTGGCAAACACGCATTGACCATTACCTCTTTATTCAGCATATTACCCCAAGCGCAACGACGGGTAGGAGCCCCGCTGAACTACTCATGGGCCGCCGTCTACGGTCTCACCTGGACCGTCTTCACCCAAATTACTCTGCCACAGCTCCCCCAGACTCCACAAGCAAAATTCGGACCTTTAGCATAGGGGATTCAGTATACGCCCACAACTATGCAGGGGGAACATTGTGGATGCCGGCAAAGGTCATTGGCATCACGGGTCCACGATCGTATCTGTTGGAACTGGAAGATGGGCAGAACTGGAAAAGACACATCGATCAACTTCGGGGTCGCCTAGCACACTCAGACCTTCGAACCGAAGACGAGAGCTACCTGCCAACGCAAAATCAGCCACTCGAGAGCCCCATCATAGAGAACTACGACACCTGCGAACCCAGGTCGGAACAAGAGATCGAGCACGAAGCAGAGCAACCCCCAAACAACGTAACCGAGCAGACTCCGGAACGCCCTAGCAACGAAGGCACGAAACCCCCCGAACGTGAAACTGAAAAAGCATCCGATCCTGCAACCACTTCTAACCAACCCGAACTGCGACGCTCCTGCCGAGTAAGGCAAACTCCAACATACCTAAAAGACTATGTTACTAACCGCAACGTTCCGTCTAGGAGGGGAGGGATGTTAGATATTAACATATATTGTGGCAAGTCTCCTCTCTGGTCCGCTGCTACAGCGGGAAACAGGTATCGTTCTGATTGGTCGAGGGGCGTACCCGATCCCTATAAAAGGGGAACCCTCCAACCACAGAGGAAGCTGGATCACTACTACTACTAATAAAGAGCTGTTAAGTCACTTCGTGTCCGCAGTCTGTTCTCTCGTTGCCCAGATCCAACACTTACCTTTCTGAATCCACTGAGCAGCTGATTGGAGATGGTACATGAAACCCAAAGGAATTGCTTGCTATTAATATTTTCTCCAATGCATAAGTTAAAGAACTTGGCTGAGGTTCAAGCAATTTTTGAGCAACTTCATCCTAGGGGAAAACAAAATATTTGTGGCTGTTTAATGCTGACCTAGGACATTTTCCTCCAGCAGCCAAAACCTGAAGCAGGGCTTTGGACAGATACATCTTCTCTTTGTTCTTTGATCTGCTTTTTCAAGTCTTTCCTCACAGCCTTTGTGTGGGATGCTCTCAATCTTCATTCCTCTTCTTCCCTGCCCACAGTCCATATTCCTCTTTCCATATCCTGTAGTTCTGCTGCTCTCTCTTTCAGACAATAAGCTTTGGGGAACAGGTGCTGTCTTTGTTACCAATCTATCTTTGGTGAGGTGATTGATGAAACTAATGGTTACTTTAAAGATGGGGCCATCTATTACAACAAGTCCTTGGGACTGTAATCCACTTCTTCTGATGTGACTGATATTGCAGAAGAGTCATGAAAATGATAAGTCATCAATTCCCAAAATATATTTATCCAGGTAGGCAAAAAATGTTAGTTCCAGGCAAGAGTAATGTCTGGCATAATCGAGCTTTAAGAGAACCTGTGACCTATCAAACATTTAGAATATCCTCAGTTCCTGCTGACAAAGGACTGACTGGCTCGATAACATCAAATCTGATGCAAAGTTGAGCATACAACAATTGAAAGAAGCTCTGTTTGATAGGGTAGCATGGAGGGCACTTGCCTGCAAAGTCACCAAGAGTCGGAAATGACTAAATGGTTAAAAAAAAACCAGCAACAATTCCTGCTGGATCGGAATGGCATCTGTTGACATTCTTCCAATATACTATTTGCTGCTTATAATAATTGAATTGCTTAAAATTCTACAACCGCCATTCAGTATAAAGGGAAAAAATGTCTTAGAAAACTTTGCAAAAGTATTGCAACTGAGTGCATTAAATTGTTCCTTCAGTATTTGATAGGAAACCTTGATATTTTCTGGTTGTTGACAGGCTGTTGAAGGAAATTACACCTAGCCTTCATTTAGCATTGTGACACAAAAACAGGATTCCCTTGATGTGCTTTTAATTAAATCTAGACTGAGAACTAATTTTTATCCACCAAATGCAACACCTGCTGTTCTATGGCTTTCCTGATTTCTTGGGTTCGCTTCGTGTTTTCAACAGAAGTTTCCAAACTGAAATATTTCTGTAAACCTTAGCACCACAATTGCATTCTCTATAAGCTTGGGAAAAATGTTTCATAAAGTATTTGCATTAACCTTGTATCGTAGAAAGAGTTAGAGCTCCTGAGCTTCGTTTTCACTGACAGAGGCACTGTGGGCCATATCTAAGCACCCCACGGTTCATTGTTTCCAGGGCAGCCCTGTGGGCCATATCTAAGCACCGTGTGGGCAGAATCCAATACGTGGTTCTCGAGTTTGACACCCTTGGTTTTTTTCCAATTCTCTTTTACTTGGAAAGCCTTGGAAGAAAGGATCTGCTAGGGAAGAGTTAAATTTATCTCCAACACACTCTTTTTGTTGGCACCAAATATTTCTCACTACTCTAGAAGGGAAGTGATCCTGAAAGATGGATCTAATTCAACTCTTCTAAAGTTCTTATCTGGATACTAAAGTTTTCATTTGGAAGAACCAGGCTAGTTCTAACAAAATGGTAGTGAAACATATTTCTGTCCCCATCTGATTTGATAAGAAACCATCATAAAGGATACATGAAACAGTTTATTTAGTATGCATATAGACTGTGACAAGCTCAGTTGGGGCCTTGAAATCCTATATTTAGAGAACATTTCATTTGAAATCCATAAAATACATTCCCCTTTCAAGTTGCTCTGCTCAAATAATCTGTTACTTTTATTAATCCCTTCCCTGTCTGCTAAAGGTAGTTTAGTGATAAGATTGATATTCTATCAATTTGCTTTAATTTTTTCTTTTGAAGAAATTACTTTTTAAGCCCCCCCCCTTTTTTCCCCCCCTTCTATATGCCGCAGCATTACAGCTATCAGGAGAATGATAATTATTAATTTATTTGCAAGAAGACATGCAAACAGATATTTGGCAAAGAAAATAGATGTTGGAATAGGTGTGGTTGTGAAATAAATGAAATACTTTATTAAAGTCTCTACCTGTAACTGCCGAAGCAAAACTGGGTTGTATCCAGTAGTGACTTTGTGTCTGTAGAAAACATTTGTATTCATGCCTGATGGGAATGCTAATTTTTTATCAATCTCGCTTATTGACTGAGGCTACCCTTGTCGCTAAAAGCACCCCCTGCTCCTTAGTTTCGAAAGACATCCCAGGAGCAGAAAACGGAGAATAGAAAATATTGGATTCCCTTCTTTGTCTAGACATAAGTGGTCAATCTCGAACTCTAGAGGCTGCAGCAACAAAATTGGATAGCAATGCAGCACCTCTGAGCAGAAAAGCCATTTGTCTTTTTAAGTTGAAAATAGATACCTTAAGCCTTCGCAAAGCTTTAATACGGTTACTTTGCACAGAAAAAAACAACTATAAATTCACCAAGCAAACTGCAAAATTCTGTTATATCCAGTCCGATAGTGGCATTGTATCATCGGCCACTATTGCCTGTGGTCCTTGGAATGCAAAAAGAAAAGGATATAAAACTAAAAATGCAGACCCCAAAGGATGAAAGCAGCTCCATTCTTCCGCTAGTAGCGCAAAGCCACAATTGCAGGGGTTTCAAACTCAAGGCCCAGGGGCCAGATTCAGACAACAGGGTGCTTAGACCTGGCCCATGGGGCCTCCCTGGAAACAGTGAAGGACCGGCCTGCAGCCTCTGCCAGTGAAAGCAGAGCTTGGGAGGCAGGGGTTGATTGCTACTGGCATTACTACCAGTTTGGCGTGCACACAACATGTGTGTGTGTGCATTTGCAGCTAAAAAGGTCTGTGCATGCACAGAACATTAGAAAAGGGAAAAAACCTTAAATTTTTGCAATGAAGATTGTCCTGCGCATGCACAGAACCAAAAATAAAGATGGCACCACTGATAATAGAACCGGTTCAGGGGTTTCTACCTACTTGGTTGAACTGGCCCGAACAGGTGGGAACCCACCTCTTCGAGGAGGGCTGTGTGTGGTCCTCCTGAGCTCCATTTTTGCTGGCAGAGGGTTGAGGGGGCCATCACAGCTGAAAAGTGGCACTCCCAAGCTCCATTTTTGCTGGCAGAGCATTCATGCCACCACAGTGCCCCCAACACGAGTGACGTCAAGCTGGCCACACCCACCATGGCCATGCCTACCGCGGCACCCCAAGGTCAAACACAACCCTGATGTGGCCCTCAATGAAATCAAGTTTGATATTCTTGCACTATTGGATACAATCTAGTAAATTAAAGTAAGCCAATACAAAGGTAAACATAATAATTACACGATTATCAATACCTATGTTTGGAGCCACTGTGTTGGTGAAGGTCCCTTTCCTTATTCTCCCTTGTATTAAAATTAAATGTAGGTATTTTAAGGCCAAATGGATGGTTTAAACCAGGGATTGTGTACTCAGAGATAAAAGAAGGCTGCCTCAGATGTTCATAAAATTGCTGGCAACTTAGAAGTAGCCTCCTTGTAGAGAAAAATCATTCTTAACAGGCTTCATGTCACTACCCAGCATTCTTTCTTGCCTGTGACACACATGGACAAGCCAATCACAAACTGGGTTTAAAGTTGACAGACGCAGACACAAAGCGATAGCAGAAGAACCAAAGAGAAGCCGATCTTGCCACTATATTCTTTAATCTGCCACTCTCCTTGTGTAAATGAACAAGGAGAGAGGGGCATGAAGGAGAAAGGCAATTAAATTTAGCCAATATGTGATTCCCAATGATTGATGGACTGAGAACTACCTTCAGGGTCTGTCTTTCATGCATACCCTCCACTTCCTTGGGAGTCACACTAATTTCTTACCTATTTCTATAAACTGCAATATAGGCCAACCTGTAAGATTAGATGTACTCGAAATTTCAAATTCAGCTAGGGACAGGAACTGGTAATAGTCCTCGACTTACCATCCCACCGCCAAGCAAGACAATTGTTACGTGAACTTTGCCCCATTTTACAACCTTTCTTGTCCCAGTTGTTAAATGAATCAGTGCAGTTGTTACATTAATAACACAGTGGTTAAGCGAATCTGGCTTCCCCATTAACGTTGCTTGTTCGAAGGTCATAAAAAATGATCACATGACCCTGCGACATTGAAACCATCATAAATACATGCCAGTTGCCAAACGGTCCAGATTTTAATCACGTGAGCATGGGGGTGCTGCAACGGTCATAAGTGTGAAAAACAGTCATAGGTTTTTCAGTACCACTTTTTTCAGTACCATTGTAACTTTAAACAGTTCCTAAAGAAATGGGTTAAGTCAAGAACTACCTGTACTCCCAATCACCACCAGCATTTATCTAATTATACCTAATAAAGCATTTGCTTATGATGTATTTATCACTTATTGTATATCAATGGTGTACAGCTTGTCATTTGCATCGTGATCTAAGGTCTTTTTCCTGGTAGGTATTACCAGTTCATATCCTGCCTACATACAGCAGGATATTTTCCCCCAATGTACTTTCTTCATTTTAGATTTATCTGGCAAGACCACCATTCCAGTGGTAGGATTCACAATTTTTTACTACTGGTTCTGTGGGCATGGCAGGGGAAGGATACTGCAAAATTCCCATTCCCTCCTCACTCCTGGGGGAAGGATACTGTAAAATCTCCATTTCCACCCCATTCCAGACAAGGCTACTCTAAAATTCCCATTCCCTCCCCACCCCACTAACTTGCTTTCCAGCTCTGTTTTTCTGTGTAGGCCAACAGAAGAAAACCCAGCTGATCAGGTGGGATGCTGATCACCTGGGACTCTGGAGGCAGCAAATAGATGGGGGTGGAGCCAGCCAGAGGTGGTATTTGCTGGTTCTCCAAATTACTCAAAGTTCCCGCTACTTGTTCGTGAGAACTGGTCAGAACTGGCTGAATACCACATCTGGACCGTTCTCTTTCTCTCTCTTTTCTCTCTCTCTCTTTCTTCCTCCTTCCTCTTCTTCTGCCAATCATCAGGTGGTTTTTTATAAAAAAATACCCTGTTGGAGCTCTTTGCAATCCTTAAAAATACATGATTTGAAGTTTTCAGGGAATTTATTCATTTCACGCTTCTCCTTTAACTCTGGATTAAATTTTATATGTCAGTTCTTCAAGAAGTCTTGATGGATACAGTATGAACCTGGTGATTCATCATTTTGGGGCCTCCATAAATAATTCATTGACTTGCTTCACTAGTAATCCCAGCAAAGGTGCAAATAGCTCAAATCCAGATCTACCAAATCATGAATGGAAGAGTTCATTTTAACCACAGACCTAGATCTATCAGAGACGTGTTGTTTGATCATTCTTCCCCCTTTACTCAATTTCTCTTCATTTCACTTTCCATACAGCTTTGAGGGATTTCCCAAATATTGTAGCAATGGTTTTAGACAGAACAGTAAGCTTCCAGGTAAGGGAAACATGGACAATCACCTCCAATTATTCCACCAGTGAGACCAGCCCAATGAGTGTCATCACTGGATGCAAACCTCAACACCTTTTTCCGTAACACACACACACACACACACACACACACACACACAAGCACACACACACGTTGTGGTGCAGAAAATGCATATTAAAGTATCTGCATTGGATTACAGTCATTTGAAAGACACTGGTGATGACCAATAATCTATTAATGTGACTGCATAAACAAACTAGCATCGAAGGCATGAAATGAATCACAGAAAAGTATTCTGTTTTATGTTCTTGAAGATCTTAAAAAGACAAGCGGAGATAATTAAAATGGCCCTTTGTGGTTAAATTGAGAAGGAAATTGTCACTGAGGTAAAGAACTATTAATGTGATCTTGAGTATCATAGACGGCGATATTTATTTTCTGCTTGATCGGCTTCTGTTTAGTCTATAATTATGCTTAAGCTCAGGTACAATGGTCTGTCGCAATTAAAGTGAGAACATTAAGGGTTTTTTGTTCCAAGGTCTTGGTCTTTACATTCAAGGTTATGTAAAATTTACTCTCAGGTGGGTTTTTTTCCCTTAATAAACAGATGACTATAGAAATGGGAAAAAAAACACTATTGTGACTTGGCAAACATATTCCATTTTGTCCCCATAATTCTATTATGCCGGATCTCAAATCTAAATTTGCATGAAAGGTCAGCAACACCAGAAGGTCTACTGCCCTCAGATTTGTTTTCTTATCTAATTCTCAAGATAACTTTAGAATATGGAGTGGGAGGGTTTGAGTTGACATTATCTTCTAGCAGTTACAAGGTGGCTGAGGTAGCTAATGTATGTCTGTTTGCCACTGCATGTTTTTTCCTCTGCACAAGGACATCTATAGCAGGGTATCCAAAAAAGGCGAGATGGTGGCCTTAACCTTGCAATTGTATACATCTGAACTAGACTATGTTAGTATAATACCCTGTTTCCCCCAAAATAAGACCCAACCGGAAAATAAACCCTAGCATGATTTTTCACGATGCTCATAATAAAAGTCCTACCCCCAAAATAAGCCCCAGTTAAAGTCATCAGCCAGACAGATGCAATTAGTACTGTATTTTCCCCAAAATAAGACCTAACTAGAAAATAAACCCTAATGCATCTTTTGGAGCAAAAAATAATATAAGACCGGGTCTTATTTTGGGGAAAAACATGGTATTTGTGGGTAATATACATACTATTTATTTATTTTTTTAGACATGTTTATATAGTGTATATTGGAGGTGATGAGCCTTTGAGAGCTGTATGCAATGAAATTTCATTTTAATGTATGCCGATTAGTGTACATTCAAAGTAACAATAAAGTTATTATTCTGTTCTGTTCTATTCTATTCTAGGTTTTTTTTTACATGCCTATGAGGCAGACAACTTGTTTGCACAGTTACAGCACCCTGTTGAGTTTTCAACACCTCCTTGTCTTCATCTTCCCACGGAAACCCTCCCCCCAACCCAGCTCTGCATCTTCTCTGGTTTTCCTCCTCTAGAAATACATTATAGTGGATTTCCTTTGTATTATTTTTCCTGGAATTGAAATGTAATTTGAGAAGATAAGTAAATTGTGGATTGAAAAATAGCCGACTGTACCAGTGAAAGAAGGATAATGTCCTTCGTTTTAGTGAAGCTGATTTCCTTTGCAGGAAAAAGAAATCCAAAGCATCTTCTTTTTTTTATTTAGCTGAGCAATAGGAAACCAAGATTTTTTCAGCCCAGCTTTACTATATACCCGTGATGGCAAACCTACAGCATGCGTGCCAGAGGTAGCATGCAGAGCTCTTTCTGTGGGCATGTGCGCCATAGCCAGCTGTTCTTCTGGTTTCTGGCGCACACATGCTTTTGGTGTGCCAAGACCAGCTGGCGTGCGCATGCCAGAAACCAGCAGACCATACTGACCAGCTGTTCTTTGAGTTTCTAGGGCTCCGATGTGCGCATGTTCCGGTTTGGGCGCTCGGTACCGAAAACATTCACCATCATTGCTATATACTGTGTACAATGTTAAGAAAATTTGAATTCACAACAAATTCATCACTGAAGTAGACTAAGCCAAAGATGAGAAGACCAATTGACCTTATTTTATACTATAACAATCAGATTCATTAGGCAGAAGTTTCTTGCTCTGTAATTTTGTTGAGGCTAGATTTTTTTTTACTTGCACAGAAACGGTGTTGTGGCATGATACTGCATTTTATAATGGGAAAATCAGGAAAACAGAAGCAACATTAACTTAATTATGCCCTTTGATTATATGCCTTGAAATTTCAAACCTAGCGCCTGAGATGGAAAAACTACAGGGAGATAAACCCTGATCATACAGAGTTATTTGTATATTAGTAGACAAACAGTGCATAGGTAAAGACCGGGGTCGGCAACTGGCTCTGGAATTCTGGGAGTTGAAGTCCACAGGTTGTAAAGGGCCCAGAGCTGCCCATTCCTGGTAAAGATGAACATCAAGTCAAAAACTGCAATAGATTTGTAACAGAACAGAGCCATCTTAACTATGCTGAGTGATAAATCCAAAGCGCTTTGTGAATTGGTAGGTTCTTGATTTTCAGCATACTACTTAACTGATTTTTCTTCCGAACATGATATTAACTTATTTAAAAATATGAAACAAAAATTGGGCAATATTTGCATTGGTCAATGAATTTGTAATTCATTGGCATTTTGTTTCCAATATAATGAAGTTGACATCCTGCCCTTACTAAGCTCTTTCATTAGACACGAAAAATAATATTTTGATTTAATTCATCTCATTTCATGATGCTAATACACTTACTTAACCTTCCTTAAAGTGCTAGCTCATTGTTTTAATAAAAAAAGACATTCCATTTTTTATTTTTTATTTGCAAATGTGCAATGTCTACCTTAACCCAACTCCTCAGTTGTCTATAAACATATACTGTACTCTGTACATACACTTATCAAAATAGGGCACCGGCAATATAATTCCCAATAGGGATTCCTTGGACAGGTTGACTCTATTGTAGGCAATCTTATTTTTTTTCCTTTTTCTACCAAGCCAGCTCCTTCCACTCCAGAATGGGCCACAGTGGCATTAACTGACTTTTCTGATGTTAGGCAAAAAATAACCAAAATGACGCTGTGAGTTGATTAGCATTGCTTCTGTATTGTTGCGGATTTATTTACAATAATCTTGACAGCCTGACTGCATTCTCTTGAGAACAGCGAAAAAAGGACTTCAGGGATCTGGGAGAATCAGGTCTGTTTCACTTCCTACTACTCTGTGCTGACCAATTTCTTCACTCCTCCCTCCCATTCTCTCTAGAGATTCCACCACATCTGGCCATGATCATGACCTTACCCTGCCCATTTTCTAATGCTTACTACAGAAATGAATCTGCAACTCATTGGTGCAAACTGGTCACTGGAGACCACTATATACGTAGGTCCAACATTATTTGTTTATATATTATTTATTTATTTAATTTAGACATAACCCCAAAATCGACTCTGAGTGGCATTCAACATCATCCAACCCTTTCCACTTTGCCTGTGGATACATAAATAGTGAAATGCAGTATTTCAGGCTAATTCTGTTGACTGCCAGCAGTTCGATTCTGACCGGCTCAAGGGTTGTCTCAGCCTTCCATCCTTCCGAGGTCTCAGATTGTTGGCGGCAATATGCTGACTCTGTAAACAGCTTAGAGAGTGCTGTAAAGCACTCTGGGGTGGTACATAAGTGTGAGTGCTATTGCTGTCTTCTGCCACTGAGGCATGCTGGCTTGGTTTAGGCAGAACCGCTTGCCATAGCTACGACTGGCGCTATCAGGCAAGAGAAATCTCCAAAGGAGCTGAAAGTGGCTCAAAGTAAATTTAGGTCAGCCCATTTTTGTCATTTCAGATATCATGAAAAGATACGGCCTGCTAAAAATTGAAAGTCCAAGGTAGTTATTAGAAGTTTGCACAGAACAAGATGAGTGGGGATTAATTTAGGAACAAGAAATCTTAAGCTGAAGCACTGCTGTTCAACACAATTCTGATTATTGACCTATGGAAAAATGCATGATTAAGCACACAGCGTTCAGCTGCTTTTAGATTTAAAACCAACTGTTCAACTGGACTCATAATTACTATTCAAATTCAAAAGGTAGGAATTCACTTTTATAAGCCCATGCTAATGCTATAATATGGCATTTCAGTCATGCCTGGGCACATTTTTCTAGCAAGATTACCCATGGTACACCCATGCCAAAATATGACCACATTTTCAAACACTGTTAAGAAAAACTCTTCAGGTCATCCATCTGATTCTTGTTTTGTATTTGGTTTCTTTCACACACACACCCCGACACATGGAAGATGAAGACAGGAAATGACATTCATTGCTCAGTATATTGGTTCCATGTCAGGTGGGAAACATTAGTGGATGCAATCAAAGGATTGTAGGTTGTTCAAAATGAGTTTGGGGAGAACTCAGTTAATGTTTGAGGCTTTCTCTAAATGGCATGCTACTGTGTGTGGTCATTCCTACAGATGTCCCTGGCAAGGTCTAAATCTAAACAGCAAATGAACCATCAACCTCTTACTTTAATGAGATTTCATTGCATAATGCAGCAGATACACACATTTTGAGAATATTTAGCAAAATCATTATGTATCTTAATGTCAGCAACTTTAGCTGACAAGACAGGAGAATTGGGCAATGAACAGGATGTACCATATTTTTCAGAGTATAAGTTGCACCTTTTTCCCTCAAAAAAGAAGCTGAAAATCTGGGTCATCTTATACACTGAATACAGCATTTTTTGCCTCCCAAAACCCCACACCTTCACCAAAATAGCCGTGCATAGCATTTAGGAGCTTTGCAGAGTGCTCTTGGGGCTTGGGAGGGCAAAAAGGAGTGAAAAACAGGCCATTTCTTTGCTCAATTTTGCTCCCTCACTCCCCAGGAGCACTCTGCAAGGCTCCTAAAGGCTATGCATGCCCCTTTTTTGACAAAAAACAGGCCAGTTTTTGCAAAAAAACGGGCCATTTTTGGGAGGTCTGCAGAGTACAAAAACTTTTTTTAAAAAAATTTGCTTCTTCAAAACCTTGGTGTATCTTATACTCCGTTGCATCTCATACTCCCAAAAATATGGTATTCACAGGGGTTTCTTTTTTTTTTTAAAGAATTTTATTGATTTTTAAACATTTATGGGAAAGGGTAAGTGGATATACAAAAATTTTGGCAGCTCCATCGTGCTAGAGGTAGAAATCTCTCCAAATCTCACAACTTTTACAGAAAAGAAAAAACAAAAGATAAAAGATAAAAGATAAGCTGAAACAGTGTCTTGTTATACAGTGTATCAACCATGTGTTCAATCATCTCTTTTGCCACTTTCTAATATATCAACAATTACAATGATATTTCAAATACATTTATTTTATCCCCCCTGTCTTCAGGCGGAGCCGCAGTCCCTCCCTCCTTCATATCTTGTGTATTGTCACCTTTTTCACTACCTCTTATATTTTCGTCTTCTAGGAGGGCACTATGTTTTTTAATGAAGGCCTCTGCCTCCACAACTGTGTTAATTCTAATTTTGTTTCCCTCCCAGAAGATCAACATTCCTTCTAGCAATAACCAAACTCCTTTATTATATAATTTATTTGATAAGGAGGAATACTTCCTCCTCTTATCTCTTATTTTTTTCAGAATTTGCTTAAGAATGGTAATTTCTTTGTCTTTATATTTTAGTGGTCCTCCCCTTTGGGCCCCTAGAACCTCATCCTTCGTGGTCTTCCTAAGAAATTTAACATGTACTTCCCTTGGAACATTATGTGTTCTGGCATATGCTGAGTTGATCCTGTAAACCAGATCCATATCCCACCACAACTGTTCTTTATCTCTCTTAATATATTCTGCCAAGATTGTACTCATAATATCCTTAAGATCTTCATCTTCTGTCTCTGGTAGGTTCTGGAATCTGAGAAAAAAGGACATTCTTTCAAGTTCTATCTTTACCATAAAATTTTCCAATTCTCTATTCCCCTTCTGGACTGCCTTAACCTCCTCCCCCAGCCCGACCGCACCCTCCTCCAGCACACCAATTCTTTGTTTATTTTCTGTTGTTTGCTGCTGTACACCTCTGAGCTCTTCTTTAAAATCTGCCACCTCTTTTTTCAACTCATTTTGTCCCTTCATAAGAGCCTGGAACATTTGGAGAACAGATAAATCTTTTGAACTCTCTCCAGTCCCTTCTTGTTGTAAAAATGATGGAATTTTTGACTGTTGAGTCGTTGGGCTGGATGTAGAGGAGGTAGGTGCCGAGGCTGCCTTGCCTGAAGGTGGTTTTCTGGGCCCCATTTGTCTGAGTTCAGAGATGACTGTAAATCTTTTGCAAAAGAAATGGCGTCTGTGGAGCGTGCAGCTGGGTAAGTCCGAGAAGACAGGCAAGTCCAAAAGTGAAAATTAATCCTCGATCACAGTTCCAAGCCAAAAAAAAAGAAAGAAAAAAAGAAAATCAAATAGTCCAAATCCAGAAAGACCACATAACAGGAGGAGCTCCAGGAGTCCTTCAGGGGGGAGTAGTAATATAAAGCCAGGAATTTCTTCAAAGGTAGTTTCAAAAGGCAAATTTCATTTATAAGTGTGAAGAAGAAGACGGAAGCAGGCCATCTTGGCTCCCCCTTTCACAGGGAACCAGGGAGCAGAACATCAAAGGTTTCCATAAAGTTTTTAAAACAGCTCAGCAATCACCTCTTGCAGTTGTGATATAAATCTTTCTCACACAGTTAGTGCAAGTGGCTAATTCAACTTTTACTCTCTCTCTCTCCATTCTGAGATTGAGAGATAGTCCAAATGCCTCTTTACCTGTGGGAGGTGAAAGAACTCCCCTCCAATCTTCCAACTTCAAATAGATTGAATCCACAACTTACAAAAGGCTGCTGCTCATCAGTTAAAGAGGGTTAAAGAGATTGGAGCGAACTTCTCACCTCCAGCACTTCAGCCGCTACTTCTGATTAATTGCTTCCTTCCGGAGTCCATTCAGCGAAGGTGCAGGCAGCTGACTGCTGCGCTATGCACCCCCCTTGCTCCCCGGCTCCTGAGGCGAGGCTGGAAACCCCCCACGGCTGCTGCCGATTCTGGGGGTTCCAGCAAGTCGTCCTACGGCAGGTGGTCCCTCCGAGACCGCCTGTGCTCCTAAAAGGAGCCCACTGGGGAAGTGAACAGCGGACGCCCAGCGTCCGTCGCCTTTGGAAACTGGAAGCGATCAGTATTCACAGGGGTTTCTGTGTAAGTGAAATATCCTATTTTATGCCTCATCTTCTTGGATATATTGGCTTAAATGCAGGTCACCTTGATGATTTGTGGAAAAACTCAGTTAAATTTTGATTAGGTAAAATCAAGTCTCCAGCAGAAGAGGATATCGGTAGCTCAGTGCTGAACTGTGGAGTAATGCTCCTTAATGCTCTCCAAGCTTGGTTATTTGATTGCAGACACTTCATTACTGGCTAGGTGACATCATTGGTGCCAGTGAGTGTGGAGTTTGCTCCTTGTTTAGAGCTTACCACTTCCCCACCAATACTGGAAGGGCAAACAACTGTATACATAAACAGGGAGCAAACCCCATACTCACCGGCACTGATGATGTTACCTAGTTGGGTAATGAAATGTCTGCAAGCAAACCACCAAACTCAGAGAAAACCAAGCACTTCACAGTCAAATATGCCGTAAATACATTTATTGGCCAGAGAAAGTGTTGGGATTGTTGGGATTGGAAATATTGATGTGATAATATGGGAACAGTAAACATTGCACAGGGTATTCTCTCTGTGGTATAGTCACAGGTGATATTCAGCCAGTTCCCTCCGGTTTAGGCAAACCAGTAGCAGCAGCTGCAGGAGGCTCTGCCCACCTGCCCTGACGTAATGCTTGAGCACTGTGCATGCACAGAAGGCGGTGCACATATGCAGACGTGGCCCGTGCGAGTGAAGCAGCATGCGCACATGCACATGTGCTCACATTTGCGAACTGGTAGGAAGGTAAGTGAATCCCACCACTGGGTATAGTCTGTATGATGGTTATTCCTGACTGTCTTTTTTTTCATACATTCACTTATTAGCTGCCTCGTTTCAAATCCCTTAACTTTTGCCCCTGACTGATTTTAGGATGAACACTGAAATTCAATTGACATCTTCATTGTTCTTGGACAATCATTTCTATCATTATATGTTCCTTGACCTATATATGTTTATTGATAACCACCACCGCCAGTAAGACAAATTGTGTCTTTTTTATTGTATATTGAAATAGTGTTCAATGTGCATTATTTCAATATGACTGTAGGAAAAGCAGTTAAATGTGGAAAAGATGGAAATGATTGCTGAGACATGCCATGGAAACATTACACTGAGAAATAATTATAATTAAATCACTATTTCAGTTAATTTCGCCTTCCAGGCATTCAATCAGATTATCAGTCTAATATGATTCCTAGCAGTTTTTTGCCAGTTTGAAGTAGATATTAATTGCTAATGTTGCTACTCTTTACCTGATTTGGGATGTTAATTTCTCTAGTTTGTAATGATCTGCTACATTATCAGTGATACATCTTGTTTGGGGTCTATCCATTTTGTGACAAGTTTTAATATTCTGAGAGTTCCATACTGTTCTGAGCTGAATTCCTATTGCATAGACATTGGCATCTGGACAAAGAAAGGGGATTATCCTTATCCTGCTTATATCTACAAGGTTTCTTCTTCAGTATTAGAAGGAGAAATATGGCTCCAACTATTCAGATAATTTTCAAGTTGCAGCCACAATTGACACCAGAACCTTGCTCCTTTAGTGAAGCAGTTAAGTGACACACCCACATGATGATTTTGTTCAATGACTATAATCTTGGCAATCATAGCATCTTGGCAATGCTATAATTTCAGCAATGGATTCTCTGCCCAGTTGCTGGGTGTGCATGGCCTAGTCGACATCCTGCACCACAGCAGGGTGGTGGTAGTGTTTTCACATTCCCCATGCTTTCTTCGAGCCTCTGGGAGGGTGAAAACTGCCTCCCCCGGGCTCCGAAGGTCATCTGGAGGCCGGAAATGGGCCCATTTCTGGCCTTTGAACTTCTGGGAGGCCCTTTTTCCCCCTCCCTGAGCTTCTGCATTTACCTCACATCCTAAATGGACCATGTGGAGACACCTGGGAGGGGAGGGGCAGTGTGGGCGGGGTCAGCAAGGGATGGGATTTGGAGGTTTTACGAACTGGCAATAATGTTAGCAAATCTCCAAATTGCCCTAGGAAAACTAGAAAGGTAGTCCTCTATTGTTCTGAAGTCTAACAATCTAGATTTCCAGCACTCTTCCATGTGCAGAAGAGAATAACTCGGCTGTGCTGCAGATGTGGGACTCTGATCTTCAAGATCCAGGCCCTGTTTCTGCAGCCCATGGGAGGGACTGAGCTCTCCACCACGCACCAAAGAGAATGCTTCTGCCAGGTTACAGAAAATGTCCTTGGAATTTGAGCCACATTTCTTTAGTTCAGTGGAGGGGGCTAACCTCCACTCAGCAGGCAGGACTTTCAGCCAACCCCCAGAGACATCAGCAGCTTGTAGCCTTTCCTTCTGGCTTTCCCACTGACTTTTTGGAGAAGTCAATAGAGGAGAAAGCAAATGACAACCACATGATTGTGGGGTGGCAAGCAGTTATAAATGTGAACTGATTGCCAAATGCCTGAAATCTGGACATGGGATTGCAGGTGGGGGAGCAGCATGATGTTTTATGATGGCTAGAAGTGCTTTATCAACTGTTGTAACTTTGAACAGTTGTTAAACAACTGGTCATTAGTCAAGGACTACTTGTAGTGGTTTATGAATGAATTAGTTATCAATGGATATTATCTTTGGATAATCTTTGGAATGATGGCTTTCACTCATTGAAATACATACATACATACATACATACATACATACATACATACATACATACATCTATGAACATCTCTTGTAGGTCTTTTTCCTTCCTTCCTTCCTTCCTTCCTTCCTTCCTTCCTTCCTTCCTTCCTTCCTTCCCTCCCTCCCTCCCTCCCTCCCTCCCTCCCTCCCTCCCTCCCTCTTTCCTCTCTCCCACCTTCACATGCAAAAACATTTTTAAAAAGTGTTCGTATCCATATGAAATTCCTTCCCTTTTAATTTTTTTGACTTGACCAGAAACCTAATCACAAATTATCTTGCCATTCTTTAGTCTTGGATCCTCAAGATATACCACACAACATATATCTTAAGAAATTCCGAGATACTCACAACAACGAAACCAATAACTATAAAACAATCATAAAACAATAAAGCAATAAATCAAAAGACATGTTGTAATACCGTGTTTTCCCCAAAATAAGACAAGGTCTTATTTTCTTATTTTCTTTTGACCTCCGAAACAAGCACTTGGCCTTATTTTCAGGGAGGTCTTATTATTTTTGATGTGCAGGAGGCGGTCACCTCATGGCTGCTGCTGTGTTGCAAAATTTTCAGGGAGGGCTTATTTTAGCCCATACATTCAAAAGCCTGATTGGGCTTATTATCCGGCGAGGTCTTATTTTCAGGAAAACAGGTAACTTTTTAAAAGTGCTCCTATGTTCTTTATCTAATAATGTAGATTAGAAATTCACTGCTAAACCGACCCTCGAATTTTCCACCAAAATACCATGAAAAATGGATAATGGATAATCCATGGATTATTAAAGTATTAAAAATATTGAGGGTTGGCACATCTGTAGGAGGCACATTTTTCATTGTAATTTAGTTTGAAATGCGAGGGTTGGCTTATTTGTGGATTAGTGTATTTGTGAATATATACGGTACCTCTCTTATATGAAAGAAAATGTCTCAATATTTCAAATGGTTTTGAAAAATCCCACAGATTTTGATATTAGAATAGCACCTTTACATTAATAAGACTTGGATTTAAGAGCTACATAAACAGCAAAATCAATTTGAATCTTCTATTCTAAAGCACAAGCCGATCAGTTGCCTGACATTTAATATTTTGCTATTTGAAGATAGAAAGCTGTTTATTGCTATAATGCAGTGACTCAGTAGAAACAAATCATCTTCCTTTATTACGATCACAGGCCCCAAACAGGAAATGCTACTAAAGGTAATAAGATTCTAAAAATGTCCAAGTGGTCAGTAAGTAACTGAATTACAACTAGAGGAGTTTTAGTTGGTGCCTCATTTTTACTGCTGTAGCAAGCATATTGTACAATTTATGAGGTAGCTCAATTATTATTAGCATCCCTTGTCTACTATTTCCTTTTTTGTTTTCTTTTTTTTAATAGTATTTTCAATTGTCTTTATAATTAATAATGATAGGGGCTTTATGTGTTTATTTACAGTTTTCAGCTTTCTACACTACCCAGAGTTGCTTTTGTTGGGAGTGGCACAGAGTTGGGTTGCTACCAGTTTTCACTGGTTCGGGCGAACTGGTAGTGGAAATTGCGACTGGGTTGCTGAACTGGTAGGGACAGCAGGCTCACCACGCCCCCAAACCAGTTCCCCGGTCACTCATGCCATTACCGGCATGGTTTTTTAGTCATTTTATAATGTTCTGGGCATGTGCAGAACAATGTATAGGCAACTGCGCAAGCAGTGTGCACGCAAAGTGTGCGCAAAGTGAACTGGCAATAACCCCAGCAGCAACCCACCCCTGGAATGTCAGATGATTGATAGATAGATGATAGATAGATAGATAGATAGATAGATAGATAGATAGATAGATGATAGATAGATAGATAGATAGATAGATAGATAGATAGATAGATAGATAGATAGATAGATAGATAGATAGATTAGATAGACAGACAGACAGACAGACAGACAGACAGACAGATAGATTGACAGACAGGTTGATCTGAGACTTGTAGAAAAGGGAAAACAAACTATTCAGAAACCTATGTTGTAGCTTGGAAGAAATGGTTGAATCCTTTTAGAATGTCGGCCAGAAATTTTATTCGATTAAAACAAGAAAATTTAAGATCCAAATCTACCTTTAAAAAAAAGGATTATCTCATCTCCAATTACTTCCTGGAAGTAATTTCATTTAATTCTGGAAGTAATTTTTGCAAAATGTACAAGGTCCTTGCCTATGGAGGTTGGTAACTATATTCTAATTGAATGAAATTATAGTTTACATATTCCCACTAGAAATGTATTCAGCTGGGTGTTCAGGCTTGCAAAGAATTGTCAGATATTTCAACATCTAATTATGGCTTTAGAAAATATATGTTGCTTGAGCTTATTCAATTCTTGTATTAGGAACAATCATGATTTCTTAGGCAGCCTGGAATTGCATCTCTATCCAGCAGAATGACTGTGGTATCTCAAAAGCATTTCTGGATTTTGCTCATCTGAATTTGGTTATATCTGTAGACTATAAAAATCTAAATGGCCACTTAATTGCAGCTTAGTCTCTCTGTTGCTGCCATGTAGGTACATCCATATTTGCAGTTGAAATATGGTAGCCCCAAGTCCCAAAAATGTATCTCCACTGGCAGCACTATGACTATAACTGAATAGTTGAGTCTCCAGCACTTACAGCCTGCAAACCAGATGATTATAGCAAATAGACATATGCCTAACATATATCCGTTGTTCAAAAGGTTGTACCCCAGGTGTGGAACATCCACTGCTCTCTCTAGGGACAATAGCATCTTTAAAACTCAACCAACCACATGGAACACAATGTTAATTGTTCTCTTTCTGCAGTTCAGACTGGCAAAATGCAGAATTAGATTAAGCAAATGGCCAACAGTCACTGAGTACAAGAAAGCAAAAACAAGGGGAACAGGGCCAGCCTGTGTTCCAATAAATATGACAGCTCCTATGAGGTAAGCTTACATTCCAAAAGTCATAACAAAAAAGGACAAAAAATGAGGAAGGAAGAAAAGAACAAACTCAGAGTTGCCATTACAAGTTGGTCTCAATCAAGTTGACTAGCTAATGAAAGTTCTCTGAACCAATACTAGAATATACAATCTAAATTTACTTAATCTTTTCTCATAACCTTTTGTTTTGTAGTGTAAGTATACTAATATGCACCTCTAAATGACAAGCGAAGGCTTGTATATTGGGTGTGGGAGAGAAACTACAGGTCCTGAAGTCCTGGAAAGATAGCAACCATTTGGAACTCTTAAAGGAACAGAACGTTCTCGTCTGACTTCTTCAGTGTTTGATGCCATTTTTTTTTACAATTGAACCTGGAATGGAACTTCACACATCACCCAAAGTTGGTGATTTGTGAAGGTAACTATTCAGCCTTCTTACTTCCCCACATGTTTTGCGTATCACTTTATTGATTTTGCTCAGTCAACCGGCCTAAGATTTATTCTTTTTTCAGACATTTCAAATCTTCCTATTTTCAACTAAATCAATAGGTTGTGTCCAAAAGTACCTTTTGTAATTTGGAATTGATCAAATGTCATTCTGGTTTCAGCTGTTATTGCAGTATAGACAGACAGATTGGCCTGGTATTAAGCAAAGCATCCTCCAATATGCCAAATTCTGATGTTTTCCTTGACTAACAATTATTTTATTTCACAAGAGGATGTTTGATGGAAATACAGATGGATGTTACATTGTACTTCGGATTCCAAAAGCACCATCTTCCTATGCCACGTTTTGCATTCCAGTCTTTGCTTCATTGTGTGGAACAGTTATTCCATGGGGTCCAACCTGACTGTGGGTGTAACTTGATCTAATGATTATTCTTAAACAATGCATCTAAATTCTCATGGGTTTTAATCCACTGTCTTTTAAGAGAAGCAGCTACACTCTTCGAGAGTCACAATGATGTGACATAGCTTTCCCCAACCTCAGGCTTCCTCATCAGATATGCCATAATTCACAGCCAGCCTGATTAGCCATCATGGCTGGGAATTGGGCTGTTGAAGCCTTGCATATCTGGTAATCATCCAGTTAGGGAAAGATGATATAATTTTTCATTGATCTGGACCAGTTTACATTTAGGCTTATCTGTGTAAAATACTATGAATCGGGTGAACACGATCTTTTAGTCACGATCTAGCTTAATCAAATAGAATAGAATAGAATAGAATAGAATAGAATTCATTTTATTGTAGAAATAAAATGAGACTTTGAGTTTCATAGTTGGAGGAGATCAGACAACGATAAGTTATGAACATGACTTTTTATTGAGGCATGGTGATATATATATATATATTTTCTCGCTCACGAGCATTGCACATTTCTTTTGGCAAAGCTAAATAAGGCAGAGAGTGGCTGGATGAAATAAACTCTCTGACACATGGTATTCTTTGTAGTGTCATGGACAAAGTTTGGCAAGTATCACTATTAGTGCAAATGATATAATTCTTGAAGTCATAGTGATCTAAGAGTCTTATTGGACAACCAGTTAAATATGAGTCAACAGTGTGCAGCGGCAGCCAAAAAAATACAATCCTAAATTGCATTAACAGAGGGATTCAGTCAAGATCAAGTGAGGTACTAATACCACTCTATGAAGCCTTAGTAAGACCACACCTAGAATACTGAATCCAGTTTTGGTTACTATACTATAAAAAAGATGTTGAGTCTCTAGCAAGAGTGCAGAGGAGAGCAACCAGGATGATTAGGGGACTGGAGGCTAAAACATATAAAGAACGGTTACAGGAATTGGGCACGGCTAGTCTAGTGAAGAAAAGGACCAGAGGTGATATGTTAGGAGTGTTCCAATATTTGAGGGGCTGCCACAGAGAGGAAAGGGTCAACCTATGTTTCAAAGCACCTGAAGCCCAGACAAGGAATAATGGATGGAAACTGATCAAGGAGAGATTCAACTTGGAATTAAGGAGAAATTTTCTGATAGTGAAAACAATCAACCAATGGAGCACCTTGCCCTCAGAAGTTGTGGGAACGTTATCACTGGAAGGTTTCAAGAAGAGACTGGACTGCTGTCTGTCAGATATGGTGTAGGGTGGGTCTCCTGCTTGGGCAGGGGGTTGGACTAGATGACTTACAAGATCCCTTCCAACTCTGTTATTCTGATTCGTCCTGGCTCCAGTGATACTATTCAGACCAAACAATGTCACAACATTGTGACACAAGCTCAACCCTTTCCTACTTGCACAGCAATGTTGCATTTATAATGTAAGGTGTGGAGTTTGCACAACATCAGGACTTGTGACTCACAATACTTCTCAATGGCCCATTCACTAGGATACCTAGATCTGGTATGGCGGCAGTTGTAGACCTTCCCTTCCATGAAAATCCAATGCTGTTCTGGACAGTGGATGCATTACCAATAGGCCAGATAGGTGATCCAGAACATCATGGTTTGCCCTATTCCCTTATAGGAACCCACTAATTCTATAACACAAAAGTTATCTTAAAATGGATCTAGTCCTTCTCCAGCTGATGGCGCAGGAGGGTCCAGGAGTGGGTTGTTCAATCCTTATTTGCCCAAGAGACTGAGTCAGAATTTAAGCCACCCCTCCAGCTTCCCCTGCTGATATCCAATTCCGACTCAGTCTTGCCCGAAAAGAGATGTAAAAACTTTTGCTGTTAGTGATAATTGGTTTTCTTTCCTAGAATAGTTTGATTATTTTTCTTTATTTCTTTCAATTAATTTGATGTCACTATTGGATGGAAGGTGTTTGAACTTGGCTCACAGGTTCTTTCTTTCCACCTGCTTGTGTTAGAGTAGCAAATTGTATGGGCTAGATTCTGCTGGAGGTCCCAGGTTCCTCGCAGGCAAGCTACTGGCTGGGCCGACCATCGGAGTCCATTGCGGCTCCGTTTAACTTGCTTCTTATTACTGGCTGGTGAGCGGGCCAGGGAGGTTGCCCTGCATTGCTGCTGGCTCTCAGCGGCTGCAGCAGGTGGACATTGAGACTGCTGGTGTGAGGAGTGCGTGTGCGACACGCCAGCGTTCCCGCATAGCTGCAAATGGTCCAGAACGATGGGAGAGTGCGATCAGCACTGACTAAGACTTGTGGAGGGCTGCGCGGCCAACTGGATGATCTCGGGGCCGTTTGCTCACTGCACCATTGGTTTTGTCCAGAGGTTTCTGCCTCGTGAGTATGGGGCCCAGAGGGCAGCCATTTTTGGGAGAGCCTCATCCAGGTCCCACCCTAGTTATTGTTTTTGGTTAGATCTGGGTCCCCAGGGGCTACTAATGCTGTGGCCAGGGCCTGTTCTTCTTTCATTTCTCTAGTTGGAGCTGCTCCTCATTGGAATTGGATATCAGCAGAGGAAGCTGGAGGCATGACTTAAATTTTGACTCAGTCTCTTAGGTAAATAAGGATTGAACAACCCACTCCTGGACCGTCCTGTGCCACACTGAGAAGAACGTTCAGGTAGGACCAACATTCCTTCACTGTAAATGCCATTCCATATAGGTAAGGACAGAGAAACAGGAAAAGATAACAAACAGGCAATAGAAGTACATATGTACAATTACCATGAAACTGTCAGGTGTCAATGCATTTATTCATAGCTCTGTTAAAGAGAAACTGGTACATAGAGAGACAGAATAATAGCGTATAGGCAGATATGGAGGGCAGGAAAGATCATGGTTATATGAAATCATAATCATGATCTGAAGGCAGAGTGGGAATGTCTATACATATTCTCCTAGGATTCTACTATATTTTAACATTAGGGTTTAGGCGCCTCCCAAACAAACATGGTTAACATTTAACAAATAAGTAAACAAATAAAATAAGCATCCATTGCTGAGTTGTCATTGTGAGAAGGGGGAAGAGAGATAATTTTATTTTCTCCCCATTCTTGGTCCCGTCACATATGACTAATTGGGGAGGGCGGGGCTTGGGATGGTTGGAACCCTCATGACGCAGTACATATAATATATGTGGGTATATGCATAATTTTGTATGTATGTATGTATGTATGTATGTATGTATGTATGTATGTATGTGTTCTGATTTAGGCTTCCTGAGTCAGTATAAAGCACACACTTGGTCCCAAAAACCCTCTTTTTATTTCAATGGCTGTGAATTATGTTCATTCGTAGCCTGTAATGAGTCACAAATACTTTGTTAAGAGTCCGACAGAAGTCTGCCAAAGTCTTTTGGGATAAGGCTGATAAGCACTCACCTTTATCTCCCTTGAAATGCTGCCAAAGACCTAATTGCCAATTAGCTTTGCAAGGCCACATGGAGCACAGAGCCAAAACGGTGCTTCAGAATTTAAACCAGCCAGAATGAACAAAGCTGCTTCCTGCAAAGGCTCATGTTACTTTATGTGTTATGGGAGGGGCCAATCATCTCCAAGTCTTACTCCTGAGTTGCCCCTTTTGTCTTAACTGTTCTTGCCTTTTGGCAGCGCATGCGCACCCCTTGTTCCTCTTCCTTGCTGTTGTCCAACTCTGGAGGCTCTAGAGGCAGCACATATCTCCCAGCTGGCCCCGGTCTCCTCTGTCCTCCGACGCAGATCCCTCATCTGAGGCTTCCCCAGGCTCCAGGACTGACCCATGTTCCTCCCCAATCTCCTCATCCCCTCACTGTCCCAATCTGCTGCCAACTCTGCAGGCTGCTGGTGGACCACAACAGTATGTATGTATGTATGTATGTATGTATGTATGTATGTATGTATGTATGTATGTATGTATGTATTTTGTCATGTTTATGTAGTGTATATTGGGGGTGAACGTCTGAGAGATGTATGCTATGAAATTTCATTTAAATGTATGCCGATTAGTATATCAAATCAAATCAAATTTTATTTGATTAGCCGCACCCTCTCCAGAAGGACTCGGGGCGGCTTACAATTAAAACACATAAAAATATACAAATATAACAATACATAAACATATACATATGCATGTGCATGGAGGAGGTAAACAAATGAATAAAATAGCATTAAAATTTCAATTTAAAATCCCTCAATTGCAATACAAAATACCCAATTAAAAAACCCGTCAGGAGCGATATGATAAAACTATGGTTGAGCCAGGCCAGCTACTTGGAAGAGGTGGGTCTTAAGCTTTACGCGGAAGGAGCGGAGGTCAGAGGTGGTCCTGATATCAGGGGGGTGGTCATTCCACAGGGCTGGGCCCATCACAGAGAAGGCTCTGCTCCTAGGCGTCGCCCCCCGACATTGTCTGGTGGACGGCACCTGGAGAAGTCCCTCTCTGTGTGAGCGAATTGGTCGTAGGGATGTATGGGGCAAGATACGATCCCGCAGGTAACTAGGTCCTGAGCCATGGAGCGCTTTGAAGATCGTTATCAAAACCTTGAAACGCACCCGATAGACCACAGGAAGCCAGTGCAGCTCGCGCAGAAGAGGTGTCACATGGGAGTACCTTGTACTCCCCATAATCACCCGTGCGGCCGCATTCTGGACCAACTGAAGTCTCCGAGTGCATCTCAAGGGAAGCCCCATGTAGAGAGCATTGCAGTAGTCGAGGCGAGACGTCACTAGCGCATGAGTGACTGTGTGTAAGGCATCCCGGTCCAATAGGGGGCGCAATTGGTGCACCAGGTGAACCTGGTGGAACGCCCCCCTTGCCACGGCTGTCACATGGTCATCCATGGACAGCCGGGTATCCAGGAGGACGCCCAAATTGCGCGCCCGTTCCACGGGGGCTAGTTGTACGCCCCCAGTGGCCAGAGATGGAAGTAACTGGTTGAACCGGGGGGCCGGAACCCACAGCCACTCCGTCTTGGAGGGGTTGAGCCTGAGTCGGTTGTCATCCATCCAGACCCGTACGGCTTCCAAGCACCGGGACATCACTTCGACGGCCTCGTTGGGGTGGTTCGGGGTGGAAATGTACAGCTGAGTATCATCAGTGTACAGATGATATCCCACCCCAAAACCACGAATGATCTCACCCAACGGCTTCATATATGTGTTGAACAGGAGCGGCGAGAGGACCAACCCCTGTGGCACCCCACAGATGAGGGGGCTTAGGGTCGACCTCTGCTCCCCTGCCAACACACGTTGCATCCGGCCGGAAAGGTAGGAGCCGAACCACCGCAAAACGGTGCCCCGAACCCCCAACCCCTCCAGTCGGTGCAACAGGATACCATGGTCGATGGTATCAAAAGCCGCCGAGAGGTCTAATAGGACCAGGATAGAGGAACAACCCCTATCTCTGGCCCTCCAGAGATCATCCACCAACGCGACCAAGGCCGTCTCCGTGCTGTGTCCGGGGCGGAAGCCGGACTGGCACGGGTCTAGATAATCATTTTCCTCCAGATGTCGTGGAAACTGATAAGCTACCACACTCTCTACAACCTTCGCCAAAAAGGGAAGGTTGGAGACAGGACGATAATTGGCCAGCTCCGTAGGGTCCAGAGAAGGCTTCTTGAGTAAGGGTCTCACCACCGCCTCTTTCAAGGCGGCCGGGAGAGACCCCGCACCCAGCGAAGCGTTCACTAGGCCCAGGAGCCAGTCACGTGTAACCTCCCAGGATGCCAGTACAAGCCAGGAGGGGCACAGGTCCAATAAACATGTGGTAGGTCGCAGCCGTCCACGCATTCTGTCCAAATCCTCGATGTCAACCAAGTCAAACTCCTCCCAGACTGGTCTCTCAAGACTCGCCATGGACATCTCGCCAGGACCACTGAAAGGGACCCAATCCTTCCGGATTTGAGCGATTTTATCCTGCAGATATTTCCCCAATTCCTCTGCTCTACCCTGTAGAGGGGCCTCCCGCGGCCTCTGAAACAGGAGGGAGTGGGACACCCGAAAAAGGGCGGCAGGGCGGTTCTCTGCGGATGCAATGAGAGCGGCACAATATTGACGTTTGGCCGTTCTCAATGCCACAAGGTACGTCCTTAAGTGGGTTCGTACCTGTGTTCGGTCAAAATCGGAACGAGAGGATCTCCAACGACTCTCTAGGCGTCTCTTGCGGCGCTTCATCACCCTTAGCTCCTCAGTAAACCAAGGGGCCAGGGTGAATCGTTGCCGCCGGAGAGGCCGCAAAGGCGCCACCTGGTTTAAGGCTCCGGTGGTTGCATTATTCCACGCGACCACCAGGTCCTCTACCCGGGGGCGGGTCAGGGCTACAGGAGGTGGCCCAAGCTCCATCTGGAACCTATCTGGTTCCATCAGGCGCCTGGGGCGGAACCATATGGTGTTCTCCGGTTCCGCCTCCCCGCAGCGGGGGGTAGCACCAGGGAAGTCAAGTCGGAGGAGTGAGTGATCTGACCATGACAGGGGAGTGATGGTTAAATCCCCTCCTCCCAGATCACTCAACCACTGGCCAGAGACAAAAACAAGGTCCAAAGTGTGGCCTCCCTCGTGAGTACATTCAAAGTGACAATAAAGTCATTCTACAGTAAGTCTTTCTAAGTTAGAATGCAGTATTGCAGGCGAACCCACTGCTTGCTACCAGGAGTTTGAGCCTCACCAGGATCAAGGTTGATGCAGCCTTTCATCCTTCCAAGGTTGGTAAAATGAGACCCAGATTGTTAGGGGGCAATAGGCTGACTTTACAGAGGGCACTAAAGTAATATGAAGTAGTATATAAGTCTAAGTGCTATTGCTATTGTTACAAATAATTTTCTGTTGATGATTGTTAGTTTGGTTAGGAAGCACCACTGGAAAAGAGGTTATGTATAGAGAGAAAAAATTAAAAGAAAGAAAACAAAATTGAGCATGCACCGCATCAATTCAGACCAGTGGAGAAAGTATCTTAGACATAAAACAACTTCAACAGTTTTATCTCTCCCTCCTTCTCCCCGATCCCCTTGTCTTCCTCTCTTGCTATTATCAGATGAAATGCCAGGAAAACCAGAAACAATGTCTTGCTCATTGCATTTAATTTATTAGACAAACAGTGACATAATCATAGTACATTTGCTGTACATTAAAGTACAGCACTAGATTTTCAATGTGTAATTCTCACATATTTTTTTTTTTAAAAAGACATTTTACTCTAAAAGCTCCAGAAGCTTACCTAAATTAAGGATGGTGTGGGATGGAGATCTATTTTCATTTCCCCCTTGAGTCGTATTAACTGTATTCATTTAATTTCAGCATAAAACCCAGTATTACAAAGACATTGCACACATGAATGTATTTGAATATTTATACTTGTGCTTCGGCAGACATTACATTATTCATTGAAACTATATTAATGATTCAGTAAAACAATGCAACCCTAGGAAGAAAATGGTTTACCAAAGCACCAATTAAGAGTACTTGCCTGTCCTCCTGAAATTCACATGAGATAATTCTTTCAAAGTAATTTTACCATCTGACTGTATTCAACCTCTCCTTTCACATTGGTACAAACCTGATATTCTGTTTTGCACCTGCCACTTGGATACTACGTGAGCAACAGGGGAGCTCATTATGACTCTGTGACAGCTACACCTGTATCAACCTGTAAATTGAGCCTATGCCCAATGTTACATTAGAACTCGGACGGGAGACCACCAGGGGATTCTAGGCTGTGAGCTAGACTGAGAAGTAAATCCATGCTACAGAAATCCTGGAGGTAGGCAATAACAAAACCTCTTGGATATTATTGTCAGAAAACAGTGGATAGAGAGGAGTCAAGTTCAGCTGAGAAGTTACACTTTCGTTAGCACGCAGAAGAAGAAAACACAAAACTATATGCCTCAGAGTCTTTTAAAGGACACCGCAGAACAACTTCAAAAAGAAAACAAGGAAAATGAGTGTTTCTTGAATGCTGTTTCCTACTATTTATAAGAAATTTCAACAAGGAAATAATACAGATAGTCCTCAACGTATGACCACAACAGAGCCCAAAATTTCTGTTGTGAAATGAGACAGTTGTTCAGTGAGCTTTGCCACCTTTTACTATCCCTCTTGCCACAGTTGTTAAGTGAATCACAGCAGTTGTTAAGTTAGTAACACGGTTGTTAAGTGAACCTGGCTTTCCCGTTGACTTTGCTTGCCAGAAGATCACAAAAGGGGATCACTGCGGCCATAACGAACACATGCCAAGCACCTGAATTTTGATCACCTGCCCATGGGAATGCTGCAATGGTCATAAGTGTGAAAAATGGTCACACAAGTCACTACTTTCAATGCCATTGTAACAGGCAAGAAATGCTATCATCTTTGCTAATGATTTGGAACTGGGAGCGCGCACGATGCTTCTGCGCATGCACAGATCATCTGTGATGACATCTGGGCGGATGGGCAGAGCCTCTCATCACTGCCACTACCGGTCTGCCCGAAACAAGAAGAATTGGCAGAATACCACCTCTGCGTTGTAACTTTTAACAGTCACTAAATACTTCTTTTTTTCCTAATGGTACAAAGCCCACCTATATTGACCAAAGCCACCCAGACTCATAGGTGTTTCAGCATGTATGATATGAAATGAGAGCACCTCATTTCCTCAAGAATAAGCTGAAAGCGTGAAGATTCGTTGTCTTAGTCCCTGGATAATTCATCTACTTTAATTGCACAATCCAAATTATTAACCGAATTAAGTGGAGTTTACTTTTGAATGGATAGGGAATCACTGTGTAAAATTCTACCACATTGTGAGCGTACAATGTATTATATTGCTTTATTGTGATTTATCTTTTTTAATGAACCAAAATAGCTATCCCTAATTAAACTTTATTACTTTTAAAAAAATATTTATTGGATTTTGAGGCTGCCCAATTACTAAAAGATTCAGGCCAATTAAATATTTTTAAATACTTACAACATCCTGAAGAATACATATGCTTACTGTATGCAGGTAGTCCTTGAATTACAACAGTTCATTTAGGGACCGTTCGAAGTTAAAACTGCACCAAAAAGTGACTGAAAAGTAGAGGACTACTTGTCTTTAAAATGAGCTTCTTAAGTATAAGTATAAATATAAGTATTAAGTATAGGAATACAGTGGCTCAGTGGCTAAGACGCTGAGCTTGTCGATCAGAAAGCTCGGCAGTTTAATGGTTCGAATCCCTAGTGTTGTGTAATGGAGTAAGCTCCCATTACTTGTCCCAGCTTCTGCCAACCTAGCAGTTCGAAAGCATGTAAAAATGCAAGTAGAAAAATAGGAATCACCTTTGGTGGGAAGGTAACAGTGTTCTGTGCACCTTCAGCATTTAGTCATGCCGGTCACATGACCACGAAGACATCTTCAGACAGGGCTGGCTCTTTGGCTTTGAAACAGAGATGAACACTGCCCCCTAGAGTCAGGAACAACTAGCACATATGTGCGAGGGGAACCTTTACCTTTAATTAAGTATTAGTACATAGAAAGTAGTTGACTTACACTTGAATATTGGAATATTTTCTTCTTCAAATAACATAGCCTATATAGACATCCCACCATGTTATGAGCAAGTTGAAGAATCCATGCCTTGCTTTGTAATGGTCTCACTGGTTCTAAAAGAATATTGCTGAGTTTGGCTGTTCCATGTCATTCTTTATTTGTTTCGAAAGCATCTTCAAATGATAGGCATACAGCCTCCAATGCTGAGTAAATAAAACAGATATAAAATGGTTCATAAAAGTTTTAAAAGGCTGTTTCAAAGGTCTAAACCTGCTCGCATTTGCACTGAAAGAAAAAGAGTCAGACACTCAGATGTAAAAGTGTGTGTGTGTGTGTGTGTGTGTGTGTAATGGATTTAGGAAAACAAACTTATTTGAAATGCTCCCATGCCAATTTGCTGGGGTGCATCTGTGTGAAATGAATGGCCCCCAAATAGGGTATTGCCCTCCTCTTTTGCAAAAATTGGATGAAACCAGGTGTGAAATGCTACCAGTTCAGACTGGTTTGCCTGAACTGATAGTAAAAATGCTACCACTTTGCCTGAACCAGTAGTAAAAAAAATGCTACTGGTTCAGGCGAACTGGTATTTCTGACGATCAGTGCCGACACGTGATTTGTATTAGCTAGAATCAACAGATTTCCTGCTTTCTATTTAATCTCAATCTCCTGGCACAGTGGATTCCCCCCCTCACTGTTCTACTTACATCTGCAGGCATGCTCAGTAGCAGGCTCATCCCATTTTGATGCTCTGTGCATGTGTGGAGGTGGCATGCACGCTCTCACATTTGTGAACCAGTAGCAAAGGTAAGTATGAAGTTTCCAAAAGATGCTCTAATTAATTTACGAGCCTCAAGACAAAGTTCAAAAGAAATCCAGTCATTTATTAGGAGCAACATTTTGGCATGTTCTTCTGTGGAGCCGAATCTGATTTCCAGGTAATGGTGTCTGACATTTACCCCTGTGTCTCCCCTCCCCTCAGTCTGTGTCATAAATCATATCCACCAACGAGGTGCTGCAGCAGGCTGTGAACTTTCGTGCCTCACATGCCTGCTTGAGAAATCTGAGATCCGACTCTGGTCGAAGGTACGCATGGAATTCTCCTCCCTTTTCCATCTCAACTTGATAATAGTCATGGAAACGCTTTACAAGTTGACAGTAAGTTGATTTCACCCCTGGATGAAATTGCCCAGTTTTGTGAAAAACGAAGCATTTCCAAGCTACCTAGTCCTAAGAGTGAACATTTCCTTCCGTTTGTGTGCTCATTTTTATTCTCATAGAAAGCTACAGTCATATGAATACTTGTTATCCATGACCCTGCTATATTTTCTCAGGTCAGTGAGATGATTCACACCTTCTGTACTTGTCAAGTTAAATGTGTTTTCTATATGAAGCATTCAGCTAGCTGTGAGTATGTACATTAAAACAATAGCCCAACATTTCTTCCAGTATTCTGGGAGGTCTGACTCATACCTAGACATAGGTCGGATGCCATGGCCTTATTGCCTTTGCAAAGCAGATGACCCGTTCATTCTGCTTGGTGACCCAGGATGAAAGTAGAGACTGCCAATGGCAATAATATATTATTTGAGGGGGCCGTGGTGGTGCAGTGATTAGAATGCAATATTTCAGATTAAATTCTGTCCACTGCCAGGAGTTTGAATCTCACTGGCTCAAGGTTGACTCAGCCTTCCATCCTTCTGAGGTCGGTAAAATGAGGACCCAGATTGTTGGGTGGGGGCAATATGCTGACTCTGTAAACCGCTTAGAGAGGGCTGTGAAGCTCTGTGAAATGGTATATAAGTGCTATTGCTATTTATTTCATTTATGTAATTAAATCTCAGAACCATGTGTTTCTTTCAGTATGTAACATCTGTTTAATTAACCCATTGCTCCAAGTGCTCTGCAAGTCCATATCTAAATTATTTCACTAAATTTCAAATATTGTATTGGCAGTCTCCACCCTCCCAGGCATTTGGAGTAAATCAACTTTTATATTTCTTTCTTAATTTTAAGTAGAGCACAGACAGAATTCCTTCATTAATATTTGTGAAGAAATTTCCCCTGTGATCAATAGAGTTTTTAATCCATTTAAAGCAGGTCTACAGAACAAAATAAGCTGATTTGCCAACATTATTATACTTTCTCGGAATGACTGCAGGGAAAATTTGGAAAGAACGAGCACACAGCATGAGAAACTCTGCACGTAAAACATATTTTAGGGGGAAAATGGACAGGTTTTTCACATTCATTTTGGGGCAAGAGTCTTGGAATTCAGGTGGCAAAAGTACTTTGAGTACAGCAAGGATATTATTCATGCATGCATGCATTCATTCATTCATTCAATTTCTATAGACATCCAACTCAACCAAGTGACTCTGGGCGGCTTAAGAATATAAAATTATAAAACAATTAAAACAATGTAAAAAACATTAAAACAATAAAAACATCATAAAATAAATAAGTACAAACAACAGCCATGATTAAATCCAAATGTATTATGGGTCCTTAACACATTTTGAGTCCCATGTACAGCTAAATAACCAAAGTTTCCAAAACATTGCAAAAAGCCAATAGGGTTGGTGCCATTCCAATCTCCAAGGGGAGGATATCCCATAAGGCGGGGGCTATAGCAGAAAAAAACCTCTAAAGACCTCTATTTTCTACCAGTTGACACACTTTGACCGATGGGATCTGCAATATGCCCAATTTGTTGGATCAGATTGAATGGATGGAAACTCTTAGAAAATGATGGTCCTTCAGGTAATCCTGTCCCAAGCCATGTAGGACTTTAAAGGTGACAACCAGCACCTTCAATTGCACCCAGAAACACACTGGAAACCAGTGCAGTTCATGGAGTAGTGGCGTTACATGTGTCAGGTAGCTGGCACCATTTAGTACACATGCAGCTGCTTTTTCCACTACTTAAATTTTCTGAATACTCTTCAAGGGCAGCCTCATGTAGAACAAATTGATGTAACCTAGGCAGTAGGTTACAAGGTCATGGGAGGAGGGGTGAACAAGGCTTCCCGATGCAGGAATAGGCACAATTGGAGCACTACCTGAAGATAGGCAAAGGCTCTCCTAGCCACAGAGATCTTCAAGCAGCAGCTATAAGTCTAGGAGGACCCTCAGATTGCACACCGGGTCTCTCTGAGGTAATGCCAGAATTAGAGGTGGAAGAACCTTGTCTCTGGAAGGTCTAAATAACCACAGCCACACCATCTTGTTCTGGTTGAGTCAAAGCCATCCAGACCCAAACAGCCTCCAAACACTGAGAGATAACTGAGCAGATGACTATGAATGTAGGAATTGAAGAGCTAATTAGAAATGGAAGCAAGTCTTTTGCAAGCTGTCAACGGAGCTTTCATGAGAAAAATCAATGCTTCTAAGCAGGAAGTAAATCAGTCTTTAATTCTTTTAGTCCACAACTTGACCTTTCTCTGCTATAAAGCTTTCTGGTAATTAGAAAATTATGCTGTTATGCAAATATAGGTAATTAATCCAAATGGTAATTATTCTTAGAAGTTTCCTACAAGATCCTATGTTCCTTTTTTTTCTTTAAAGGCATCAGAATTATCACTTGAGAAATATGTCTAGTTATTCCTAAAGGATTTCTTTTTTCTAAGTTCCTCATGAAGACTTCTTCCTACTAAACACTTGAATATCAAACTCTTTTTACAGACATAGTTCAGATTTTTCTCATCTTTCATCATTAATTGTGGATGATCTCTTGATAAACTACAAATGAAAAATACAAAACAAAACTTTTTCTAAATTGTACTCTTCCAACAAGTGTACTTCATTTCTAAAACTCATCATAATTATGATTATTCACATTTTGGTGATATCTTTTTCAAGTTTGCTTAAGGCTCAGCTTTCGACAACAATAATCTCTCAATCTGTATTTAAATGTCAAATAAGAACAAAAGTAAAGTTGAATATTTCTTCTGTATAGCCATGTCCAACTCTAGAGGTTAATGCTCATCTCTGTTTCTTAACTGAGGAAGCCAGAGTTGTCTCAAGGCACTTCTGTGGTCATGTGGCCAGCATGACTCTATGCTAAGGTGCATAGAATACTGTTACCTTTCCAGCAAAGTGGTACCTATTTATCTACTTGCATTTGCATGCTTTCAAACTACTAGATGGGCAAGAACTGGGGCAAGTAACAGGAGCTTATCCTGTCATGCGGCACTCAGGTCTGTCAGCTTTATTTATTTATTTATTTATTTATTAGACTTGTTAGCCGCTCCCTCTCCATGAAGGGACTCGGGGCGGCGTACAATAAATAAATCACATGTTACACGATTAGACATTACACGGTTAGACATTACATGGAGGAGGTATAAAATCACAACAATTGATACAATACATAAAACAACAATAATAATAGGTTAAAATTAAAATACCCCGATTTAAAATTTTAAAATGTAAAAAGTTTAAAATTGCCAGGAGGATTAGAGATAGAACTATAGTTGAGCCAGGCCAGCTAGTTGGAAAAGGTGGGTCTTGAGTTTTGAACGGAAGGAGCGGAGGTCGGTAGTAATCCTAATGTCGCTGGGCCCATCACAGAGAAGGCCCTGCTCCCTTTGGCACTGCTTAGTGGACGGCACCCGGAGGAGTCCCTCTCTGTGAGAGCGGATTGGTTGTAGGGATGTATGGGGCAGGATGCAATCCCGCAAGTAACTAGCTTTCCAGATGACAAGCTCAGCATCTTTAAACACTGAGCCATTGCTTCCCATCAAGTAGTAGCACTCAGTGGCAAATGTTTTTATCATGAATGTTGTAATTGAAATGCTCTTGAGAAACCCTTCCTCAAACACTCCTTTTTACACATGCACTTCCACCACACAGACACAGTCACTCTCTCTCAGCTCAACTCACCTCCGTTGTTGTGGGGAAAATAGGAGAAGGAAGAAGTAATATCTTTGGTCACTACCTTGAGTTATTTATAACAATGATAATGGCAGGATTATAAAACACCTAAATAGACTTCCCTGAATAATTCTAACTTTTTCTCTTGCTGCTATCATTATTTTCCAGATTCTTTAATAAAAAAGAAGCCATCTTCTATGTAGTAGAAGAAAATTAAAATAAAATATGTAAGTTTAAAATAATAGAATTAAATCAAGTTACATAAATTCTGGGAATTCAAATCCCTTCTGGAATTCTATTGTTATGATAATCTGGCCATAAAATATATACTTAATGTGTATTAAAATAGCTAGGTGAGATTAGCCATACACTACTTAAAATGTTATAATTTCTTTGCATGCAGATTTTGCAGGTCTAACATAAAAGATAACCTTCATACCTTGGTGTGTAGTAATGTGAAATGTAGCATCAGCACTTGAAATAATCTAGATCAATCTATCCATTAAAAGGATTCAAGTACACACACACACACACACACACACACACACACACACACCTCAACAAAAAAGACAGAAGTGCTAGACAAAATGAAAATATTGCAAGAAAAACATTGTTTGGATCCTTGAAAAATTCCACAAGATGTGGTAATTATCCAACATATATCTCATCTGCAATATCTCCCAGACTAAAAATAGCACTCTCAAAAACACCTTCAAAAATAAGAAAAAGCACATTGTAAGATGTTTTTGAATGAAGGTGTCCCCTGCTGAAATTACCCTGGAATGTGTCACACCAGTTTTCTTGTAGCATAATGTACAATGACAAGAAAGAAATTATCTATATTTAGCAGGCAGTCAAGAGCCATTCCATCAGTAATGATGAATATTTCCAGTACAAACGAAGTTGTAGTTTTCTGGCAAAGACTACGGGAATTTTGATATAATGGCTTTATGCTGTAATGGTCACTTCTTAAACTCAGTATATGTTCACCACTAAAGCCTTATCAGATTTCTGCCAAACTGCCCATTACCCAACAATAATTGAACTCAAGTCAGAGACAGGAGCTGACGTCGCAACAGTATGACGTGCGATCTCAGAGCTCCGAGATTGCAGTCATTTTTTTTTTGCCACTGGACGGTCCTTTTGGACCTAAACCATCCTGAAGAGATGGTGACAGGGAAGAGTACGTCTTGTTGATCTCAGGGACATCACAAAGTCCCTGATTCATCCAAGAGAATCTCTTCTTGCCGGCGACAAAAGCGCAGCCAAAAGCTGCTGAAGTTGGAACAGCTCCACAATGGGAGGAAAGTGGAAAGAGAAAATGTGTCCATCTGGTGAGGAAATTTTATTGTTATAAAAGAGACTGCCCCCCCCCAAAATCAAAGCTAAATTAAACTTGTAAAGAAAAGAAAATAAGCAGCGAAATTAAGCTCTCTCACACTGGACAGTGTGTTATCCTTTTTTTCTTTTATGGATGGAAGTTTTGCAAATATTTCCTACTTTTTAAAGTGAAAGTATTGGATTTTCTTCTTCTACTTTTTTTTAACCTATGGATTAAATCATTTTCTTTATTTTTATAATATTGGTTTGGATGAGTTTTTTCCCTTTATTTTGCTCCATTTAAGAATTTTGTTTCTTTTAAGCCTAGAATAAAAGAAGATATAAAAGGAATATAAAAAGGATAGTAATATCAAAGGGAAAAGAAGTTGCACTGCCACTTGGAGGTTGGAGGTTGAGTCCTGGAAATATTGCTTTCTCTTTTTTCTCTTTGATCATTTTGACTTTGCACTTCAAATGCTTCAGCTTGTTTACAGAAGAGATAAGGAGAAGAGCATGGGTTGTTTATGCAGGTGCTCTTTGGATGTTTCTGTGGCAGCTGGAGAGAAGTGAAAACAAAACCTTGTTTTGAAACTAGAGTGGCAGTGTTTACTAGTTGGAAGAATGACACAGCTCCAAAAAGAAACCATAATATTACAACTGATTATGTTTGAAATTCAAAAAATTATTAAAAACAACAGAGAGAATTGAGAAGAGACACAGGTTGAGATATGAAAACTAATAACAAAATATTAGTCAAATTTAGTTAAAATTAGAGCATTATGTTAAAAATTAAGTGATAATGGTTATAGTTAGATAAATAATTGATAATGATAACAATGTGCACATATGTATTGGTTTGATAAGAGGAAATCTGGTATAAATTCTAAATGGTGATCATGAAAGGAAGTTTAGAAACTTTGTTATGTATGAAAGCTTATAATATTAAAAAAAGAGTAAGTTAAATTTAGTTAAACCAAGACACACACCCCCAATGAAATGATGACAGATATTGTTAAATAAATGATTGATAATGATAATAATGTAATATTTGTATTGACATGATAAAAGGGAAATTGGATATAAATTATAAACAGTGATTAAGAAAGGAGGTTTAGAAACTTTGTTATTAAACTTAATTAATTTTTATTTAGAAAGTGTTATAAAGATGTAATGTTGCTGGATGATATTGAAAATAGATAACAAATGCCATCATGTGGTTTCGCTTTAAATTTTGGAATGTTTTATATAAAGGGACGTAAAAACAATTATAGTCATATGAAGATTGAGTATGATGATAGTAATATATATAAATATATTTGATTTAAAATATATAACTTGATATGAATTGTAGGTGATGACTGTGGAAGGGCTGCACAAAAGCTATTTGTAACCAATTGACATACTTTTTACAATTTGTAATGGAAGATATTTTTGTGGTGTTTGTTGTGTTTTGTCTGTTTGTGTTTATTCAAAAATAATATATATATATATATTAAAAAAATAATTGCACTCAAGTCCTTAAGCTGCCATTTAATGCATTTTCCACTTCTTAAGCATAAGGTTCCTTATTCTCTGACGAGACCTTCCTTGTGCTTATTATGGGGAAAATGAAGCAATCTCTCTTAGCAGTAGCAACAATCACACCAGCCTCTCCATATGCAATAAGCACGAATCTCAAAGTTGTGTGGATCTATTTGGAACAAAAACATTATATGTAAATGATTTTCTCCTGGAACTGCTACAGATTATGCATTTATTTAAAAACATCTAATTGGAACATAATTAAGCAGAAGGTTAAAATCTGAAAGTTATCATCTTTTTGTCAAATGCTAAAATTAAAAGAGACTTTGGTGCTACTATGTCTATTTAATGATGAACATAATATATCCATAAGTGGGTTAAGAATAGTTCTTGAAAGCCATGCTTTTCCAGGGCTGAAGAAACGCTGTGTCAAGGTACTGAGGATTTAATAGCTGCCAGGTGATGTAACGTTCTAAGCTGTAATCAGTAAGCTAATGCAATGAGGCAGATTCATTGTAGCTATAGTATCGCCTCTTTAAGACTCTGGTGAGGTCCACACAAGTCAGCTACTGTTTTTAGAGGAGTCTATAAATAGGTGGCAATTAGAGGGTGTTTCTCTCTCTCTCAGCGTGTATTCAGTTCTCTCCTTGTGTCTGTAGTGAATGGTAAGGGATTTTATCTCCTGCATGTATATATCTGTATACAGTTTGCAGATAAACCACTGTTAATTGTCTTAGGGTTCTTTGTGCTGTGTTATTGCTCCTTGGTTTATTTCATAATACTAGTCACACTGCCAAAACTCTGACATGCTTACTGGATCAGATTAAGAAAGTCATGTGGGTAGACCCTTTGGTTGTTTTTGATGAAAAGTACCCAGTTTCGTGATGTGAAGAAAAGGAACACCGATGCCCATCTGCATATAGACCAAATATCTTGTTCAATTTTCAGAGTAGAAGACAATTAAACACCTTTTCTAGATCTCAAACTTCTATTCGCAGAACTTCTGAAGAATAAATGTATCGCAAATTGTTGGCATACAGAATATGCCCAGCTTCATAAAAAAAATTCTGATGGATCCTGGGATGAAAGAGCCTTTTTCCTAGAAGGGAAGAAAGTGCCCCTGTTCAATAAAACATTTGCTGGCATTAGTAAGGTTGGACATCTCGATAGAACAAACTGAAAAACATTCCAGGCTGCCCAGATGTTTGGGACATTTCTCTGCACTGTTACCTAAAGTCTAGCTTTAATAAAAGGAAAAGAAAAAAAAAAACAGAAGAGCCTTGGATTCACTTTCATAAAACCCAGGGAGACCAAGCCCCATAGAACTATAGAGACTGTTCTCGAAATACAGGTAGTCCTCGACTTACAATTGTTCATTTAAGGCCTGTTTGAAGTTACAACAGCACTGAAAAAAGTGACTTATGACTGGTTTCACACTTACGATCCAGGGGTGGGTTCCAGCAGGCACTATTTCCGGTTCACTCATGTGCGCGCATGCACAGTGCAATTAAAATAGTTCTGTGCATGTGCAGAACTGAAAAACAAGATAGCGTCACCACTGCCCAGGGAACTGGTTCAAGGGTGTGGCAGGCCGCTGCCGGTTCCAGCGACCCAGGCCACCAAACCACTACCGGTTCAACCAAACTGTTTCGAACCGGTCAGAACCCCCCACTGTTATAATCATTGCAGCATTCCCCATGGTCACATGGTCAAAATCTAGATACTTGGCAACTGGTTCATATTTATGGCGGTTGTATTGTCCCAGGGTCATGTGATCACCTTTTTCAACCTTCTGACAAGCGAAGTCAGTGGGGAATTCATTTAACAATTGTGTTACTAGCTTAATCACTGTAGTGGTTCCATGGCACCATGGCAGGAAAGGTGGTAAAATGGGCAAAACTCATTTAAGAAACATCTCACTTAGCAACAAAAATGTGGGACTCAATTGTGGTCATAACTTGAGGATTACCTGTACAAGGTTTAAACACTCTCAAGGAAACTTGACACATAGGGATATTTTTTAAGTGACAAACTCCTTTCAAAAACAGAAGATTTATCTGCAAAGAATGGAAAATCTCTATCAAATAAGAGTCGTTCTTTAATTCATGCTGCAAGCCCATGATGGTGGACCTATGGCATGTGTGGCAGATATGGTATGCCCTCTCTGTGGGCACATGCGTCATTGCCAGCTGTTCTTCTGGTTTCTGGTGCTGGCCAGTTGGTTTTCATGGGTGGTGAAATGCCAGAAAACGCCCCCAAAACCAGCCAAAAATGCCCCAAAAGCCAGGCCATTTTTCAGGCTGTTTTTTTGGAGTTTTGGGACTGTTTTTCGGGCCAAAAACAGCCTGAATATGACCTGACCATAGCCCCAAAACAGCCTGAAAATGGCCCAAAACCAGCCTGAAAATAGGCAGGCACAGGCATTCCAGTTTGGGCACTTGGTGCCAAAAAGGTTGGTTATCACGGCTGTAAGCTATATTGATATCCCCTGTGGACCTATTTGTTCTCAGGATATTGTCTGATTTTCAGTGAGTTGCTGTATTTCTGACTCAGCTTTAGTTTATTACAATCTACAGCAAAATGGATATTGAATTTATTTTTCCTTTGGATCATGAAATCTCCAGTTAGCCTTAATGGGTGACTCACTTCCTCTGAAGGGAATTCTCTCTTTCTGCCACCTGATACTGTTTTACAGCAGCCGCAGTGGCTTCTCTCTTCCTTTCTTTCACCAAATTCCTGTCCCTAAAATATCTCATTTTGCCTATAAGGATAGCTCAGAACTTCTCTTTTTCGCCATCTCTTCTCCAAATCAATACTGCTGCCATAGCAATATGCAACCACGATCACGAGTATTGGAAAACAATGCCTAGTGGCATGCTACTTGCCCACTTTTTCAAGATTCAATACAGTGCTGGACTGAAGCTACCAAAACATTGGGGTTTTTATGGATTCTTTTTTTTTTTTTACAATCAACCATCTGTCAACTTCTTCACAGCTTCTTCTATTCATAATGATCTCTCAGGGTATATTTTTGTTTCTTAGACAAATACAGCAAATGCAATTACAGAAAAGGATGCATCTCTAGGATACAGAGAGTATTTTGCTTCCTAATTTTTGTTACTCCTCTGACCAATGACAGCTCAGAAAGAAGGACTCTCATTAGTGTCCTCTCTTGACCAATTTATGTGATAGAATGTGATTATTGAATTGGTTTATGACCTTATGAGATCTTGACCTACAAATGTTGACCAGGGCTTTTTTTTTTAATGTTGTCATAGCTACAAACTGTGAAGTGGATTGCCGGTCAATTTCTAACTGATTTGTTATGTATTGGAGGTGGAAATGCTGAGGGGATGGTAGAGTCTTGGCAAATACAATGGAGAAAGTCAAGCTATCTCATCTTTGTAGACCAAACAATCTTAAGAGGGATCATTGTTTGACATTAGGCTAATTGACAGGGCAATCACTGGTTGAGATTTATGATTAGAGCAACCCAGTTATCCAATGGAAATATATGATTGTTTTATCAAATGGTTAAAAAAAATCTTATATCGTGTTAGTCAATTACCATATTTTTCAGAGTATAAGACACACTGGAGCATAAGACGCAGCCAAGATTTTGAAGAGGCAAATTTTAAAAAAAAGGTTTTGCACTCTGCAGAACTCCCCAAGACGGCCCATTTTTCATGGAAAAGGGACCCTTTTTGTCAAAAAAAGAGGCATGCATAGCCTTTAGGAGGCTTATAGAAGGCTCCTGGGGACACCCAGGAGCATTCTGGAGCACTCCTGCCCCCAGGAGCACTCTGGAAGCCTCCTAAAGGCTATGCATGGCACTTTTTGCAAAGTGGGCAGTGTTTTGGGAAGCCATAAATGCTGTATTCAGTGTATAAGATGCACCCAGATTTTCACCCTCTTTTTTTAAATATTTTTTTTTATTTTTTATTTTCAAAACAAACACAACACATCCTTCTTAACATACTATAGAAAGTGTATCAGTTGGTTACAAAAAGGCTTTCGTGCATCTCTTCCACAGTCAACAAACATAATTCATATTAATTCAAGTATTTTAACTCAGATATTTATACATGTTACCATCATCATACCTCCATTTTCATTTGACTATAATTGTTTAAACGTCCTTCATCATAAAATATACCAAGATTTAATACATAACCACATACTGGCATTTCATTTACTATTTCTAAAATCCTCCAATAACACTGAATCCTTATGTCCTATTCTAGCTAAACATCCATAATATTTAATAACAAAGTTTTCTAATCCTTCTGTCCAAATCACTTTTTACAATGTACATCCAGTTTCCTTATGTTGTACCCATACCTGTATATACGTTGCTATCATTATCCCTCCTTTATTTAACTATATCGTGCATCATAACATTTTCCCCCTAAAAATAAAGACTTAGCTGTATCTAACTTAGTTCTTTTTTATTAACCTTTATATATAATCTAAAAGGATTTCTAATCTTCCTTTCCTGGGTACCATTCAATATTCATATCCAATTATTACTTATCATAACACTACACATTCTATACATTACTATCATTATCAATTATTTATTTAACTATATCTATTGTCACTAAATTTCACTAAGTTTAACTAGTTTTAAATTATAGTCTTCCATCTATCAACCTGTATCTTTCCAGTAGCAAAACAGTCTCATATCTTCTGCCATTTGTGGTATCAGTCCTCTAATCATCTCCTTAATCAACTTTGTATGGACTCCTCTTAGCAACTCCTTGCTTATAAAATCTCTCATGTAATTTCGATGCCCTTCTTCTGTTTCCTTAATCAGCTTATCTTTGATTGTCGGTAGTGTTATCAATGATATTGCTAATAAAATTTCTCTCTTTAAATCCATAAATTCTTTTGTTTTTTCTTCTTCTGTATCTTGTCATCTGGGGTAGATTTCCCCTCCATTTAATTCCTCTTTCAGTAGTCCACTCTTTTCATTTTCAGAGACAAACCAATCACCATAAATTCTTTATATTCATTTTCCTCTTCGATTTTTAGGATTTTAACCACCACTATCCTCTCATATGTGTTTGATAATTTCTGTATTTCTGAGAATATCTTTTGCAGACTTAAAATTTCTTTCTGCTGTTGAAATTGTGCAATTATTTCCAGCTAACAAACACTGCTGCTCTAGCTTGGAAGGTTTGAATAATATTAAGCATAGATTCACAATAACGTTTTATTTTCACCTTTCTCTGGTTAAAGATATACTTCAAAGGGACATCTGTATGCTTTTCTTCTTATCACTCTCAATAAACAAGCAGTGAGACCTTGGAGTGCCAAGCCAGGATAAACAGTGAGAAAAGTGAGAGTGTTTCGTTTCCAATACACAAACCTCCAGCCTCCGAGTAGCAGTGTTATTGTTGCAATTTTCTTTGTTTCTTTTTGTATCTTTTTTGTATTTCAAATTTTAAAAAGTCTGATTCTTGAATGAGTTAGCAGAACACCCAAGGTAATGAAAGAGGAGAATTTTAGTCCATAGGTTACAAAGAATAATAAAAGAAAAGAAGAAGAAGAAAACTTAATCCATTCGTTTTAAAAGGCTTGCATAAATTCCATCCGTGAAGATAGCATTTAAAAAGTAAGATAACCCACTGTCCAAAACCATTCCAAATTTAATTCCACTGCTTATTTCTTCTGTTCTCCAATTTAAATTAATTTTAAGTTTTTTATAGGCAGTCTCTTTTTAAATGGTAAAAATTCCTCACCAGCTGGAAACACTTTCTCTTTCCTATCCTTCCGTTTTGGAACTGCCCCGACTTCATAAGCCTAATGGCTGGATTTTTTGTCACCACCTTGAAGAACTTCTCTTGGATAGATCAGGGACTTTGCAATGTCCCTGAGATCAGCAAGATGTATTCTTCCTGTTCACCATCTCTGCAGGACGGTTTAGGTCCATTTGGACCACCCAGCGGCAGAAGTATCAACAGTGATCTCAGAGCATTGAGATCACACATCGTCTCATCGTGACATTGGCTCCTCCTCCTGTTCACCCTCTTTTTTGAGGGAAAAAGGTGTGTCTTATACTCTGAAAAATACGGTAGATATTTATTTGAGATTGCTTACACTATCCAATGACTCTGAACTTTCAGTATGTAATAATGTGGGTTAATAGAAAAAAAGGGGATTAACCTAATGGTAGTTTTGAATAAACAATCCTTCCATCTATTGCATACTCCTAGAAAAAGATTTTTATAACAATTCTTTATGGGATACTATTAGAATTTATCACTGCATGGAACATAGAATTCTTTCTTGCTTACATGCACATCTTTCTCCTCCTTTGGGGCTTCCACAAAAAAGTACTACCTCCACTTTTGTATTATTCTTAATTTAGCATGTCATCCAAACTTTCAACGATGATTGATCAAAATTATAGCCAATTGAAACAAACCCAGAGGTGGTATTCATTCAGACGGTTCTGTCCGGTTTGATAGTGGCGACTGCGGGAGGCTCTCCAACATAATGTGTGAGCACTGTGCATGCGCAGAAGATGGTGCATATGCACAGATGAGGTGCATGCACTCACATCTGCAAACCAGTAGGGAAAATAAGTGAATCCCAGCTCTAAACATTTAATCCCAGTTTAAATGTTTGTGCTTGAAGATGGCTTATGCAAATAATCATTTCAGGCATGTTACAGTTCAGTCACTTTGGGATGGCAGAAGAAGTTGCAGTTAGGTAAAAAATGGCAGTGAAACTTCCTAGCCTCCTACTCACATCCAAGCTCTAAGAAAAAAGAGAGAGGAGGTGACTTATTTGCTTAATGCTAAATCCTGTATTAAGGTTATTCTGGAGTGAAGACAATGTTCAGGGAAGTAGATATAGTTTCTCTCATCTGAAACACTCATTATCTTTGAAAGTCTTCAGAGATGCCATGTCTTGGCTTCTATATAGTCGATGGGTAAAACCTATTTAAAATTCAGCCTTTTTCAGCCTACATTAACTTAGACATTTTTTTAAAAAAAAGATTATTCCCATTTTGGGATCAGTGTTAATAAATCTATGTAAACTTTCATGATTTCAGCTGAGAGGTGGAGGAATGCAATTTGCTGTATGTACTTAAATGCTATGTTTGAGATCTTCCCATGTGGCTGCCATTTATCTAATACATTGCACTACAAGCTGTAATCATGGTTAAAGGCAATGAGGCTGAAGAAAAGATGTATAAAGTGACTATTTTAAATATGTTTTATTTGTAAATATCTTTGTAGCATTATCAGCACTAGATTAGCTAGTAGTAGTGTAGTGGCTAAGGAATAAAATATGGATTTGGAAGATTTGGCTTCAGATTTTCACTCATTAGCTTGGGTGCTTATTCGTCGATATTGTGCTCATTGAGTCAGTTACTGTAGAGGGAAAAGGGAATGGCCTTGAAGGAGATAGGAGTTAATACCGTGACAATTGAGCCCTGGTGGTGCAGTGGTTAAAATGCAGTATTGCAGGCTAACTATGGAGTTCGATCCTGATGGGGCTAAAGGTTGACTCAGCCTTTCATCCTTCCAAGGTTGGTCAAATGAGGACCCACACTGTTGGGGGCGATATGCAAATAATGCTTCTACTTTGTAAACCAACCAGAGAGTGCTATAAAGTGCCATGGGATGGTATACCAGCCTAAATGCTATCACTGTATCTACCAAGAAAGGGGATTGAGTCAGGACAAGAAATTAATTTGAGTAAATGTTTCAGGCAGGGCCCTCCCTAGTTCATATGTAGACAAAGAGAGGGAGGGGAAAGTTCATTCAGATCTGCTAAAATCTGTTTCTAAAGGTGTTATCATAAAATTAGTCCTGACCTATATGACATTGGTTTTTAAGCTGGTCTACCTTATTGGTTGATAGTTACTCTCTCTTTCGGGATTAGTGTTGTGGGCACAGAATTTGGAGAGATTCACATTGAGTTTTCAGAGAAAAGTCAGATATGTTCACCACTTGGACTTATTTATAAAAATAATGAAGGTGGGATAAGGAAGGAAAGAAGGAAGGAAGGAAGGAAGGAAGGAAGGAAGGAAGGAAGGAAGGAAGGAAGGAAGGAAGGAGGGAAGTGAGGGAGGGAAGCAATGAAGGGAAGGAAGGAAAGGAAGGGAGAAAGAAAGAGGAAGGAAGATAGGAAGGAAGGAAGGAAGGAAGGAAGGAAGGAAGAAAGAAAGAAAGAAAGAAAGAAAGAAAGAAAGAAAGAAAGAAAGAAAGAAAGAAAGATGCTACACATACATTTTAGGTTTCATTTGATAGTAAAGTAGACTTTCTCTGGTAGAACTCTTTTTACTTAGAATTATAGACTTGCCAATATAACCAAACCTGCTGATGCTATCAACTGAACATGTGTTCTATCCCTTTGAAGATTGATGGTATCTACTGTATCTTGGACTATTAAATACAGAAGATAAATCTCCATAGAAGCTCTTCAATGTGTCAGAGATGCCCCAATTTGATCTCGATTACTCCAGAGAAACCCAAACCAATTTAATCTCTGGATGAGAAGTTTCACCTTTTCACTAAATGATACAGCATAACTGAAGTAAATTACTGTCATATTTTTATATTTTCTTACATGGGTTGAAATTTGCAGGACATGTAAAGCATTTAATGAGAAAATTGGCTAAATTTCACAAAAACTGATACATGGTTTTAGAATACAAGCCTTAAGATATTTCTAAGTGACCATCACTTTTCTGTTTTGGTAGTATAGGATGCATTTTACTGTAAACCTAGCTAGCTTTTAAACATGCTATGTGTCATAGAAAAAAGCTTTTTTTAAGTATGCTCTTTAAAGTGATTTTATTAAAGTAAGGATGCCCATGAATGTGAAACACAAAGCAATGAAATGTGTAGCAAAACCAGATTCAGTGGTGAGAAGGTAAATGTCAGAAAGATGAAGTTAGGATTTTTGTGCAAAGGGAAGACAAGGAGTAATGCCAGAGATTGAAGGCAAGAGGAAATTTATCAGCTTTTTAATAAACAAAATGATCCCTAAGCCTATCAGGCAGCACCATAAAATTTTAAGGAAGAGGATAGGAAAACTGAAGTGAACAAATAGTTAAAGTAGTAAGATGTTCTCCCAAGCTCTTCTTAGAAGCTCTGATTGGAAGAACTGATTGTACAGTGAGTAGGTTTTCTATGATTGTAAAAAGATTTTCCTCCCACTTTCCACTTTGAGGTTCTAAAAACAATGCATGCATCATTTCTCAGATTTATATGTATAACTTGTTTAGAACTTTCACCAATTCTTCTGTTGCTTGCCATATTTCTTCTGTTGCTTGCCATATTATATATATTATTTGCTTCACCAGCCACTTTGGGTGGACAGAGCCACAGGTCCTGCCCAGTGCTGACAAAAGTGAATGGTGAGATGGAGAAGGAGGGAGAAATGGTGGTGTTGGTATGTCCTCTACCCTTATGCAGAACTAGTTGTTGAACCCTGTTCTATGGCATTGTGGATGTTGACATCTCTAAAGAGTTTCAATACATTCTTTCCATCTCTGTTTGATTTCCATTCACATCCTTTAGCAAGCCAAATCAAGGTCTGGAATTCCATTCGGAGTTCAGAGATCTTTTGGAAGAGATTCCTTGTTCTCCATCAAAGTACAGACTTAATGAAAGATGTACACAATATTTATGCTGCACTATATCAAGGATCCCCAACCTGTGGACTCGTGGCTCCACTCATGCGGGCACTTGTGGTCCCATTCACAACCCCACTCATGTGGGCATCGTCATAGGTAGTCACGGCCCATTTGCACAAGTAACAGATATCCGCATGCATGGACGAGTGTGCACATGTACTTGTCCCTCTCATAAAACCATCCCCTCTTTTCCTTCCTCCAACTCCAAACAGGTTGGGGAAGTCTGCTCAAATGATAGAACTCACAGCTTTGTTTGTTTTATTAATGTTTCATGGTGCTGTAATGGATGACTTCATTACTAAATGACTTTATAGAAAAGACTATCTGAATTCCTTGTACGCACTCAGCCAAGTAGGACACCAATATTGCATGACTGGTCAATTTGACATGGATTTCAGAGTCCAATTGATAAACTGGACCAAAATATATTTAAAACTATTGTGTTCATTGTAGAAACATGTTGTAACATAACTTCCACCAACCTTTGGCATTCCAGGCATATTGGACCTATAAGCTAGGAATTCTGGGAAGCATAGCCCCAATATATCTGGAGTGCCACATATTCCCATATTTGTGAAGATCCTTCAATCAGTAACAATTGAGTCCTATTCCTGCATTATTAAGTTAACAGTGTTCTATTTTACACAACAGAAATGGGGTCAAGTGTCCTGCCGGGTTTGCTTTGTATGTCATTCCTTTGTACATGATTGTACATGATTTACAATACTATAAATCTTGTTCAAGGAAGCTCTTCACATGATTCAGTGTCATGAGAACTCTGCAAATAGAAGCAGCTCTTCTCTAAGATAAAGATGGTATAATTTGGTAGGTGGAGGGCAAGCTCTTTAGTCTTCTTCTCCTGATGGTATGTGGGCTGGCCTCGCTACAAGCCTGAAGATAATATTTTTCTAGCCTTGCTAATGCAAACAAATAGAAGATTTTGTAAAGACAGAATTAGATAATTTTGGAACAGCTGATGTTCTTCTGAAAAGTAAATCGGCTTCTCTTCTGCTTGACTGAATATTGTCCATATATTTTACAGCTTGTGTGTGGGGCTTTGAACTTCACAGAGAGGATTAAAAAGATTTCCTTGACTGTAGATCTCTTCAAAGGCAACTTTATCCAGCAAAATATAACATGCTCCTATTCCTATAACACCTCCTATTCAGGAACTTGTTTTTTCTGTCATGTTGGGGAAGCTTAAATTATGAGTATTATGTCACTTCTGAAGCTCTATGTTTAATCCCATTGATAACGTTTCATGATTGACTGTGCATTTCATTTCATTTTCTGGTTTAATGTAGCTGTGTTAAGCATAGGAGATTCTGGAAAAGCATGCAAAAAAATGGGCTCACACTGCACCTTTAAGCTCATCTGACGAGTAAGAGCAAAACTAGATGCATAAAAAGTCTCTGAAAAGAATATTTAACAAATGTATTTTACATGCGTTGGGAGCAAGCTGCTTATTTTCTAAACTGTCTCTAATGAAGCTTCATCCACTGTTTACAGAGCAGGGCCTAATTCAAACAATTACATAAATTATAGTTGATACTCATAGATCTCAACCAGGAGTGAATGGATCAAAAGCTATTCAGAGGTGCTATGAGACAGATTGAAATAAAAAGACTCAGAAAGAGGTCAAGTGATGTAACATATCACAATCAAAGTTAACAGAGGAATTGAATCAAGATCATGTTAGTTATTACTACCACACTATAAAGCCTTAGTAAGGTCACGCCTAGAGTACTGCATCCAGTTTTGATCACCACACTGAGACCAAAGAAAGAGACTCTAGAAAGAGTGCAGAGAAGAGCAACCAAGATGATTAGAGGCCTGGAGTCTAAAACATATGAAGAACGGTTACATGAACTGGGTATGGATAGTCTAGTGAAGAGAAGAACCAGGGGAGACATGATAGCAGTGTTCCAATATTTGAAGGGCTCTCACAGAGAGGAAGGGAAAATCTATTTTCCAAGGCACCTAAAGGCCAGACAAGGAACAATGGATGGAAACTGAACAAGGAGAGATTTAATCTAGAAATAAAGAGAAATTTTCTGACAGTGAGAACAATCAACCAGTGGAACAGTTTGCCTTCAGAAACTGTGGGTGCTTCCTGGAGGCTTTCAAAAAAGACTGGACAGCCACTTGTCAGAAATGGAATAGGCCAGGAGTCCCCAACTCCCGGTCCATTGACTGGCACTGGTCTGTGGCGTGCCAGCAACTGGGCCTTGCAAACAAATGAAGCCCCATCTGCAGGATGCAGGCAGCATGCAAAACCATGCCCCCTGTGGTCCACAGCAAAACATTTCTCCATGGAACCGATCCCTGGTGCTCAAAACGTTGGGGGCCATTGGTATAGGTTCTCCTACTTGAGCAGAGGGTTGGACTAGATGATCCACAATGTCTCTTCCAAGACTGTTATTCTGTATAAAGTTTATTCCCACAGCTAACTTTCCTGCCCAAACACCATTTGTTTCTTGGGGTCCTGCTGCTCTAGGATGGTGCAACAATAAACGCCCTTAGGGCTTTAACTGACATTCTTTCTCTGAGAAATTGGGGATCGGCAGAGAAGAAAGTCAGAGACACTTTCATGTAGCAGTTAAGATACCAGGCTAGAAATCAGGATCTCATACTTTCTACTCCCGTTTATGCAGGAAGCCAAACCTTTCTATTCACAGAGAAGGCTAAGCCATAGTTTACAAATGGTACTTTGTTGGCCAATCTAGAAATGAGGCAGAATCAGTCTTGTAGAGGAGCAAAATGTGTAAAGTTTATTAGTCAGTTTCCACATGCACTTGTTTATACATCATACTATGCAATAGCATGGCAACAGCAAAGCATAAGAGCCATGGTGGTGCAGTGGTTAGAGTGCAGTACTGCAGGCTACTTCTGCTGACTGCCGGCTGCCTGTAATTTGGCAGATCAAATCTCATCAGGCTCAAGGTTGACTCAGCCTTCCATCCTTCCGAGGTCAGTAAAATGAGGACCCAGATTGTTGGGGTCAATAGGCTGACTCTGTAAACCACTTAGAGAGGGCTGTAAAGCTCTGTGAAGGGGTATATAAATCTAGGTGCTATTGCCATTGCTATCATTTCTGATAGTAGTTTCCTGCTCTAAGGCAAAGCATTGTTTCCTTGCAGATTTTTTTTTGCCCGTGGGACTGAGAGAACAACAGCCAATTGGGGAGGGGTTGGGGGTATTTGTTTGGTATAGGCACTGGACGAGAAATGAAAAGACCCGGAGGTTCAGCTCTACCTTAAGCATGAAGCCAGTTAGGTGACCTTGGGACAGTCATCATTCTCTCTCAGTCCTTGGAAGGGCAAACTAATTCCGAAATCATGCCAAGAAAATTGCAGGGATTTGTTCTGGCAGTCAACTGGAGTCAAGACTTATTTAAAAAGAGGTGGGCAGGTGTCTCTGTGTGTGTGTGTGCATGTGTGTGTGTGTGGTTTCACTGCTTTTTGCCTTTTCTCCTCTACTTTTTAGATGTGTAATAACAATTTGATATAGTTACTGGTCAAACCTGGTCTGGCTGATTGCAGTTGGGATTGGAAAGGCATAGACCGGAGAGAAACTCCATGATTCGACCAAGCCGGGTCTATTAAGTACCCTCAATGCCATGTACAGTCAAGTCCTCTGTAGAAAGGAGTGGGCGAGAAGAAAAGAAAAGAGAGGGAGACTGAGTGAAGCTCCAGCACATTTTCACAAAGGGGTTCAGAGAAGAAACAGAGAGGGATGCCCCGAAGGTGCTTTTTCAGGAGGCAACGGGACTTTCTTGTTTTTCTTTTTGAAGACGTTTCGCTTCTTCAGCTTCTTGGATGAAGACCCTTTGAATGATGTGGGAGTAGGAATGGATTTCCAGAGAAAAACGAGACTACAGCAACCAGGAGCGCTACTCAGGTGACCCTGAGGACACAGGTAACCTCCAAGTGCTTCAATGACCCTCGAAACAAATGCAGATTACCAGTATCCTGTCAGAGCTGAAGAAGCTTCTTGGATGAGAAGTGAAACGTCTTCAAAAGAAAAGTCCAGTTGCCTCCTGAAAAAGCACCTTTGGGATAACCATGACCTGGATGACTGAGAATCTCTACAGACTTTTAGCTATACAATTAGAGAGAAGGGTGACCTTCGAATGAGTCTTTTGTTGCCTACACAGAGGAATTCCTAGAAAAATAAGCCCGACAAACCTGTGTCATAAGAAAATTCCAAGAGGAAACAAAGGCAACAACACAAGCAAAAATTCTTACTTTAAGATCAGAGATTTATTGTTTCTAATAATTTGGAACATTAGAAATGAATAGATATAAAAAGATATAATAGCAGTAATACGCTGCATTAACATATTAATGCAGAGGGCCAATGAGAAATGGCAAGTCCTGCAAGGACCGCTATAAATCAAAGAGCTCTGAGCCGATCTTGAATCCTATCCTTTATACTGTTCTTCTAACCACATACCAGTGACGTGCGGTCAGGGGAGGCAAGGGAGGCAGAGCCTCACCTTTCTTCATGAAATAATAGTATATAATATTATATACTATATATATATATATAATATTATAATATTATACATCCGTCCGTGCACGCCCGGGAGCTGCAGAGGGTGGAGGCAGAAATGTCGGCGTTTCCGGATGACGTCATCCGGGAGCGCCGACAACATTTCTGCCTTCGCCCTCCGCAGCTCCCGGGCGTGCACGGACGGAGGTAGCCACAGCGACACCGAGGCGATCCGGGCGGACGAAAGAGCGAGCGAGGCAGCCCGATCCTCGGTCGCTCGCCCACCGGATCGGATCGGCGCCATTCTGCCTATCTCCGTCCGTGCGCGCCCGGGAGCTGCGGAGGGCGGAGGCAGAAATGTGTGCCTCCAGCACACTTGGTCCCATTCCCCGCCTTCCTGATGACGTCACCAGTCTCCCCAGCCATTAACCTCACCGCACGTCACTGCCACATACATGGTTCACAACCTCACTAACTGTCACTACCTGCAAACACCTGTGTAACATTACTTTCAATTCCTCATTTCCAACAGTTTCATTCTTCCTGTTTTAAACGAATCCATATAAGTGCATATTTTGCAAAAACACATTTCACAGTTAGCAACAGTTCAGCAGGTTTACAAATATTTCTGGTAAATTTTGAAATCATCCTAGCTGGAAACTTTGCTTCATATCTCTTTCTTCTGGGGCCTTCTATTATCCATAGGACTTATTGAATCTAATAGATCAATAGGCTATATTTCTTGATTCTCACACCTGAATGGGACAAGCTGTAGCAAAAGCCATAGGTTAGTTCCAGCAGTGGGATTCACTTACCTTCCCTACTGGTTCACAAATGTGAGTGTGCTTGCCCCTCCTCGCTTCTCTCTCACATGCCATGTATGTGCACAGCCTTCTGTGCTCATGCAATACATCAGGGCACAGCCACTGGAAACAGTTTGCCTGAACCGGAGAGAACTGGCTGAATATCAACTGTGGTTAGTTCTCTAGGAAAATAAATTAACACCTACTTTTCCCCAGGAGAAGTTGGCATCTCTGTTTGCTATAGAACTTAAGGGCTGGATGATATAGAACTCAGGGCTGGGCTGGAGGACTGGCCAATACTCTCAGAGATTTCTCAGGCTTGGAGGAGCGACTTGTGGAATGTGTAACTCTAAACCATTAAAAAAAAACCCAATTATTATTTTAGGATTTACACTAGAGCTAGGCTTTCCTAATTACAAGTTCCTGCCTCAAAATGTTGGGAAGCAAAACCTCCATTGTTGGATATTTTGGTCCCATGGAAGTGTATAAAAGGGTTTGAGCAGCTCTGGACCTCTATTTTATAAGCACCTATTTGCCAGGAACTCAGCTTGCAAGGTCAGATGCTGCCCAACGAAGCAAATGGAAAACCTCACCAGCTACCATATTTTCCGTAGTATAAGATGCACCCTTTCCCTCCAAAACAGAGGGTGAAAATCTGGGTGCATCTTATACACTGAATAAAGCATTTGTGGCCTACTGAAACCCCACTCCTTTTGCAAAAATGGACGTGCAGAGGGTTTGGGAGGCTTGCAAAGTTCTCCTTGGGGCTGGGGAGGGCAAAATTGAGTAAAAACAGTCTGTTTTTTCTCATTTTTGTCCCCCCCCCCCAGCTCCCATGAGCACTCTACAAGCCTCCCAAACCCTCTGCATGCCCCTTTTCCCCCCAAATGAGCCATTTTTTGTGAAAATCGGGCTGTTTTTTGCTTGTTTTTGCCCCCCTCCCGCCCCCAGGAACATTCTACAAGCCTCCCAAAGCTCTGCATGCTCCCCTTTTTTGCAAAAAGAAATGAGGCATGCAGAGTGTTTGGGAGGCCTGCAGAGTGCAAAAACTTTTTTAAAAAATTTACCTCTTCAAAATCATGGTGCACCTTATACTCCGGTGTGTCTTATACTCCGAAAAATAGGGTACTTTCTGCCACATCCTGTTTCCTCCCTGTTTTTTTAATAATATTACTTGCTTGATGATGCCTACTTAGTGAGCATACCCTCCACTGTCTTCTTCCCATCTCCCTTACCGCCTTCATCTGAAAGAGAACTCATTATCCAGAGCTGTTTGTCCCTCTGGGCAAAACTGAACAACAAACTCAACAACTTACTGAAACTCTTGACTGTACAAATGAAACCCCAAGGGCCCTTCACTTGATGCCTTTCCCCCTCCCAACCAAGTTCTTTGATAGGAAATGCAGTTTTTCTCCGCCATGTTAGGAAGAATAAATCAATAATCAAGGGACTCATAATATGCTATTTTCTCTCTTGACAATTTCCACCAGCATCTCTTCTACTTTGAAAACTCAAATATTGCACCAAATAGAACTTTATGTCCAAGGACAGTTTGGTTCCAGGGATGGAAGTGCTTCAGCATGAAAGATGGCCAACTTTTCTCATTTTTTCCTTCCTGTATTGCGACGAGCATTTTTACTCTGAAGCATCTAGCACACTGTCTCCAAATAAGTTAAGAAATAACTTTTTCCAAGTGCTCCAGAACAAAAAACAAATCATCGAACAACATATAATTAGTAAAAAATGAATACACCGATATATTCTTGTTCTCTTCCATTTAGGTTTCACCAGTAAATAATTGGTAGTATTTTATTTTAGGATTATTTATTCATGTGGAATGAGCTAGGAAACTTTTAAAGCAAAATAAAATGTTAGGGAAGGATGAGAAAATCTTCGAGCTACTCAGACATATTTATTTATTGCCTCCTCTTTTATGTTTGTATTTTCTATCTTGATGTGTTTTATCTGACTGTACACCGCCCCGAGTCCCTTTGGGGAGAGGGGGCGGTATAAAAGTCTAAATAAAAGTAAAAAGTAAAGTAAATTGTGATTGACCTCTTAATATTTTAAATGTTAAATTTCAATAGTTAGGAATGATGCAAAGACTTTAACCAAAGTCTGAACTTGACAGGATTTAATACAGGTTTTAAAAAGCTATATTTTTGTCTTTTTCTCATGAGTTAAATTCTCACGATTAATTATGATAGGCTTCTCCAGAAGGAATGTAGTGTTTTCTGCATGATTTTTGAAAAGAAATGCTGTTATTATTCACTGGTAAATACATGGATCATTCAATCACCCATCCAATCAACCAGTGAAACAGCTTGCCTTCAAATGTTGTGGGAGCTTCATCACTGGAAGCTTTCAAAAAGAGACTGGACTGCCATTTGTCAAAAATGGTGTAGGGTCTCCCGTTTCGGCGGGGGTGTTGGTGTTGGACTAGATGACCTAGTCCTACAAGGTCCCTTCCAACTCTGTTAATCTGTTAATAGCAATAGCACTTAGAGTTATATACCGCTTCACGGTATTTATTGCCCCCAACAATCTGGGTCCTCATTTTACCCACCTCGGAAGGATGGAAGGCTGAGTCATCCTTGAGCCTGATGAGATTTGAACTGTTAAATTGTAGGCAGCCGGCAGGCAGCAGAAGTAGTCTGCAGTACTGCACTCTAACCACTGCGCCACTGTGGCATAATCCTCATATCCTTCTCATTATAGCACAAAGATGTCTTATTAACCATTTTTATAGGACATACCTTTCTGACATTGCCTTCAACTTACCCTAGGGCAGCAGGAAGTTAGCTTAACCATGCATTTAGTTATTCCAGTTTTAGAGTGGCGTTTTCTCTCTTCTTTCAACTCATTCACAGGGTTGTTGATGATGCTGTGAGGTGGGACCTCTTCAGTTGGTTGTTTCAGGCCACTGCATGCGTACCTTCTTGCCTCTGGTCATAGAGCACTGCTCCCTAATCATTTTAGGAGATACGTACTGTAGCTCCCTCAGATACCTGACTGGGCATTATGCAAGGTAAATTTGCAGGAACGGTTTTAAGCATGTTTAGCTGTCTTGCGAGAGAGCTCTAGGACACTCTTAAAAACAATAATAATACTGGTGCTCTGATTAATATAAATCAGTAAAGAGTTGAACTGAAAACAAACAACCCTGGAAATGAGCATATCTGAACTTAAAAAAAAAATTCAACTCAAAAGAAAATCACACACACTTATATTCGAAGCAATTAACTTCGAACTTTCTTTCTCCTGTGCTTTCAGTGGAGGGGGAACACAACGTATTACTTCTGGAAATGTGAGCTGGCTTGCACTTGAACAATATTTGCACATCATCTACAAACCTCCTTATTCAAGAGAAGCCACAGGCACATTGGTCATTGCTGGTTCTGTTATATTGCCTCTATTCTACACTTTGGGTTGCTTCTATTTTTTTTATTATAAAATTTTATTGGTTTTTTACAAATGTTTTAGGGGAAAAGGTAAATAGGTGTAGAAAAGTCTTCTAAGTGTTGCGTCCTCCCCCCTGTCTGCTGGCAGAGCCGCGGCCCCTCCCTCCTTCACATCTTGTGTACTGTCCCCTGTTTGATCTAGGAGGGCACTATTTTTTTTAATAAAGGCCTCCGCCTCCACAACTGTGTTAATTCTAATTCTACTCCCTCCCAGAAAATTAGCATTCCTTCTGGCAACAACCATTTAAACCAGATTCCATTGTTATATAATTTCTTTGCTAAAGAGGAGTATTTCTTCCTCTTATCTCTTACTTTCTTTGGAATCTGTTTAAGAATGGTTATTTCTTTGTCTTTATATTTTAGTGGTCCCACCCTTTGAGCTCCTAAAACCTCATCTCTTGTGGTCTTTCTAAGAAATTTAACATGTACTTCCCTTGGCACGTTGTGTGTGGGTTGCTTCTATTGATAAGGGATTTCATGTAGGCAGATTTATGCTTTGAGAAAGGCAGCACCAATTTTAATTTACAAATCTGCTGCATCTGGGTAAGAGTCTATTCGGAGTAGTGGTTAAGATGCAGAGTAAAAACCTCGGAGATTATGAGTTCCAGTCCTGCCTCACACACAAAGCCATCTGGGTAACCTTGAACCAGTCACTCCCTCTCGGCCCTAGGTAGAAGGAAAGTGCCAACACTTCTAAAGTTTCACCACAAATCTCAAGGACTTGCCCAGGCAGTCATCAGGAGTCAAGACTCACCTGAAGGCACACAGGACTTCTGAGCAGCCACTTGCTCCAATAGAACAGAATATTTGAAATTCAGGGTTGAACTGTGGAGGGCATTGGTAAAGTTACTTCATCAATGGTAATACATTGTCTACAACCAGGGGTGGGATTCAACCAGTTTGGATGAACTGGATGCTAATTTTACATCTGGTTCACTGAACTGGTAGTTGCTAGGACTGGCTGGCCCCACCCACCCCTCCCCTCCCAGGAGTCTCCACGTGGCCTGTTTTAGATGCCAGGTAAGTAGAGGGCCTGAGCAGAGGCTCTGGGAGGGCAAAGAACAGGCTACCTGAAGTTCTGGAAGTCCAGAAATGGGCCTGTTTCCAGCCTCTAGAGGGCCTCCAGAGCCCTGGGAGTCTATTTTCGCCCTCCCAGATGCTCGAAGAAAGCCTCCAGAGCCTGGGAAGGGTGAAAAATCAGTCTCCCGGAAGTTCCAGAAGTCCAGAAACTGACCTGTTTCCAGCCTCTAGAGCAGTGTTTCGCAACCTTGGTGACTTTAAGTCCCGTGGACTTCAGCTCCACAGGACTTAAAGTCACACGGTTGAGAAACACTGCTCTAGAGGGCCTCCAAGCCCAGGGGGAGCTATTTTCACCCTCCCGTAGGCTGGGCAAAAATGGCCTCTGGAGCCAGAGGAGGGTGAAAACTCCCCCCCACACACACTGCTGTGGTGCAGTAGGCTGAGTAGGCCACACCCACCATGGCCACATCCACACAGCAGCCGAGTAGAGAATCGGTTGCTAAAATGTTTGAATCCCATCCCTGTCTCCAACCAAACAACCAAATATCTGCAGGCAAATATTTTCAAGAGAACACCAAGAACTCTGCTGTCAGGATTGCCATTCCATTGAAGAAGAATTTCACAATTTAAATAGCATTAAAGCTGCTGTCAAATTAGGTTGCAGTGACTCAACATTAAATTGTAAATTCTGCAGAGAACCTGGGGGAATTTACCGGTCAAAACTTTTCCCAGAGAAAAACGGTTCTCAAGATATATTCTTTTCATCAAAAAGTACATTTTCTTCTCAAGTTGTCTTGGCAATTGCATTAATGCTTTTTGTATTGTGTCTCTGACCAAATGCATTCAGAATATTAAGATTCTAAATCTTAATATTCAGTGAATTGTGCCAAATTGTCACTATGAGACACGACAATTGTCTATGCCAGTGATGGCTAATCTTTTTGTCATCGCATGCTGAAAGTGCATGTGTGACAACATGTGCATGCCCATACTCATAATGTAATGCACGTGTGATCCCATGTGCATGCACACAACCCCCCCCCCGTGCATGCCTGTGTGATCTCCATGCCCATTTTGGGGTCTAGCAAGCCTCCCTGCAGCCTCCTTGGACCAAAAATGGGCCACTGGGTGGAGCGCCATCCCCCTGAGTTCCCTCTGCCCCCACACATGCGTGCATGACCCCCCTTCTCCCCACACATGTGTGTGTGTTTCCTGCATGTGCCCGGACCCCTGTGCATACATGGCAGAGACCCATCAGCTGCTGGTGGGAGTGCATGCGCGGTGGAACTGAGCTGGGGTGACGGCTTGTGTGCCCACAGAGAGGGCTCCACCTTCCACCTGTGGCACATGTGCGATAGGTTCACCATTAAGGGCCTATGCCAAAGCAATTATGAGAAAAAAGCACAGGTCTCTTAAGTCCTGTCTTAAACCAATTCTTATTCTGGATAAACATGCCATAGTGAAAGTGATCACTTCTGATTTAAAACTTTTTTTTTTTTTGCATCAGCTTGGCTCCTCTCCTTTCACCCTTTTCTTCATAATGAGGATATAATGTCTACGTCTAACTGAAGAGTCTACATAATTATGTGATCTCTGGAGCCGTTATACATTCTCTGTAGTTTTAACAGCCTAGCCAGTATGTCTCATTTATCTAGTATACCGGTTCAGCTTTGGGAATGATAATGAACTTAACTACCTGGAAGAATCTGGATGCTCTAATCTATTTTCTTCAGTGAGCAGTGGAGGGTTGCATGAAGAAATGTCCTACTATGTTCCAGAAGTCTTGTTATTAGTGGCTTTAGAATGCTACGAAGACATTTTCATTTTTTTAAGAAGCAGATTTGTATTTAAAGAAAAATATTTGCATTACTAAAAATAAAATAAAAATGCTGGAATAAATTGTCAGGATTAACAAGACACTCGCGCAACCCCCTTCTCCAGCTGGGCAGAGCTCCATGCACTGACCTAGGGGGTATCCTGAATGTGCCAAGCCACGGGAGCTGGGGGGCGGGCAGAGCGCCACGTGGCTTGGCGCCTTAGTGATACCCCCTAGGTCAGTGAATGGCGCTCTGCCCGGCTGGAGAGGGGATTTGCCGGGCAGTTGCTCATGAGCGTGGTTACCTCATTGCTGCTTCGCCCCTGAGGCTGTGCCCAGCTCTTCGGGAGTCCACTCGCAAGGGAGCAGCTGCCCGGCAACCCCAAAACAATAAGCCCTCTCCCTATAATAAGCCCAAGGACATATTTTGTGGGACAAAAGAAAATAAGACCCTGTCGTATTTTCGGGGAAACACGGTATATGCAATTAAATGTTATTCCATTTTACATATTTTCTTTTCTTTCTGTAAAAATGTCCAGAAATATCTTAGAGCCTTTTGTGCATATTTGTCTTCAGTTTAGGTATTTTTATGCAACTTATATAACTATTTTTTCCTGATATTTCCTTTGCTTTATGACCCTTTTCCTCCTATATACTTTTTTCCCCTACACAACATTTTGTACATCTGCTGTATTTAAATACAACACAGCTTAGCATACGTTTTTCTTTCATTTCCCCATATAAACCTGAATTTTACGTAGTGAAGGAAATGATATTAAGTTACTCTTTTATAAAATGTTAAAAAGTAACTTTTGTATTCCTTTACAATGTTAAATGTATAAGCCATTATATTCTTGCCTAAAATGTGCAATGTTACTGTGGTTCTGCTAACCACAAAATGTATTAAGCAACAGGACAAGATAAACTTTGTTATTCCAAGCCGTTTACAGGAGCCTACGTACAAGGTAGATAGGCAGCCATCTGCTCAGACAAAAGGCACAAGAAAAACCAAATAGGAGATAGGGGCCTCTCAAGAAAATGTCAAGTTGACCCTTTAGAATATGGAATGACGAAAGAAACATGTGCTTGTATGTGCTTGCAAGCTAGCCAGCTGGTCTTCACACATGCCAGAGCTCCAGTAACCCAAAGACCAGCTGGCCGGCATGCACATCCCTGTTTTTTTGGCTGGTTTTCCATGAAGACCAGCTTCTGACATGCCAGAAACCAGAAGAGCAGCTGGCAATGGTGCACGTGCCCACAGAGAGAACTCTGTGTGCCACCTCTGGCACGTGTGCTATAGGTTTGTCTTCATGGCTATAGGCTATGTAGTAATAGATTCTAATTTGGTCATTATGACATTTCAAGATAAAATAAATGACTTGAAACAAAAAAAGAAACACTGTTTTGTTTTGTGAATGCATTTTTGGGGAATTCCTTAGAGTTGATTATAAGATGGGCAGCTATATAAAAGTTTTAAATCACTAAATAACTTTACAAGTGTTGTTTCATCTCAGCACTCTTAGTCTATCTTTAATCTCAGATGATATTTTGAAAAGTTATTGTTACTGTGTGCTTGTGTAGTATGATAAAAGTTTTTTTCCCCCTGTTGAATCAATAACTTCATTCGGTTATTTCTTATTCCCAACTGAATGTGTTCCTATAGCTATCATCATTATTGTCATATGAATAAAACTGCAAAGATAGATGTGATGAAAAATGATAGTGCAATTGCTCAAATACTTATGGAAATGAACCCTTGCATCAGTGTACTCTTCCAACATTTGCCATAAGATGTTTCTGAAAGCCAGAAGCCCTCCCATAGCTTTTGTTCTATCAAAATATAGTTAAGCATTCTGTCAGCAATCATTCTATAGATGAACAAGGGAGGAAGGAGACAGGAGGAAGGAAGGAAGGAAGGAAGGAAGGAAGGAAGGAAGGAAGGAAGGAAGGAAGGAGGAGGGAGGGAGGGAGGGAAGAAGGAAGGAAGGAAGAAAGGAAGGAAGAAGGAAGGGAGGGAGGGAGGGAGGAAGGGAGGGAGGAGGAGGGAGGAAGAAAGGAGGAAGGAAGGAAGGAAGGAATAAACAAAAGAAAGAAGCAGACTTTGAAGATAAGTATCATGACAAAATGCTTATTAGAATAGTTGGATTAGCTTTACACTAATCTTTAGATTAATGGTTTGGAGTCTTCTATTTTAGAGAAGAAACAATTCTATCAGTCAACATGACAACCATTGCTAAAAATATCACACAAACAGCTACAAAGTGTTATGTGTACAACCTGTTTGCTACCCTTGGGACAAAATCAGGTGGTAGTACAGAACTAAGGGTCAATCTGAATCCTTGTGTAGTTTTCCCTTTGAATTGAGACGGGAGTCTTGCAAAGCATTCTAGTGGGTGCTTTGCAAGCAGGATACAAATTGATTAACTGCACCATTCACCATTATCCTGTAATATATGTCCAAGAAACAAACTATCAAACAGACTGATATTTCCATAGTAGAAGTTCTTAATTTTTTTTCTTCAAGGACCTCATCATATTTTTAAAAATTATGGAGGACCATGGAAGCGCTTTTGTTTGCATGGGTTATGTTTATCAATATTTACTGCATTAAAAATTAAATTTGATGCATTTGCTGCCTCCACTGCTTCTCATGATTCTTTGATAGGATTTTAATATTGTATTATATTTCAATTTTGATTTTTTAGGACCCCAAGAGGCTATTGTGGAAAGAAACACTGTTCTATGGAAGAGTGTGGTAGGATCAAACTGTGAACACTTAATCGTTTATGTATAGACAACCATAAATCCTGTTTAACTCTTGACCTTAACATCCTTTCTCCACACACTTTTAGCTTAACAAACTATCAATAGTTGTGTACAAAAATAAGGGATATATTCAGAACATCAGCACCTAGTTTACAATGTACAAGACTCTAGCAATGGAGTCTGCGGGAGGAGGGGGTGCTAAAAAAAAGGTAGGTTAGCAGAAGCATTATGATGATGGATGCTGCCCCCCCCCTTTTTTTTTAAATCTTGCTGTTTTGACCTTCTCCCACAGATGCCTCTGGACTCTACTTCACCCCATTAATCCTATGTAATCCTATTTTAAGTTAGCATTTCCATAACGTATCCATCATTTCTTCAAGCAAGTTTTCTTTCTCCAGCCATAGCTGGAACATTAAATAAACAAAAATCTTGTGCAAATCTCCTTCAGCTTCTGTACTTGAAAAGGAATCATGTGAATTACAATAAATGAGAAGTGACTTTAGAACAGAGGTCCCCAACCTCCTGGCTGCAGCCCACTATGGGCCAAGGCCTATTCAAAACTGGGTCATGCAAGAAGTGGGCTGGCACAGACGTGCGTGCATGCATCTCAAATTGCTCACGCGGCTGGCAGGTGCACATGTGCTGGTGAGGTCCAGTTCCACTCTCCCTCCCCACCCCCCGGATCTCCAAGCTGCAAAGGTTGGGGACCGCTGTTTTAGAAGGCAGTTATAATAATTGTCGGAATTACAGATAAGGCATCAGATTTCTTCATGAAAATCTTTGCTTTGCAGGAGTCCTTCAGCTAAAGGAATATTTACTATTATGTTTCATCCTACTATGAATGTACTGACATTATGATGTGTGTTCATCCTGGAATACTGGATTAGACAGAAGCTACGCAGATGAATTACACTGACGTCAAGCAACAATCATGTGGAAGCCACATAAGCCAATGAGCATCCATCCTAAGAAGCTGGCCCATTAATAAAAGACAAAGAGAAAGCCAACATGGATGCTAAGGATAACAAAAATGATCTTGACACAAATAGACCAGATTTGTTAACAAAACAAATAGGAAGAAAAACATGGCTGAAGTCCAAAACAAGCAGAAAGTATGTGTTAGCAGATCAGACAGACGACTCCCTAATTTCCGTGAGTATAACAACGGGAGGAAGTATCACACAACCAAACTTTCAAGATTCTGTTATTTTATAGCCAATCTCAATAGAAGCAGCCTTAGTCTTCCTGGGGGTCTTATTCTTGATTTGGTGGACTTGGTGGGGTTAACATGAGCAACACCAAATGGCAATTCCATTTTACAGTAAAGATAAATCCAAGAACATCCCTTGAGAAAACCTTAGCATCCTTAGGACTTTCAGATAAGGGGTGATACTGATAGGAACTGGTCTGGATACAAGATAATAAAACTCATTTCTTACAAGGTGCACTTTCTCTTGTTATTCTGTTTCTATTGTGCCTTTTTACCATGCACCTGTAGTTCAGGGCAATCTCCATCTATTTGGCTCTTAAATGTCCAGTATCAGGAGAGGCAGACTTTCTCCCTCTGTATATTAATTTTCCCTCTATTCAAGTAAAAGTTTCCCCTTCTAGTAGAAACTTAGCTCTAAATCTGACATACTTAATTCTTTGTAACCTATAATCAAAGCTTTTCATGTCCCCTGCTTGAACTCTGTTATCATACTTAAATGTTACTGCTTCATCTTTCTGCAATATTATTTGATGCCAACTAATGCAATCTGAGTAAAATTCTTCCTCTTTCTTTGCATTGTACATCCAAACCTCAATAAACTGTAAGCAGGGCTGGATTTTCCTATAGGCTAACTAGGCTTCAGCCTAGGGCCTCAAGATCAAAAAGGGGCCTTTTATTTTTATTTATTATCCATGCCACATTTTATATAAAGCTTAGTACCAATTACAACATGTTTCATTTAATATATTGATATATGTCACAGTAATGATGTATTTTATTATCTCTCATGTAATTTACAAACTTAAAAATGGGAGGTGGAAGGGCCCCTAGGTGGAATAGCCTAGGGCCTCTTTTCATCTAAATCCGGCCCTGACTAAGTTATTAATTTGAAAATATTGACTGCTTGTGTAAACAAATGCCCAGCTTACAGTATATCATAATGAATCCTTTGTACATGACTTTCTTAGACATTGTAATAAAACAATACGTGGTAATTCACAAAGGATAGTCCATTGGAAAAACTGTTGGGAAAGTGCCAGCTATGGTAAAAGGAGGGATCAAGTGGGAGTTAGCCTTGAGTCCTTGTGAAGCTGCAAGAGACCTAGGACTTCCCCCTCCCCACAAGTTCCATAGAAATTTTCCCCAGAGAAGGCAAGCAGCCTGGGAAAATTCTTTGTATTATAGGTGGAATACAATAAAGTAGCCAACTTCAACTCTTCATTCATGGCTTCAGTTGCTTATGCCTGACAAAAAAAAACCTATCCTAAAGAAAAAAATACTTCCTTTTGGCTTTGAGAGATGAAGGGATAAAGAGAAAAGATGTCCTGAGAATTTGAAAGAGTTTTGCAAAGTAGGTTAGCGTGAATGTAGCAACTTTTTCAAAACGTTAAAGCAGCCACATTCTTTGAAAAGCTTGTAGGATTGTTCTGCTCTCTAGCTGTCTCCATAAGGTGCATGCACCAATAATACTGGGATCAGTAATGAAGTGTCTGGGCAGACATAGAATTAGGAATAGTCTTTGAAAGCAGCCATGTCAGCCTTCCAACAAGGAATGCTTCACTTCTACTAATGCTCTTTGCAAAGCACTTCTTTAAAAATGTTGCACAGTCCTAGAAGATGGCTACAATTTAATCACAATACTTGGCAGGGAATCCCTGGAGAAATAAAAATCCATCTGCTTCCAAGAGTAGGTACTGGTAATAAAGTTAAGATATCTCTAAAGTTATGTACCATTATTTATTCTTATTCACATGTAGCCTCTAGGAGTCAAAAACAATTTGATGCTACAAAATCAATCAATGTGCAGGTATGGTTCTTAGAATTCCTTCTTGTAACAATTATTGTTTTAGACAAAAATATTTTAAGTTGACATGTATATGTCATCTTTTAGGACACAGTAAACACAAGGCAGCTATGAACTAATCAGCTACTTGCCATTTCGAGGTTCTAAATCTAAAACATCTAATATAGGATATTTCCTTGTATGTATGTACTGTAAGTAACAATTCATATACCATTTAGAAGTAGATGACCATTAGTAATCTGGTGTTCCAGAAATGTTAGAGGCAAAATAATTCTCTAGTCTCCATGAGACTGTAAACTGCATCATCTAAAACAGTTTAGTAATTGTGATTTAGAAAGCATTATATATGTTCCCATTTGCCACCATGATATGTTACATAATTGAAAACCTATTATGAAACGAAGAGCCCATTTGTTTGAGCATAACAACGCAACTATGCACCAACTGGGAAACAGCCCATTTAACTGAACATTTCAAGAACTGTTCATTAAGTTTGAACACATGAAATGTTTAATAATGAAAGTCTACATTAAGGCACGTAAATTAGAGCTGGTCACTCTGCTTAAGTTAGAGAAATGCGCTGAACTTCTCTTTTAAAAATGGAATATTCTAAATAGATGAATGTTTTTTGTTCACTTGTTTCTTTTTTTTGGAAGCAAAGCAAGCTTGCTTTATAGGGCAAAATTAAAACAGTGTAAGTAAATAGACTTTTAAATTTGGTCAACATTTAAGGCAGTTTGATATCTATTGAATTTAATGCTTGGAACTTTTCTATGCTGCCACCTTAAGCTGTTTGACTCATGCATAAACCATCTGTCAGGCCTGCAGTTATATTCCTTTTTAGGATCTTTGGCCTGCCACACTTTCTATTATTTCATTATGCTGTTTCATTAGTGTAGTTTGGGAGGGGGAATAGCAAGGAGTACAATTGTGGAATGTGTCGTTGTCATTCTTTTCTAGAAGCCAAGGTCATTTTTTGTCTCTGCACCTCTGCACCTGACCGGAACCAGCTGGGTGGAGATGCCAGCGTGGCCGAAGAAGATTGGACCATGTGATGGATTTATGGGTGTGGGTATAAGATCATGAATTTTCAACTGGGTGGAATCCCAGGAAGTTTTCAGATTTGGGATTCCAGTTTGTTGCCAACATGTCTGACTTATTAAATTGGAACATTAAGGATAGTTTTGCCTTGGACTCTGATTTAATTTTGCATGACATGTTGGCTTTGTGAGTAAAAATTGTGCAATAAATAATTGAGATATAATATACATGTTTTTATATTAAGAACATGAAAAATGTTAGGTACCATCTTCATGAAAGAAGCTAATCTGGCAATAGTGTCCGAATCTGGTGGAGGGCTTATATGCAGAAATGTTCCTGTTTATAATTATTGTATTAACAATAGTATAATTTTGCACAGAGAAACCAGTGGGAAAAGTAGAGAGGGCCAACATTGTCCTTTTGAGCTTGGAAATTTATTTAGGAAGAAAACCTCTCAAAGCTATTTCATTGTAGTGTGAGAAGAATTCTCTCAAATCAACTAATATTTGAATATTAATAGGGAATGGCTTGCCATTTCCTTCCTGTGAAATGTATGTTTTCTTACCACTCATCAAACTCAAACTCTGGTATTTCCATGCTTAAAAAGAAACAACCTATACTCTATTTCAATTTTGCAGAACAAAGAACAGATGGGAAACTCTTTTGCTCCCATACTAAAGAGAAATGTTACTAGGCCTTTATGTAGAGGAAGCAGGAGAAAAAAGATGCAATAACTTTTTTCTTATTACAAACAAGCTTTGTGCTTGATGCTTGAAACTTGCTGGAATTCTTTCATAATTCTTAGTTTAACTTTAGTATCAGGAAGTGATCAGAGAGTTTCTAGAGGCTTGTGTGTAACCCAATCTTCAATGAGAAACCTGGCATCCTGGTAGTTATCCTGCAAGTGATAACCAGGTTTATCTCTGTTAAATGCTAAAGATCATTCCAGCTGGTTAGAGGCTGCTATCTCTTGAGGTATACAGTAAATTACAATATTGCACCATTCATACAAATAAAAAAAGAGTCTATTCAAATAGATCCCTATGTCTCTATATAGGGAAAGAGATATAAATCAGGAAAAGGGTTTTGTATTCACTAATTGTCACGTCACACAACTGCTATTCTGGACAAATAGAGAGAAAGGTTGAGATTTGTACATGATAAAGTGTGATTAACCTGGATAAAATGATCATTTAGCACAGTGGTGCCCAAAGTGGGCGGTACGCCCCCTGGGGGGTGGGATGACTTAGGGGGGCACTAAGAGGCAAGGGGGGCAGCAGGGGGGCACTAAGAGGCAGGCGCAGCAGCAGGGGGGCGCTAAGACGGCAAAGAAAAAAAGATCATGTATTGTGTTGGCTGCAGAGGGTGTCGCCTCTAGGTTGGTAGCTCCTCCTTAGCTAATTCACAGATGGAAAGGAGAAATTTGCCGAGCAGAAGATGGACTGTTTAAAGCCCATCGGCGCAGGCAGAAGAACAAAATTACCCAAACCTGGAAATAGCTGTGGGTTTCCCTTTAAGCAACGTCACCACCCTCCCCTCCAATCAGTGCCTTCCTCCCAGGAGAGGGGCGCACACCGCTTCAATTAATAATAATAATAATAAATTGAATTTATTAGCCGCTCCCTTTCCAAGTAGGACTCGGGGCGGCGTACAATGGAGCATATAAAACATAGAAAATGTATAAAAAACAAATAGACATACATACATACCAAACACATATACGCATACACGGACACGGACACGGAGGAGGTAACAAATTACATCATATAGACAGTTAAAATTAGCATTAAAATACCCCAATTGTAAGAACTCAATATGTAATTAAAAATTTAACGTTTAAAAACAATTTAAAAAACAGTTAGGAGGAATAAGAGAAAAATTACGATTGAGCCAGGCCAGATAATTGAAAGAGGTGGGTCTTCAGCTGTACACGGAAGGAGCGGAGATCGGACGTAATCCTGATGTCACGGGGGAGGTCATTCCACAGGGCTGGGCCCATCACAGAGAAGGCTCTGCTCCTGGGTGTCGCCCCCCGGCACTGTTTGGCGGACGGCACCCGGAGAAGTCCCTCTCTGTGTGAGCGAATCGGTCGTAGGGATGTGTGGGGCAGGATGCGATCCTGCATGTAACTAGGCCCTATGCCATGAAGCGCTTTAAAGATCATAATCAAAACCTTGAAACGCACTCGGAAGACCACAGGAAGCCAGTGCAGCTCGCGCAGGAGAGGTGTTACAGGGGAGTATCTAGTCCTCCCCATAATCACCCGCGCGGCCGCGTTCTGGACCAACTGTAGTCTCCGAGTGCATCTCAAGGGAAGCCCCATGTAGAGAGCATTGCAGTAATCCAGGCGAGACGTCACTAGCGCATGGGTGACTGTGCGTAGGGCATCCCGGTCCAATAAGGGGCGCAATTGGCGCATCAGGCGGACCTGATGGAACGCCCCCCTTGCCATGGCTGTTACATGGTCATCCATGGACAGCCGGGCATCTAGGAGGACGCCCAAATTGCGCACCTGTTCCATGGGGGCTAGTTGGACGCCCCCAATGGCCAGAGATGGAAGCACCTGGTTGAACCGGGAGGCCGGAAGCCACAGCCACTCCGTCTTGGAAGGGTTGAGTTTTAGTCGGTTGCCATCCATCCAGACCCGTACGGCCTCCAGACACCGGGACATCATTTCGACGGCCTCATTGGGGTGGTTCGGGGTGGAAATGTATAGCTGAGTATCATCAGCATACAGATGATATCCCACCCCAAAACCACGGATGATCTCGCCCAGCGGTTTCATATATGTGTTGAACAGGAGAGGCGAGAGGCGTCTCCTGTTAATTGCCTGCCCCCCAACACTGCTGGTGTCTTAACCAACCGTCTTGGCTTGTGAAAAGGTTTTTTTTTTAAAATGGTCAGTGGGTGGGCAGATCATGCACGCCATTCTGCACTATGGACAGTGGTTAAGAAGCTCCTTGTTGCATTTCCAACATCATATTTGGTGGAACGTGGCTTCAGTGTGGTCATCCAACTTCTCTCCAAGCAAAGAAATCGATGACTTAAAACCAGACATTGGGAAACTGGTATCACTTCATCAAGCCCATCCATCACATTAATAATTTACTGAACAGTGAAGTAGTTACTAAATTTTACTGAGTTTACTAAGTTACTAGTTACTAAGGTTCTTGATAAATGTCTATCAGACTTTGAAAACCAATTTTGTTGAATTAACATTAACTAAAAAGGTTTTTAAATTGGATTTTGAATAAATGTGCAATTAATTGTTGCAGTTTTGAATTTTACTGTTACTATCTTCCTTCCATTGTGCAAACCACCCAGTCACATGACCTCCCCCAGCCACACCCACCAAGCCACGCCCACACAACTAGTAGTAAAAAAAATGAATTCCACCACTGGGTGGGGGGCACTGAGGATCAGTTTGTAGCACCAAGGGGGCGGTGGACTGAAAAAGTTTGGGAACCACTGATTTAGCACCTGCAAGTCTTACACTCTAAGCACTTATTCTTCTCTTCACCTAACACACTTCAAAACAATAATCTCTCTTGCCGCTGATCCTTAGCTTCTTATTCTTTACTGAACTAATTGTGAGATGTAATTTAGCCAAGCAAAGCTACTCAGTTTTATCGATGACTGGGGCAATCCCTTATCTCACGGGTGTCAAACTCATGGCATCATGTTGCTGTCATGTGAGGTTTCATGAGGTTTTTTCCCTTGGGATGGGCATGGCCTGCGTATGATGCATATGGCCTGCGGGCCGCCAGTTTCACACCCCTGCCTTATCTCATATTCTTCTGGTTACATTGGGATTATTAGTTTCCACTCTTACTAAAACACATTTGCATTTCTATACGCCTGCACTTTCCCTTAAAAATACTGGATTAAAAAAGTCCCTGTTCAAACAGTTTGTTGGTAACTTGTTTGGAAATCAGCTCCCCGTGAGAGGGAATGCTTTTGACTCAGATGTTGTATGGGTTGTGCAAGTCCTTCTAAACCTACAAGGCCATGTATGAAGCACTTCTTCTGAACTATTTAAGGAGCCAGATTGATGGGCTTCTGCAGCTGTTTGCACTCCTCCAGCAACAGTTCATTTAATGACCATTCAAAGTCACAATGGCACTGGAAAACGTGACTTATGGCCAGGCTTCATACTCAGGACCATTGCAGCATCCCTGTGGTCATGTGATCAAAATTCAAACACCTGCCAACTGACTCCTATTTATGATGGTTGCAGTGTCTTGGGGTCACGTGATCACCTTTTGCGACCTTCTGATGAGCAAAGTCAAACCAGATTCACTTAACGACCGTGCTACTGACTTAACAACTGCAGTGGTTCAATTAACAACTGTGACAAGAAAGGTCGTACAATGGGGGCAAAACTCACTTAACAAATGTCTCACTTAGCAACAGAAATGTTGGGGTCAACTGGGATCGTAAGTCAAGGACTAACTGTACATGGGAGAAGCTTCTGGAAAAGCCAAGAAGCCTAGTAAAAGAGGTGCTGTTTGTAAGGATTTCAGTTGTTTCATACACATTCCTGCCACATTGTGAAGAAATTCTTTCAAAGGATTTCCTCAGCCTCAGTTAATAACGAGCAATGCGTCTTGAGAATATAATTTAGGAATAGCAAACTAGTAGTGATAGCAATAGCACTTAGACTTATATACTGCTTCATAGTGCTTTTACAGCTCTCTTTAAGTGGTTTACAAGAGTCAGCATATTGCCTCCCTCAACAATTTGTGTTGTGCTCCAGCAGGATCCAGTTGAGCTGCTGATGGACTCGGATAGCGAGGGATCATTTGAGTCTGCCCTGGATGATGTGGAGGACCCTGCGTGGGGTTCAGATTCAGAGCAGGGACCAGAGGGGCTGGTTGGCCACCAGGAGGCGCCTGAGGCATGGAGCAGTGGGGAGGATCAAAGACAGTTTGTCCCTGATGCTAGCTTGAGAAGGGCTGAGAAACGTAAGCAGCAACTCCGTAGGCAGGCTCACAGAAGATGATTAAGCACAGGTGGTTGTGGATTGGCCCCTCCCAAGAGAGCTTATAGGTGAGGCGTTGGGAGGGGACATTTGCAGGAAACAACCATTCGAATTAGCAGTGAAGAAAATCCATGTGTTCTAGCCATGTCTGCTCGTTGGGACTATCTGGGTGGTTTTCTTGAACATGAGTTGTCTGGGCCCTCAGCCAAAGGATTTGTTATCTCAGCTAATTAAATAGTGGCAAACAGCCAAGCCTGTGTTCTTGTTTATTCACAGGAATGGAGGGGGGAGGGGTCAGAACAATCTGGGTCCTCATTCTACCAACCTTGGATAGAAGGCTGAGTCAACCTTGAGCCTGGTGAGATTTGAAGTGCCGAACTGCAGTTAGCAGTCAGCTGAAGTAGCCTGCAGTGCTGCACTCTAACCACTGCCCCACCTCGGCTCTATATGGATACTATATGGATAGTCCTCAGCTTATGATCCCAATTGATCCCGGCAATTCTGTTGCTAGGCAATACATTGGCAGTACATTGGTTAAGTGTATTTTGCCCTGTTTTACAACCTTTCTTGCCGCAGTTGTTAAGTGAGTCATTGCAGTTGTTAAGTTAGTAACACGGCTGTTAAGCGACTCTGGCTTCCCCATGGATTTTGCTTGTCAGAAAATGGCAAAAAGCTGACCACGTGACCTCGTGACACTGCAAATGTCATAAATAGGAGCCAGTTGCCACACGTCTGAATTTTGCTCAGATGATCATGGAGATGCTGCAATAGTCTAAGTATGAAAAACGGTCATAAGTCACTTTTTTTCCAGTGCCATTGCGACGTTGAACAGTCATTAAATGAACTGTTGTAAATCGAGGAGTACCTGTATATGATTCTCCAACAAATACCAACAATCAGGAAAAAAAAAAGTTCACCTCTTTTTAAAAGCATAAACTCTTTCATGTCCAGCGGCATATACATTGCCATTCCAGCTTCAGGGATGAAGGTCTGAAATAGCTAAATTTGGGCACTTACCAAGGCATTAATATTATTGCTGTACGGAGACCCCTGCTTGTCCTGAAAACCTTCTGCCCTGCTTCTCCCTTAGGCTCCTTTTTGTTTGCTGGCAAGAGTGAGAAGAAATACAATTTCCCTTTCCTTCATATCCCCTCTCACTAAAAAGACTCATTGCTGTTGTACTAAGCACACACATTTCTTTAAACCCAGGCAAGCTGCTCAACGTAGCCAGCTGCTTGCAAATGCAAGCTTTCCCACCCCCCTAAGGTACCTGAAATCTAAGACAAATGAAAGCATTTGGTGAAGAAAAACCCCAAAGTGCCTTCAAGTCAGCATCGAACAAGTCCCAGGGGTTTTCTCAGCAAGTTTTTCAGAAGTGGTTTGCCATTGTGCCTAGCTTGAAACATGCTGTAGGTTTTTTTAAACGCAGCCTGGAAATTTCACACAGGAAGCCCTTAATCTAACTATATAAAACTGACTCTGTGTGTGTGTGTGCATGCGTGCGTGTGCGCCAGCATAACTCTGGAATGCCTCAAGCAATTTCAACCAAACTTGGTACACAGGTGACCTGCTTTTTGGAGAAAAATACTGTGAGGGTAAGGCATCCCTAACATCCCTCAGGTACAACAGCCTGTTATGCCGCACTGCCGTACTGGCTTCTACTGTACAGCGCAGTGGAGTTGCTATGGTTCAGCTTCACAGTACTCCACAAGGGGGGCCCCTCTGGTAAGGGGGAAAACCCAACATTAGAAATTATGTTTTGTCCCCGACATTTCCCCACTATAAATAAATACCCAGGCAACGCCAGGTTATCGGTTAGTATATTATAAAGAATGGAAGACGGAAGCCTGCCACTATGATGTATTCTTTTCATTTAGGCTTCCAATAATATCTGCGAGTAGCAATAAAGCAAATGAGGGTTGTATGTTCCTCTAAGGCAGGGGTGTCCAAACTTGGGAATTTTAAGACTTGTGGACTTCAACTCCCAGAATTCCCCAGCCAGCATGGCTGGCTGGGGAATTCTGGGAGTTGAAGTCCACAAGTCTTAAAGTTCCCAAGTTTGGACACCCCTGATCTAAGGAGACCAATTCCTTTCTCAGGGTCTGGTTGCCATGAGTATATGTAAATTTTAAATTGGTTCATGAAGACAACTTCATTTGACTTTTCAAAAGAGCAATTTCTCCATGTCTTCTCTTTCTTTACACTATTTTTCAGTAAAGGGAAATCTAACAACATTGCACCAGGGTTGCAGATATGATGCTATGATCTTGTAATAGAAAGTCGGGTACCAGATACAGTTTGGGTCAGATATGGTTCTTTGTGCTAATGCAAGATTAATGGCGAGCTTAGGAACGAAGTATATAATGCAATAGAAGCCGTCAGAAACCTGGGAAATAAACCTGGGATGTCAGAAATTTCTAGACTAGAGAATAAGAGCAAAAACACCTGAGCACACTCCACGCTGTTACTTTATCGGTAGTTTTGCTGCTCCTCTTGAGTTAAACATATTTATCCCAAAATAATTCATCCTAAAAAAGGCCTAATAGCTAAATTAAATTCTATGCAGTGAAAAATCTATCGTTGTAGCCAACACCCCAGAAGACAAGCTCGGGATCCAAAAAGATCTTGACAGACTTGAACAATGGGCCCTATCCAACAAAATGAAATTTAAGACGGAGAAAAGTAAGGTTTTCCATCCAGAAAACCATCAAAAGGTTTTCCTGGGCTGGAAAAAATCAAAGGTACAAGTATAGATTAGGTGAAACCTGGCTCAAAAACAGTAACTGTGAGAGGGTCCATAGTGGGTGATTACTTAAACACGAGTCAGTAGTATGCAGCAACAGGCAAAAAAGCTAATATGATCCCTGGTTGTATAAACAGAGGCAGAGAATCAAAAATATGTGAAGTATTAGTGTCACTTTATAAAGCCTTAGTGAGATTACATTTAGAATACTGCATCCAGTTTTGGTCACCACCTTACAAAAAAGATGTTGAGACTTTGGAAAAAAAAAGTGGAAAGAAGGGCAACTAAGATGATTAAAGTCCTAGAGACTAAAACGCACGAGGGATTGTTGCAGGATTTGAGTTTGGCTAGTCTAGAGAAAAGAAGGACTGGAAGGACGCGATAGCAGTATTCCAGAATTTGAGAGGTTGCCACAAAGAGGAGGGGGTCAATTTATTTTCCAAAGCATCAGAGGGCAGGGCAAGAAACAATGGAGGGAAACTAAACAAGGAGAGAAGCAACCAGGAATTAAGGAGACACTTCCTAATAGGGAGGACAATTAAACAGTGGGACAGCATGCCTTTAGAAATTGTGGGTGCTTCATCACTGGAGGTTTTGAGGAATAGACTGGCGAGTCACTTGTCTGAAAAGGTATTGAATCTCTGCTTGAGGAGAGGGCTGGACTAGAAGAACTCCAAGGTCCCTTCCAGCTCTATTCTGATTCTGATTCATAACACAATCTCAATAATATTTGTACAGTTATTTCCTCTACCCCACGAAGCATGTGTTTTCTCCAGACAAGTCTTCTAACTGCATGAAACCCTAGTATTACAGGCCATCTAAGCTCTTAAGTACCATATCACATTTGGCAATGTAGCCGTGACCAAATTAGAAATCTCCTAAGCTCCTGCACCTTTGTCTTAAGTGGCCAACTGCTTGGTTCTAGGTGGTAGAGTGAATATGGACTCTGAATTTTATTTACTTATTAAATATATGCATTAATCTCCCTATCCAAAGCAATTCCAAATGACATGAATCCTGTTAGGCTTTATCTTGCCAGGATAAGGGATCATGAGAATAAACTGAATGTTACAGCTTCCCAACATAATCAACAATGGAATATTCGTGTGAATTGTTTCATATGTTACTGGAATTGTCTGGAATTTAAAACTTGAGGGATTTGCCAGTAACTTTACTACTTCCTTATTATGTCATAAAATTGAAGTAGAATTGTCACAGTGGTATCTACCCTTTACATCCATCATCTTTTTAATATTGCACAACATTAGGTCTCTGTTTTGATAGCACACTATATTTTGCAGCAACATTTAAAATCAAAGAAAACAACATCAATGATTTCCAAGACAATGAAGCGGACTTTTTTCTTCTTTTAATTTTGCTTATCTGTAGACACTGGGCCACCAGGATCCATTATCAGGAGACACTGTTACAGCAAAGGTATGCATGATTAAAATTTATCTTGATTGCCACAGAAAAAAGTAGACTGAGAAGATCTCCATGTAATGTTAAATAGCTCATTTGAATTCATCAAACTGCATTCTATTATCTTATGTTGGTATACTATCACTGACTCACTTATTATCTCATGCTTGGTATATTAACACGAGAGAAGCATGGATGGGAGATGTGGCTTGCTCTCTAAGACCCAAATATATATTTGTATCTTCTGTCCCCTGGGCCTCCTCAGTATAGTAGTTGGGGGAAAAGATTGATACAACATTGGGTTTTTATATTCAGGAAACATCAACTTATTAAGAACAATTCTCTAGGGTTCTTAACTACAGTCTTTATGTAAGGATAGCTGTAAGTAAATTATCTCAAAAGAAAAATAATACAAAGTGGTAATATAGTATTAGAATTGTTCTACTAAGCTATATGAAAAAGAATATCCAAATTTCCATATATAAAAAGAAGGACTGTGGAGATTAGATAGAGATTTGGACAGATACCATATTTCCCTGAAAATAAGACAGGGTCTTATTTTCTTTTGACCTCTGAAATAAGTGCTTGGCCTTATTTTGGGGGAGGTCTTATTATTTTTGAGATGTAGGAGGCAGCAAGATTGGTCACCTCATGACTGCTGCTGTGTTGCAATATTTTTGGGGAGGGCTTATTTTAGTGCATGCGTTCAGAAGCCCGGTTGGGCTTATTATCCAGGGAGGTCTTATTTTCAGGGAAACAGGGTAGAGATAGATAGATAGATTGTTAGATGGATGGATAGATAGATAGATAGATAGATAGATAGATAGATAGATAGATGATAGATGGATGGATGGATGGATGGATGGATGGATGGATGGATAGATAGATGATAGATAGATAGACCCACAGTCCCTTTCCTAGCTTGCTTTCTTTCTTTCTTTCTTTCTTTCTTTCTTTCTTTCTTTCTTTCTTTCTTTCTTTCTTTCTTTCTTTCTTTCTTCCAAGGCTGAGCAGACTTTAGATCTCATGTGAGCAAAATACTGTTCTGCTAGTTATTAAAGCAACTCAACCTCTTTCAAGACTTTATGCTAGCCTTAAACTACATAATGTTGCTTTAAGGAATCCACTAAAGTTAAGGACGAGTTAAGTTTTATGGAGATAATAGGCTTTGGCTTGGGATCTGAATTATGACCCCAAGTATATAAGTATATGGTCTAAGTTAATGCCTGTCTTCTAAGGAAGCCAGCCCAAATTTGAGAGGATGTAGATTTGCAGAAGCCTTGTTGAAAAGGATAAGAATTATTCTCTAAATATATGAGCAAGTGACTTCTTCTAATTAGAGTTTCTATGGGTATGTCATTAAAGACGTTGCTCATCTCTCTCCCCGCTCCTCCTATAACCCTCTGGGGGAAGAGGGAAGAAGCATCAGAACTCATGGGAGCATTACAAATGGAAGACATCATTGCTAATAAAATTCTGGGAACAATACACAATGTGCAGTTTGCTTGGAAGCATCCCAGAGGATGGATCTGGTCCATTATTGAAAAGTTCTACACAGGACACTGTTTTTAAAAATAAACTTTTTTAAAAAATTAATGCTTCTGTATGTATGTATGTATGTGTGTGTGTGTGTGTGTGTGTGTGTGTGTGTATGTATGTATGTATATATATGTGTGTGGGTGTGTGTGTGTGTGTGTATAGATGTGGCACGACCACAAACGCGAAGCCAAACAACAGTAAAGCAGCTCACCAGCTCAAATCCCTCTGCAACTCAGACTAACACAAGCACAACCAGGCCCCCACCCAAACAGAACACGCCCCCATCCAATCAGAGCACAGCCAAACTCCCATCCAATCAGAACACAGCCAAGCCCCCTACCAATCAGAATACACCTCCACCCAATCAGAATGCAGCCAAGCTCCCACCCAATCAGCACAAACCCCCACTGGCAGTTAAAAGGAGGAACCGGCTGAGATCTCACATTGCTCCTGGAAGCACCAAGCCGGAAGCACCAAGCCGGAAGCACCAGCCTGAAGATGATGAATGAGACTTCATCGAAACGTCGTGAAGATACTTCCAATTCTACGCGGGAGAAAACCCGAACAACCAAAGATATATATATATATATATATATATATATGTCTGTCTGTCTGTCTGTCTGTCTGTCTGTCTGTCTGTCTGTCTGTCTGTCTGTCTGTCTGTCTGTGTGTTTGTGTTACAACCCCTGGTATGCCCAAATATCAGCACAAATACAACACACACACACACACACACACACACACACATCTTTCATTAGGATACATATATATATATATACATATACATATACATATACATATACATATACATATACATATACATATACATATACATATACATGTATATGTATATGTATATGTATATGTATATGTATATGTATATATATATATATATATATATATATATATATATATGTATCCTAATGAAAGATTCTAGGAAGTCCATTCAGCTGAGGACTGTTCCAGATGATCTAGAAAACGCCTATTTATTTTATTTATTAATTTCATGAGCTACATTCACCTGCAGCCAAATCCCCCTGCAGTTCAATTGCCAGGTGGATCTGGAAAGGGTGAAATAAGGGATGTTTCTAAATTGAATGGACTTAGCAACTTTAAGCTAATTGATTTTTCTATAATGACCTGAGAACTAAACATAAAGCTTTTTGTAGGGCTGCTTGCAAATCGGTCCTCCTGACCAAAGGCACTTCAGATTATTAATTAAAAGTTTTATTTTAAACTGTCAGCTGCACCTGTATACAAGTAGTCCTTGATTTACAACCATTCATCTTGCAACTGTTTGAACTTTTCAAACTTACAACTTTTGGAAGTTGGGTACAGTTCCAAGTGGGGCGAAAGACACTGGAAACATGGAGGCTGCTTGGAAAGATGGTTTAATGGTGGACAGGACCACATTGGTTTGAAGTCCTGGGTAGCTGAACACATGGAGTGGAGTGTAAGTGTTATTTATATCTTCTCTTGGACTTTGAACGTGAGCTTCCTGTTCCTGCGGCAAGGGCATGTATCCTATTGGCTGCAGACTCCCATGTGGAATCATGTTTGTCTGACTCAAGTTTGGTTGAACCTTGCTGGGTGATATAATGAAGAGACTTGGTTGTGCCATGTTGTGAGCTCTGCTGGTAGATAATCCTATTATGTCCTTGAAGGTCATGTCTTAATCCCACCACCCTGGAATTGAGGTCTTTTGTTTTGTAGATAGGTTGGCTCAGTCTTATAGTGCACCAAATATCTGCAGGGGGCAGGGAGCTGCTCTTTGTCTTTAAAAAGCTGTATATCCTTTTCTCATCCAGGGAAATATAATATTCTGCCTTTTTAATATTTCCTAAAATATTTCATTCTTCTGGGAGGGGTGTTGAGTGCTAACTTTCTTCAACAACATTGCGAAACAGTGACCTATAGCCAATCCTTGCACTTGTGAACATCATAGCAACCCCATAGTCATGTAATCAAAATTCGGGGACTTGGTAACCAGATCTATTTATGATCCTAAGGTCATGTGATCGCTTATTTGTTACCTTCCCAGCCTTTCTTATAATAGTACCAATGTCAGGTTATGTTCTGTGGGAATGGAGGTTAATTTCTCGTTTCCTTATTTTATTTTCATACAGATTTTATTGGCTCTGTTTTGTTATATAAAATGATGGTGGGGAGATGGGGGGGGGATGAATTAACAACAGCCCCCATCCAGGGGAAAAGTTGACATGAGGGTATTTAACAGACTATTCAAATTACTCTTCCTCCACTAGTTCAACTAACAAGAAGCAAATAGAACAAGTTACATTGCAGCATTTCAAAGTTCTTGTTTTGAAGTTCTTATGTTGGTTTAAAGCTGGATTGACCTGACTTATAGTTGGATTATTTTACATAAATATAAACCACCTGGAGTGTTTATTACAAACAGGAAAATGGGGGTATAAATGTAAAAATAAATGAAGTGTGGTAGAGTAACATCCAGAACAACAGTGAAGCTGTGCCTGCTGAGGCTGAAATGATAAGGGCATTTTTGTTGCAAAAATTGGTTCTGAGAAACGGAAGCAAGAGGGGGAAAACACATAAAGAAATGGAAATATTTCTCATTCTGCTGCTTCTTCAGAACAAAGCTGAGTGAGCTAATCAGGGTAATTGCAAGAAAAATAGTAATGTATAGCTAACAAAATTATGGATAATCTTCTTCTGAGAAGAAAAGTCACTTAGCTAAAGTGAAATCAAGCCAGTTGGTGCTTTTGGCTTCGTGGCTTTGACAATATAAGAAGACAGATATTTGCAGAAAGATTCTCACCAGCTGCTATTTTCACGGCCTCCTTCCTACAATAGGTTTTTTTTTTTGGGGGGGAGGAAGGGAGTCATCCAAGAGTCCAGTGATTTTATTGATTGCCTAATCAGAATGGAGTGTGAGCTCTGTGCTATAAAGCAATGTGAGAACACAGCACAAATCAATTACGGTATATGATTATTATACATTCTCCACTCCCCTAATCAATGCCTTTTACCAACAGCACCTCCCTTTAATTCTGTGACATTCAGATACAAGATAATTATCTTCAAGGATGGGAATTCTATGGATGAAAGGAATTTTCCAAACTTTTTGCCAGTTTCACCTCTTTAGCATGCTCTATAATAAACCATCTCCAATTTCTTGGTAATTGTCCACTGTTTTCCAGATACACTCTCACACACGCCTCCAACTGAGAGGTTTATAATATCAGAAAGCTAGAATGGGAGCTGTGTCATTTGCTAATTCACACACACAATCAATGCGACCACTCAAATTTCACCCAATGGTAACAACCCACTAGAACATTATCATCTGGGGAAGAATTATATTTCTTTCAGATATAGAATATAGTTGCTCAATTTAAATGCTAGGAGAATGATTATGCTGTGAGTATAATGGAGACAAAGCCCCATGGACGGCTCTGAATGCAATGGTGAATGATTGTGGATCAGGAAAGAAACAAAAGCATCATAAAAGTTCTGCATTGATGGGGCCTCTCTAATCCACTGTTTTCCAGCTGTGGCAACTTCCAACTGTGTGGACTTCATTCCCAAAATACTCATCAATGGGCATGCTGATCAGTAGTGTAGCTACAGGCTTTCCATTTCTTATGGGTATTTTATGTTCATGCAAAGAGAAACATAAATAAATTTGAGCTAAGCCACCAAGGAACCAACAGTGGGGTCACATACTGAATCTGTTTTTTGTCTTGAAACAGTGGCAATCTGGGTTAGAATTTGGAGATATTTCTATTTGTGCCTTGTCATGGGTAAATCAATAAAGAGTGATTTAAATCAATAAAGATTTAAAGTTTTCTGTACCTTGCTCCTTGCTCCTTGCTCCCTGCTATGGGGAGGAAGGGCCCATTTGTTTGGTTTGCCCCTGATGCCTGATAGTCTAATTAGTTTTCAAAGGGTGCTTAGGGAAGTTCCTAAGTGAAGATGGATAGTTTGACTAAGGTCTTAGGCATCTTTCAGAATGAAAGAAGGTCAAAGGTCCTAGATTGGATTGTACCTGCATGGCATCTCTCTACAAGTGGATCTTAGAGTCAGGGGTGGGCTGCTACGGGTTCGCACGGGTTCAGGAGAAACTCTAGCTAAGAATCTGCCCAGTTCAGAGAACCCATAAATCCCATCCCTGGCTGGCTGCACCCACACTGCCCCTCCCCTCCCACTCCTCTCAGGAGTCCCCACACGGCTTGTTTGGGATGGCAGCTAAGTACAGGGCCCACATGGAGGCTCGGGGAGGGTGAAAAATGGGCCTTCTGGAAGTTCTGTAAGGCTGGAAATGGGCCTGTTTCCTCCATGGGAGGCCATTTTCATCCTTGAGGAAAGCCTCTGGAGCCCAGGAAGGGTGAAAATGCCCCCCCCCGGCATGGTGCAGGAGGCCGAGTAGGCCACACCCACCATGGCCATGGCCACCCAGCAACTGGGAAGAGAACCCTTTGCAAAAAATGTTGAAGCCCACCCCTGCTTAGAGGGTCCCCTGTTTTTAAAGGAACTTTGGGAACTGAAGTGGTAGAAGAAAAGCTAAAATACTGCTGGAAGAAGATGAAGAATGAAGCTGATTGAACATGGGTAAGACTCTTTAAGGTTTACGGCATGGCAAAAAGTGGGGCAAAACCTACTTTTTCAGGTTATATTGCATTGGGTTATCGCTGGATGATGGTCCTCTTTCGATGACCCACCCCTCTAAAAAAGGGATGGTCAGAAAGCCATCTGAAAGACTTTGTGAATATTACGTGAAAATTTTACTCCAGCTGCACAGGTTTCATTGAGTTGAGTGAGGTTCACTATTGCATGATTATCTGGAAGGAGTTTGAGTCTATTGGCCCACAAAAGTAGACAGAGTCCTTGAGTTCTTTTGTGGAGCCACCAGCAGATTAGGCCCATTTCTTCCCAGCTGTTCAAGGTTTTTGGAAAGTGACATGTCAATGTTAATCTCCTTTTTGAGAAAGAGAGTACTTCCAACTATACTTAAGGAAGAGGAAGTCTGCCCATCCTCAAGAAACATTTGATAGGCTCAATGGAACTGGATGTGTTTTGAACCACCTTCATTTTTCTATTTTGGAGTGAAGCTGGTTGAGCTGCAGCTTCAGAGAATTCGGGAGGAAGCAGATTATGTGTATCCCTCCGAATCAGTTTAAGGCCTAGGCTAAGGCATGACAAAATTTTCAACTTTCAATTTCCAAACATTAGGGGTGCTCAAAAGCTGTGACATGCCTTGGGGATTGTAAAGCTTGGTAAGAAGCTACAGAAATATAACTTTTTAATTTTGTTTGTTTCATCATGCTTCTAGATGACCTATGGTGGGATTGGGATTGAAGCAGCCTTTCCTTGTTTTATTGGTGGCCTTCAAGATCACCAAAGCTCTGACCAAGTATGTTAGATCGGGTAATGGAAAGGCACACTCAGGCTAAAGGCAACAATAGCTCTTTATTGTAACAGAACAAGTATGTACAATCCAGCGAAGGTTCAGTCTGACAGCAGCCCTTTTATAGGGAGCTGTCAGATCCTTCGACCAATGAGATTAAACCTCTGTTCCTGCCGGAACAGAAGACCTTGGTGGAAACCATTATAACAGTTGCTAGTATGTAACAAAGTGCTTATGCTAGCAAACTCTTCACCCCTGCTTTGTGAAGTGCTTCAAGGCTCAATTTTCTCCTCCCTTTTGTTGAACATCTAGAATCTAGATGAAGCTAATGGGTAAACTCATTAGCTGGCATGTTGATGGCAGTCAGTTAATACATTTTAATGCCTGGCTAGTCTATCAATATATGGAGGTTGTGGGGGATCTGTATAGGGGATAGTAGGCTCACATTCAATCCTAGCCAGGCCAAATGACTGTGGACTTGGGTATCTAAATTCAGAGAGTTTTCGTCTTAGTTATGGATAGTGTTGCACTACTTTAGACAAATACCATGCTCGATTTGGGATTCCTCCTGACTCACAGCTCCTGTTGGAAGAGCCGGTTCCAGCTGAGGTACAAATTCATTTTGTGGACCAGATGCACCAATTCCTAACCAGGAAAATTACTCGTAGTCATTTGTGACCTGGCCACTTCTTGGGATTACGGCAATGCATTCTGCATGGGACTATTCTTGAGGATTACTTGGAAGCTATAGCTAGTCTATTTGCATGCATAGTTAGAGATGCATCTGGGTTCACCAATGTAATACTTCTGTTTTGTGAGCTACATTGGTTATCAATAAGCTTCTGGGTGCATTGAAGCTGCTAGTAATCACTTATAAGCCCTTCATGGCACATGGTCTGTTTATTTGTAGGGTCATCTCATTCTGAGCACTTCTCTCCTCCCAGTAAAATCTGCCATGGTAAGCATGCTCATGGTAAGTTGCTCATTTTGGAGCAACTTCAGCAAAATAATAATAATAATAAGGAGCACATTTTTTGTACCATTGCATGAACAGTTCATCTGAGGATTGGGATGGACAACAATTTCAGCTATGCCATTTGGGGGTCTCTTAAAAGTGGCAACTTATTTGCTTTTCATTGCCTGTGTTGGTAATACAACAGTGCAATTCTGCAAACCAGCACTGGAAAGATAGGTAGGATTTATATAAGAAATCCCTGAGAAACTATCACAGTGTAGAAACAAATTTGCAAGTTATGTGGAAACACACTTCTATTATATCAAACATTTACTGAATGAAAGCATTGTTTTGGTTCTATGGTAATGATTCAACTTACCTTCAACTTATTGAAAAGATAAAGATTTTAAAATCACCAACTGATAATTTCGCAGTATATCTAACAGCATATCAACAGCACAAACTCTTACTGTTTTATGTGTATTTATATATACAAAGAGGTAAAAGTTGAATAATTTTGATACTGTATTTCTCCTGTTTTTCCAAAGAAATATACTTTGTAGTTTTTCCATAAAAAGAAAGATATCTGGGATGTTATCTTTGCAAAAGCTACATGATCTTTCATTGTAAATATAGAAATAATTTGAATTTGCCAGTCATATATTTTGAAAAAGGTGACTTTTAAGACACCAACTTTAAAAACAAAGTTAATATGCTGTTTTGACTATTGTGGTAGGAAAAATGTATATCATGATCGTTTAATTCAGAATTATAAAGAATGGATAGGCATTATAAGGTTAGAGAAGCAAGTAAAAAGCAAATTTTGTTTGTTTGATTTGTTCTAATCAGCATCAGCTTGACAGCTTGCTATGACATTCACTGAGCTGAAAAGTTTGTTACCATTGACAATTCCAAATAAGAACAATTTCTTATTCCTCTATGTTTTTTCGCCCATACTTCTAAAGGGAAAGCTATTTTGTTTTTTTCACCCCATCTCTTTATGACTTTCAAATATTTTGGACAGAGTACTTTTAAAACGATTCACATCTGTGAATAATTGGTTATCTTTCAGTGCTACAAGCAATTATTATTACAGCCTTGAGCAAAACTCCAAGATAAAATTCCCAGGTGAACAGATACTTATTGAATAACCCTTTTGACATATTGGCACATAAACAAAATTTGATGTGAAATTGATCTAGATGGTTAAAAACAAGACACCAGCCAGTTACTAACAATTGTATCTCTGTGGGAGGGTCAAAACAAACGATTATTTTCAGTTGTATAAAATATGAAGCTAAATAGGTCTGACTTTTAAAAAAGTAGAAAAAGAAGCCTCCATTTCTTGCTTTCTGAACCCCTCCCCCTATTTCTTTCCTTTTATAATATTGGTGTCAATGCCTAAGGCATTTCCATGACTACTATCAACTTGAGAAGGGGGAAGAAATGCCATGCATACTTTTGGCCAGAGTAAAAGTCTCATATTTCGGTACTGGGATGCGAATGCACATGTCCAGAACCCTGCCATAATGTGTGACATAAAGTGTGATTTAGTTTCAGCTACACAGAAGTCCGTGCCAAGATGTTAGTCCTAATAAATGAATGGTTTTCTTTTAACCTTGTCTCGTGGCTCGTAAATTAATTAGGGCAACTCTTGGAAACTTCACAGGTTGCAGGAATTGGGTATGTCTACTTTAATGAAAAGAAGGCCTGGGGGGGGGGACATGGTGGCAGTGTTCCAATATTTGAGGGGCTCCTATAAGGACAAGGGGGGGAAGAAATTGGGCAAAAGCCATGTCTAATGTGAGGAAATGGTTTCAGGAAGTGAGATGTGCAAATACATAGACAAAAACCTAGCAAGGGGGTTCATTGAGCCAGCCAAGCCACGGGTCACGGCACCAGTCCTCTTTAAAGAAAAAAAAAAGATGGAACCATGAGATTGTGTGTGGACTTTGAGGGATAAATGGGGTGTGTGTACACAACCTATACCCCCTCCCCCTCATGAAGGATATGCTATCTCATCTGGCCAAGGGAAACGTCCCCACCAAACTAGACCTCAGAGAAGCATACTACCAAGTACGAATCAGAGAGGGAGATGAGTGGAAAACAGCATTCAACTGCCCCCTAGGGAGCTTTCAATTCAAAGTGATGCCTTTTGGACTTCAGGGGCCCCCAGCGGTATTCATGCAGTTAATAAATGAGGTGTTGCATGAGCACCTCTACAAGGGGGTCCTCATCTACCTAGATGACATCCTTATCTACACGGAGACCATGGACAACCATGTACCCCTGGTCCGCCAAGTATTGGAGAAACTTCTGGCAGCCAACCTGTACATCAAGGTATCAAAATGCGAATTCCACCGTGCACGGTTAGACTACCTGGGTTACCGAGTGTCAAATGAGGGAATAGAGATGGACCCAGCAAAAGAGCAAGCTGTCCTAAGCTGGCATCCCCCTCGCACCCTCAGACAGCTACAAAGCTTCCTAGGGTTCGCAAACTTCTACAGGCAATTCATCCCCTCCTTTGCAAAGATTGCCAAACCCCTGACAGACCTCCTGAAGACAGGGAGCCCAGGAACGAAACCTCATCCGGGACAACCCCTACTATGGGACCTAACTTGCCAAGAGGCGTTTGAGACACTAAAATAAATGTTTGCAAAGGAGTCAGTGCTGAAGCATCCTGACCTCGAGTAACCTTTCGTGATCCAGGCAGACGCCAGCGATGTGGCAGTGGGAGCGGTGCTACTCCAAAGAAATAACCAAGGAAACTTACAACCCTGTGCCTGCACCTCCCGCAAGCTCACAGACACAGAGAGACGATGGGCCGGGCCGCATGGGAAAAGGAGGCTTTCACAGTGAGATGGGCACTGCTAACCTGGAGACACCTGTTGGAAGGGGGCCAGAAACCGTTCAAAGTCCAGACCAATCACAAAAATCTAGAGGTGCTTAGGACCCCACGGAAGCTATCACCCAACAAGTCCAATACTTCAACCGTTTTGATTTTGTTCTAAAGCACATTCCATGGGGGAGGAATTTTCTAGCTGACGGCCTCTCCCGCATGCCTCACTACAAATGTGAACGGGAGCACGTAGTGGATGCCATTATTCCCTCTACCGAAACCGCTGCCCAAGTGACCACCAGATGGCAATGCCATGACCAGCAAGACCAACTTGCAAGTGACCTAACCACGAGGCTCAATACTGAACTGCTAGCAGACCCCTGGTTCCAAACCAACCAACACAAAACTCTACATCACAGAATCCCTATGTACCCTAGTTCTCCAGAGGAGTCATGATGCCAAACCAGCAGGCCACTTTGGGTTCCTAAAGACTTTACACTTAGCCCGGAGGCAATTCTGGTGGCCTGGCTTGAAGAAAGATGTAGATAGTTACGTGAAAAGTTGTACCATTTGCGCCACAATGAAGAGACGAGCAGGAAAACCCCGTGGACTACTGCAAACAGTAGCAGAGCCAACGAGGCCGTGGGAGATCGCAATGGACTTTATAGTAGAGTTGCCAAAAAGTGGGGGAAACACAGTGATTTGGACTGTAATAGACCTGTTCTCCAAACAGGCACACTTCATACCCTGTAGCGGACTACCCTTGGCTCACAAACTAGCTAAACTGTTCTTGAAGCATATCTACCGACTGCATGGAGTACCTCGAAGAATTATCTCAGACAGAGGGGTCCAGTTCACGGCTAAGTTCTGGAGGGAGTTCCTGCAGTCCATTAGATCATCTCAGGGTCTTAGTTCAGCTTTTCATCCAAGCACCAATGGAGCAGCAGAGAGACTGAACACCATGGTAGAGCAGTACCTGAGGTGTTACGTGAACTATCAGCAGTCCAATTGGGCAGACCTTTTATCTTTTGCTGAGGTCGCATACAATAATGGTGTCCACAGTAGTACAGGACTCACACCATTCAAAATAGTGAGCGGTATGGACTTTGTCCCAATGCCTGAGTATCCAAGGGATCCCTCCTCCTCTGTCAGCTTGGCTGACTGGATGTCGATACTGAAAGCGACCTGGGAAAATGTCAAAAAGGCACTGGCTAAAGCAGCACAAGCCTATAAGAAACAAGCAAACAAACACCAGGCTCCACAACGGCCATTCCGGGTGGGAGAGAAGGTTTATCTCTCCACAAAATATTTGAGATTAAAACTGCCTAGCAAGAAACGGGGGCCAAAGTTTATGGGACCATTCCTCCTAGTAAAGATCATCAACCCAGTCACAGTGCAATTGAAACTGCCTCGATTGTTGGGGAAGATACACCCAGCATTCCATAGCAGCCTCTTAAAACCCGTGATTGGATCCACTCTGAGACCACTACCCTGGGAGCCCCCGGGTCCTATGGTCATAGGGGGCCAAACCCATTATGAAGTTCAGCATATCCTTGATTCAAGGTACTTAATCAAATGGAAGGGCTACCCCTTGTCAGAGGCATCTTGGGTGAAAAGTAGAAATATCCAGGCTGATCGCCTTATAGCAAAAGTCCATGCAGAAAATCCAAGCAAGCCTGGGGGAGGGACACATCCCTAAGTTATACACGTGTACTCAAATTGCTTTGTTTTATACAGGTCGCTTTCAGGAAGTGAGGGGAACTGGATGTCAATGCCTAAGGTGTTTCCATGACTACTATCAACTTGAGAAGGGGGGGGAATGCCATGCATACTTTTGGAGTAAAAGTCTCATATTTCTGTACTGGGATGTGAATGCCCATGTCCAGAACCCTGCCATAACGTCCTGTTGGAGAATTTGATTGATGACCTCAGCCAGAGGGGAGGGGGCACAGAGGTAAAGGTCAGACGACATTAAGTGAGATTTAGTTTCAGCTACACAGAAGCCCGTGCCAAGATGTTAGTCCTAATAAATGAATGGGGTTTTTTTTGAACCTTGTCTCGGGGCTCATAAATTAATTAGGGCAACTCTTGGAAACTTCACAATTGGTGCATTTGCCATCAGGACATCTGATAGACTGGTTCTAATCAAACAAACATGCATTAGATTGAAAAAATTAGCAATCTCCAAGATTTTAGGGTGTATGTGCATGTATATATACATGCACATACATGCACATACATGTATGTATGCACACATACATAGATATTTCAAATATTTCATTTGTCCTCACAACAATAATCTGAGGCGATTGAATTGAAAGCATGCGGTTGATCCAGGTTACTCAGGCAGTTTCCATTAGCCAGGGGTTAGCTTGAATTTATTTACTTATTTATTTAGTTGTACAAGATAATGGTATAAGTATAACCATGGACATGAACACAGGAAATGGGTACGAATAAACGGGGACAATAGGATAGGGATGGTAGGCATGCTGGTGTGCTTATGCACGCCCCCTACAGACCTCTTAGGAAAAGGGTGAGGTCCACACTAGACAGTTTAAGGTTAAAGTTATGGGGGTTTGAGGATGTAACAATAGAGTCAGGTAGTGCGTTCCAGGCATTAACCACTCTGTTGCTGAAGTCATAAATTCTGCAATCGAGTTTGGAGTGGTTTACCTTGAGTTTGTATCTATTGTTTGCCCGTGTATTATTACGGTTGAAGCTGAAGTAATCATTGACAGGTAGGACATTGTAGTAGACAATTTCATGTACTACACTTAGGTCAGACCTTAAGTGGTGTAGTTCTAGGTTCTCCAAGCCCAAAATGTCAAGCCTGGTGGCATAAAGTATTCTATTGTGAGCAGAGGAGAGGAGTGAAATACCTCTGGACTCACTTGATTGTATTAAAGTCTGATATAAAGTGTGGATTCCAGGCAGACGAGCTGTATTCAAGAATTGGTCTGGCAAAAGCTTTGTATGCTCTAGTTTGCAGTACAATGTTACCGGAGAAGAAGCTTCACAAAATTAGGTTACAACTCTTAATGCCTTTTTGGCAATGCTATTACAATGAGCTCTGGGGCTTAGATCATTTGAGATGAATACTCCTAGGTTTTCGACTCAGTGAGGGTTGTCTACGAGGTCGTATCCGCCGAGCTTGTATTTGGTGTTGTGATTTTTGTGATTTTTTTTGTTGCCAATATGGGTCTCCCCATTCTAGTCCAAAACCAGAACCCATTTCCCAACTATAGTTTTGAGAAAATATTCTGGTCTTGTCACAGTAAAGCAGAAAATGCATACCACTTCCTTTAAGAAAAGTTAGAACTGGCCCAGGAACAGAACAGAAAGGGAAAATGGAGGCAGAAGAACAAAAGGCTCTTTAAAAGAGGCACTAATTCAAGAAATACAGAAAGAACAGATAGAGGGAAGTAAGAGTTTTTTTTAAAAAGGAGTCTGGAATAAGAAGAGCTGCACCTCGTACCCTGAGAGTCCGAGTTTTAATAAGTAAATGTGGGATAGTGTAAGTACTATCCTGGCTTTTAAGCAGGTAAGTCAAGGTTTAAATCTCCATTTCAGTAGGTTCAGTAAGATGGGTCTGTCTCCCCCCCCCCCCAGCTCAACTACCTTCCATGGATTGTGACAATAAAAATAAGGGAGATCCCCAACTAAGCCATCTTAAGCTCTCTGAGCAAAGACAGGATATAAATGCAATAAATGCATTATACTGTAACTATAAAAGGCAGCAGATTGGAGGGAAGAGGGATTTACTTTCAATCTTGTTTCCAAAAGGGTTAGTAACCATGGCACAGCAATGAATCCAAATGTATCTTTCTCAAAAACACACCACCTGTTTTGATAGGGTGTGTGTGTGTGTGTGTGTGTGTTTTCCTCAAGGGGAGCCCAATCGTTCTCCAAATATATAAAAACTTTAAAGGATTTTTTTTTATTCAGGAGCTTTTTTTAAACTCCTCTTTCTGGTGGAAGATGTTTCATAGTCACAAATGCATAATTATTAAATATGAACATTCTTTGGTTGGCTTCATATAACATGTTTGGCTTATCCCATTTTCTGTGTTTGAGAAATACACTGAGTCACAAATGAACTAAACAGCTTGGATTCATACAACTTGCTGAGTTATTTTTTTTAAAAAAAAGGACGGGGACTAAAGCTAAAACTAACACAGCATAGAAAATAGTATTAATCCAGTCTTAACTTTGAAGGTACACATGTTTGCAATTCAGTGAAACAATATGTATAGGAATATTACGAGAGTAACCTGTGTATGTTTGTGTAAATAACATACAAAAATGAATTGCATTAAAATGGCTTGGAAAGAAAACCCCACATTTAGCCACACTGCAAACAAAATGGGATATGTTTGGAGAATTGTGCAAAACAATGAATTTATGAATAGAAAAATGAGAGTGCTGTAGAAACCAAAATGACCTGATTTGTCCTCCCTTGTTATTTGTGGTATCATTAGACAGCTACCCACAACCAATGGATAGTGCTGCCTTTTGCCTATTTCCGTCCCCTGTAATATCTCTTTTCCTCTTTTTAAAAAACTTAATAGACTCTTTATCTTAGAAGATAAAGGGCAATATTTTGGGGAAACAAAATATTGTTCCTTGCCGGGAATGGGGACAGAAATACACACCCTCTCACATACAAAGTAGATCAGATTAGAAAACTGACTTCAACAGAATATTAGAAGTATACTTTATTGAGATAGAATATAAAAACAATTTTTTTCCAGTTTGATTATACTTTACCTCTTTTTCCTCTCTCTTCTCTTCCCTCTTATACTCCAGTGACGTGCATCCAGACCTACCTAAATCTCTTCTCAGTACTATCTTGTTTCCCATAATTTAAGGAATGTTTCAGCCCTCCTAGCTTATGTGATGGCTGAATGGTACTACAGTATGTAATGTAATGGTTCCAGTCTATTTCCCATGAAGTCATCTACCTGATTCTGTACACCATGGCGTAAAGAAAGTGAAGATGAGTCACTGTCATCCATGGAAGGGGGGTAGCTACCCAAGGTAAGCTTGCAACAATCTTCACCTGCAGAGTTGTTTTAGATTAGGGATTGTCAGACTGCTCTTGACCACAGCTGTACATTCAAGTGAGATTGCAGTGTAGGCCTGGAGTGTGGTCAGATGACTCAGACCACACTTAAAATGAAGGAGAAAACTGGTGCCTCCTTGTCTTCATCATTCAGTTCCTTCATGTTGATCAACTCTGGAAATCATGGCAGAAACTGTGGATTTCTGAAGGGATATTTGTGGAATCTACTGTATTTATCGGTTAACTGCTTCCTCTAACCTTAGTTGGCATCTAGGCAATTGCAGCTCTTGGAATTAAAAGTACTTTTAGGATTGTTAATGCAATCATACGTATTAGTGTCACATTAGTTATGTGACATTTCAGTACTACTGTTATTTTGGGACTGACCTATGAAACGATGGGGAAAAAATATGCAGACATTGCAGAACTATCATTTTCATTTCAACCAAATGACAGCCAGAAAACCCTAACATTTAGAAATGCCCAGGAAAAATTACCCTTTTTTAGAAAATTGCACGCACAATTGTAACTTCTGTTCGTGTCACAAACTGTATAATATTTTTACATTTATAATTTATCCTTGGTCAACACACACACACCATTAACTTATTTCAATTTGAATTACCCACCCACAACTTCTGAAGGTAAACTGTCCCACTCGTTAATTGTCCTCACTGTTGGGAAGTTTCTCCTTAATTCCAGGTTGCTTCTCTGTTTAATTAGCTTCCATCCATTATTTCTTATCGTGCCCTCTGGTGCTTTGGAAAATAAATTGACCTCTTCCTTTTTGTGGCAGCCTCTCAAATACTGGAATACAGCTATCATGTCCCCCCTAGTCCTTCTTTTCTCTAGACTAGCCAAACCCAAATCCTGCAACCGTTCTTCATGTGTTTTCATGAATGATGTCATTTGGGTTTTTTTTTGTGGCTTCAACTCTTCTTGTTCTCTCTCTCACTCCTCCTATCATCAAACTGTCAACTTCTCCTTTAGCACTGTGATTTATAAACAACCTCTTATACTGTTATATTCATGACTGAATCTAGACATGTAATCAGAGGTGGTACTCAGTCGGTTCGAACCGGTTCAGGTAAACTGGTAGCTCCCCTGCTCTATGCAGTCTTATTTAGCCACATTTTTGAGGCTGGACTCATGCGTGAAGGCACACATGCAAGCAAAGCACATGCACAGAAGGCTGGGCACATGCACGGAAAGTATGTGCACAAAGCGAGCATGTATGCACGGGGTGAACCAGTGGTAAAAATAAGTGAAACCCACCGCTGCATGGAATCAAAACAACGTATGAAGTTTCCTTACCGAAGGCAGAACAAATGTATCACCTCTGACTTATGTGGGCTTTCCTACTTCTCAGCTGATTTGGAAACCTGAGACATGTGGCGCAAAGACCCTTGTAACTAGTCTTGAATATTCCTTGGTGGGAAAACAGGGAGTAGAATCAATATATTTTCATAAGACAAGGGCAATGCAAAATTAGAACAAAGCCCGATGCGCCTTGTTAGCTTTGTGTGGCATAAATTATTCCACGGAGACTTGAAAAATTTATCTGGAAAAACAAAGAATATCCAGGGAGTCAATGAAGACATTACATATTCAAACATTTCTTGATTGTAAACATTTAAATCTGCATACTTAAATGTCAGTGAAATTTGACATACCATTCTCTGGTGGCTGCAATCAGTACAGTGGCTTGTCAGTTCATATTGCAGCTGCTTGACTGTCACTTCTGGGCTAGTGGTAGCTTGTACGCATCTCAGATTGTACAATGCAAAAAAAAAAAAAAACCAGCAAACAAAAACAATGAAGAAGAATTGTTTTTTTGCCTAATTCTAATGATGGTCATAGAACCCAGAGTATTGTTTCAAACTTTGCAGTGCTGAAAAGAATTATGGGTCACATTAGATATGCGAAACGACAATAATTGATCTTTAGTTTTTATTGTCATTGTCATGGTTGCTATTGTCTGTATTTTCTATTTTGTTGGTATTGAGATGGCCTATATAGTATTATTGTCCTTTTTGGTACTAGGGTCCTGCACCACAGATAATCCAATGAGAAAGAATAACAGAAGTAGAAAGTAGAAAATGAGCTTTCAGCATCAGAAGAGCCAGTGATGCAACAAAAATTAGGCATTTGAGACAGCATTAAGGTTTCTTGTTGGGAGTCACATTTGAAATAACTGAATTCCTCTTAAAAATATATGAAAGTATAAAAGCCATGGTTTCTTCATAGTAGCAGAATTCTTCAATGTGCCTTAATGTGTGGAGAAAACAATGAAAGGTTCATTGTTTAGAGTTTGGAAAGTAATTATAGCCACATTTGGCGAAACAAGGTTACAATCTGACATGCAATATGGGAATTTGCTTTTCTGAATGTTGTGTCATAACTCAATAACTCGAAGTCGAGACTCAAAGGGATTGTGTGAGAATAAATTAAGTTATGTCTTAAAACAGAAAAAAAGATGGACAGAGGGAACATTAATTTCCACCTGCTTGTTTGTTACTTTCTGAATGTGTTAGGGTCTGTTTGTAACTAAAGATCATATAATGTCTCTTCTCATCATCTTATCTTATAAGCCGGTGATAGTGAACCTATGGCATGCATGCAACACGGGAGCTGTCACCCCAATTCAGCTCTACCATGCATGTGCGCATGCCTCCCACCGGCTAGCTGTTTTTCAGGTCTCTGCTGCCCATGCGTGGGAATGGGGTGCATGCAGAGATGCATGTGCATGCAGATGATGCGCACATGTGCACAGGTGGCAGGGGGCATTTGTGGGGGTCATGTGCATGTGGGGGGGGTGGGGCGTGTGGGAAGGGGATCATGCACGCATTGCATTATGGGTTTTGGAAAGGTGTGACAAAAAGGTTAGCCATCCCTGTTAGAATCCATTCTTATTACATCAACGCTTTGGATGGTGTGTGGATAGTTTCCTTTTCTTCTTTTCCCTTTCCTTTTCCTTTCCTTTCTTTTCCTTTCCGCCTGATTATTATTGAGTTGAATCAAGGCTTAGTCCCACTTAAAAGCAGTTCCACTGAAAGCATGATGAAGCTGAGGTTATGAGTAATTTAATAAAAATGAATTTAATCAGTATGAAAAAAAAATCAAGGTACAGCCCTTGGTTTCTATTATCAATGTTTTGCAGACTATTGGGTTGTTTAGGGAAAGATGCTTACAATTCATACCATCTTAAAACAACTACAGAAGATCTCCTGTTAGTTGCAAAGAAGCTCCATCAACTGTGGTGATTTCTGAGCTGCTGCTACTGTACGTCACTGTTTTCTATTTATTTGTTACATCAATGATTTCAGCTCCCTGTGCTTGAAACGACTGAAGTGGCTCCCAACAGGGGGAATTAGCTTTTGACAGTCAGTGAAATTTGAGCAGCGAAGATCAGCACTGCTTTCGTGCACTGTGTCAGAATTGTCTGTTGTGCCTTGCCAACCACCAGCAGAGCTGGTGGGAGACTCGGACAATGAAGAGGTTGGGTAGGAACTTGGGCCAGTATAATGTTAAGATGACTGCATGAACTCACTAAAAGTTCACCTCGACTTGAACCTTGAGCTCCTGACTTCAATCAATTAATCAGAATAGAGCTGGGAGGGACCATGGAGGTCTTCTAGTCCAAGCTTAAGCAGGAGACCTTATACCAGTGATGGCGAACCTTTTCCGCACTGAGTATCCAAACCTGAACGCACATGCATGTACATGCGCCGGAGTGTCGTAAACCTGAAGACTAGTTGGCTGTCTTTGGGTTTTTGGCACATGCATGTATGCCGGCCAGCTGTTCTTTGTGTGTGCCTGAGCACCAAAAATCTGAAGACCAGCTAGTCAGTGCGTGCATGTCTCTTTTTTGGCTGTTTTTCAGGCCGTTTTTGGCCTGAATGTGATTATAATAGTCTTGTGATGGCAAACCTATGGAACGCATAGGTGGCACGCAGACCTCTCTCTTTAGGCATGGGCACTGTCACCAGCTGCTCTTCTGGTTTTCAGCATCCCCACTGGTCTTCACAGGTGCCAGAGTGCCGGAAAATGGCCCAAAACAATGCCCCCAAAATGGCTGAAAAACAGCCTGGAAATGGTCCCAAAAGACCCCCAAAATGCCTTGGTTTGGGGCATTTTTCAGGCTGTTTTCAAGCCATTTTCTGGCACTCCAGCACCCAAAAAGACCAGCTGGCATGCTGGAAACCAGAAGAGTAGTTGGCGATGGCGCACGTGCCCACTGAGAGGGCTCTGCGTGCCTTCTCTGGCACACGTGCCATAGATTCCCCATCATGGCCCTATACCATTTTAGACAGGTGGTTGTCTTTACTTTAAAACCTTCATTGATGAAGCAACTAAAACCTGAGAAGGCAAGCTGTTCCACTGGTTAATTGTTCTCACTGTTAGGAAGTTTCTCCTTAATTCCAGATTGCGTCTCTCCTTAATTAGTTCCCATCCATTGTTTCTTGTCCTGCCCTCTGGTGCTTTGGAAAACAAGTTGACCCCTCTTCTTTATGCCAACCCCTCAAATAGTGGAATATTGCTATCATGTCCCTTTATTTCTCTAGACTGGCCATACTCAATTCCTGCAACTGTTCTTCATATGTTTTTGTCTCCAGCCTTTAATCATCTTCGTTGCTATTCTTTGCACTTTTTCCAAAGTTTCAATGCCATTTTTAAAATGTGGTGACCAAAACTGGATGCAGTATTCCAGATGTGGTCATACCAATGATTTATAAAGTGGTACTAATACTTCACATGACTTTGATTCTATAACTTTGTTTATGCAACCAAGGATTGTAATAATTTTTTTGGTTGCTGCCACACACTGCTGGCTCATGTTTAAGTGATTGCCTACTACAACTCCAAGGTTCCTTTCACAGTTACCATTTTTGAGCCAGGTTTTTCCTCTTCTGTACTTGTACCTTTGCGTTTCCATCCTAGATGTAAAATCTTGCTTTTCTCCACATTATATTTCATGCTGTTGGCTAGGGTCCATTGTTCAAGTATGTCAAGATCTTTTTCGATCCTGAGCTTTTCTTCTGGGTTGTTGGCTATTCCTGCCAGCTTAGTGCCATCTGCAAATTTGATGAGTTCCCCTTTATTCCCTCATCTAAGTCACTATGCCTAAGACAGCACCTTGTGGTATGCAACTACTTACTTCTCTCCATTTAGATGTTGTACCATTAAGGGCTACTCATTGAGTAGGGTTTGTCACCAATTACAAATCAATCTGGTGGTGATGCGATTTAGCCCACATTTTTCTAGTTTACCAAGATGTAGGTTGTAGTCTACTTTGTCAAATGCCTTGCTGAAGTCTACGTATATTATGTCCACAGCATTTTGCTGGTCTACTAATTTAGTAACTTTGTCAAAGAATGACATAAGATTGGTTTGGTATGATCTGCTTTTAACAAACCCATGCCGGCTACTAGTTATAACTTTGTTTCTAGATGTTCACAGATTTGTTTTTTGATTATTTTTTCTAGTGTCTTACCAGGCTGATTGGTCTGTAGTTTCACTGGGTTTGTTTGTTTGTTTGTTTGTTTGTTTGAAGATGGGAACCACGTTAGTTCTTTTCCAATCTTCTGGTAGTTCCCCCATGCTCCAGGATTTTTTAAAGACATGTGCCATAATCTGGGCTCCGATGATAAGCGGTGTCATACCTGACTAGTACTTGGATAGGTGTTCTTGCACAATAATTATGAGCTAAGAAGATCAATACATTTCCCAACCACTTGTAAAGTCCAGTAGCCATGAAACACAGTAATCAGTGTGACTGACACAACTAGTTGAATCAGGTCTTTGCACTTTGGGGCACCTTCCCAAGAGCAAGTTGCTGTGGTTTCGGAGACTGATGGTTGATGAAAGGTAATTACAATTCAGTTCTTCAAGGCCATTAAGTCTTGCCTGTCTTGCAGTAGGATCCATGGTGGCATAACTAGAAATTGCTAAAGAAATTTAATGAACTATTCTCACGATATATCATTACAATGGGAGGGAAAGTCATATGTTTTTGCCAAGATAATTTCAGTCTCTCTCTCTCTCTCTCTCTCTCTCTCTCTCTCTCTCTCTCTCTCTCTCTCTCTCTCTTCCAGCTTTGAACTTGTAATAATAATAAAAAGACATGTTTTGAAAAGACATGATTCCCATGGCAATAGGCTGCCAAGAATTAGTATGACATGCACTTGGCAAATGCAAGGAGACCTTTGAGTAAAGAATTTGACTGTTGACTGTTGTGTGGGGTAGCACTGTGTGAGCCATTAGAAAGATTAATACTGTGCCATGACACAGAGCTTCTCAGTGTAAACTGCAAAGGGAGGCGTAGTAAGTGATAGGGCTTAATGATGATAAGAATTATTCTATCACTCAAAAGTGAGAATCCCAACAAAATATTCAATCAGATGGAGCTTGCTATAAATCGCAATCCAGACTGTCAGAAGCTTCATCATAACTACTCACTGAAAGCCATGGGAAGCATAAAATGAATACAAGATGTGTACCATTCAAGAGTACTTTAATTCAGTTTCTGTAAAGGTTTAGCTAGAGGTTTCCTTTACCCAAAATCACAACATCATATAGGAAAGTGTTCAGGCTTTTGCAATGAGCTCCAGTGAGACTGACCCATTCTAAATAAGCCTGCCTAGAAAATCAGATTAATTCAAATTGGGGAAGTAAGTAATTAGTTGATACTTTATGTAGTAAAATTTAATGTTGAATGCTTTTAAAAAAAACATTCTAGCTCTGCCAGTTTTTCATCCTGACCTGTTTCCTGAGAGGGCTGGCCCCAGAATAATTAAAGATTAAATATGACTCTTCCTATGGGTTACAGCCATAACATTAATTTCAGAATGGTTAATAATATGGGTCCATCAGTTACCAAGGTATAAATATGTAGGAGAAGAGACAAATCTTTTCTTAATTTGATAACCCTCAAAACAAAAGTCCATCTATCCTGTTCCTCCCAGGCCTTGTTTTTGCAAATTATTCTGTGTGATTATTTTCCCGAAACAGCATTGGTCACTCAGCTCGGCATATTAAAAGCTCATACTGTAGTATCTCTCATGCCTAAGAGCCTGTTTCAATTGTGGCAGTTAGCAGAAACAGCTGCAGGGAATAATAATAAGTGCAGCCTGTACAGACCAAGTTTCACTAGAGCAAACTGGCATTAAGAAGAAATTTTGTAAAAGCAGTCGAGAGAATTTCAGAAATGGCTCCAGGAACCTTCTGAGGGGTAAAATAGATTCAGAATTACAAAAAGACTGCTCTCCAGTCCATGCACTTATTTTATAATGTTTACTTGCTGCCCAAATCATACCACTGAGGGTAACTCACAATCATTACCACAAAAATAATAAAACAAGACCAGAACCAGCCAAAAAAAATAGCAATAGCAAATAGTATCCTATGTTTGACAGCCTTTGTGCAAAAAGCCTAGCAGAAGATGGTAACAGAATAACAGAGTTGGAAGGGACCTTGGAGGTCTTCGAATCCAACCCCTTGCCTGTGGCAGGAAATCCTACATTATTCCAGACTTTCTTTGGATTTGATGGGGTGAATATATGTGATCATAGAAAGAATAACAGAAAAGAATAATAGAGTTGGAAGCGATGCCGGAAGTCCTCCAGTCCAACCCTCCATGCCAGCAGGAAACCATATACCATTTCAGACAAATGGCTGTTCACGCTCTCTTAAAAACTTCCAGTGTTGGAGCATTCACAACTTCAGAAGACCAGTTGTTGCACTGATTAATTGTTCTCACTGTCAGGACGTTTCTCCTTAGTTCTAGATTGCTTCTCTCCTTGATTAGTTTCCATCCATTTGCTTCTTGTCCTGCCTTCAGTGCTTTGGAGTATAGATTGACACCCTCTTCTTTCTGGCAGTCCCTCAAATATGATAATTTTCAGAAATAGAGCTGGAAGGGACCTTGGAAGTCTTCTAGTCCAAGCAAGAGAATCTATACAATTTGTGACAAGTGGGTAAACTTGCATAGAAGGCTGTAATTCTTGGAAATGCATGTTTTACAGAATGAATAACAATGCCCACTGTGTTTCAATCACTGAAATATGGAGCAACCTACTTTTCTTGTCCTATATCATTAGCTGTTAATTGTATCAATTGTGCAGTTATTAATTGCATGACAATGGCTCTATTATTCATTAGGATAATTTGCAATTTGATGATGGGCAGCAACAGGGTAGGACCAGTAGGCAATATGATGATGCCTGTGATGGCTTCACACCTATATCTATAAGGCTGCAAGTTGATAATCATGCGTATGTTGTCATTCGTGTGGTCATTTTGGCATCATTGTTTGCTATGGATGGTGTTGATGTTGATTTCTATTCTTCTTACATAACTCCCCCCCCCCCCTCTTAAATATGTTCCTCAAATTTACCTACATCTATTTCTCTTATCAGGGCTATGGCACCATTTCATAATATTCATAAATATTCATCTTGTAATCCATCTGATGTTTGAACTGTAGATACACCATTGCTGATCTATTTGAGAGATGCATCCAGCTTCCTATCTTAGTTCCCGTCAGTCTTAAGACAGATTTGTTTTCTTCTGTTCAATTGTATCTGATTCTCAGAAACTGCCTGGACAAATCCCTGTGGTTTTCTTCACAAGGTTTTTGGAAATAGTTTGCCACCACCTCCTTCCTAGAGCTGAGAGAAAGTGATTGCCCAATGTCATCCAGCTGGCTTTGTGCCTAGTAAGGAGGGACTAGAACTGACAGTCTCACAAAAATAATGGTTTCTGGCCTGATCCTTTAACCTCTACCCTAAACTGGCTCTCTGGGAAGACTTTATTAACTACCACCGTGTTTTCCTGAAAATAAGACCTGGCCTTATTTTCTCTTTTGACCTCCAAAATAAGCGCTTATTTATAAGGTATAGCAGAATTAATATATGGTCAATCTGAAATTTGCTTTGGAGATATATTTTTTAATCAGTCAGTTAATATTAATTTTATATCAGCCAAGCAATGGATAGATTTTAGAATGGGACAGGGGTCGACTTGGGAGTAAAGCCACAAGTGGATGATGAATGGCCCCTCCCAGAGGAAATAAAAGAGGAGCGAAAGAGGTTTGCAGGAGATAATTAGTTCGATTAATTGGCCTGTGACTCTGAGACTCCTTGCCAAGTTTTGCAAATATTGGCCTGGCAGCTCTCTATGCCAGAGGCGGTGGTGAGGCCCCTGCTCAAGAAGCCTTCACTGGACCCAACGGAACTAGCTAATTACCGTCCAGTCTCCAACCTTCCCTTTTTGGCGAAGGTTGTTGAGAATGTGGTGGCGCAGCAATTTCCGCGACACCTCGACGAATCCGAATATCTAGACCCACGCCAGTCCGGTTTCCGACCCGGGCACAGCACAGAGACAGCCTTGGTCGCGTTGGTTGATGATCTCTGGAGGGCCAGAGATAGAGGTTGTTCCTCTATCCTGGTCCTATTAGACCTCTCAGCGGCTTTTGATACCATCGACCATGGTATCCTATTGCGCCGGCTGGGGGGGATGGGAGTCGGAGGCACCGTTTTACGGTGGTTCGGCTCCTACCTCTCTGACCGGATGCAATGTGTGTTGACAGGGGGGCAGAGGTCGACCCTGAGGCCACTCTCTTGTGGGGTGCCGCAGGGGTCGGTCCTCTCGCCCCTCCTGTTCAACGCATATGTGAAGCCGCTGGGGGAGATCATCTGTGGTTTTGGGGTTGAATACCATCTGTACGCTGATGATACGCAGCTGTACATCTCAACCCCAAACCACCCCAACGAGGCTGTCGAAGTGATGTCCCGGTGTTTGGAAGCCGTCGGGGTCTGGATGGGGGACAACAGACTCAAACTCAACCCCTCCAAGACTGAGTGGCTGTGGCTACCGGCACCCCGGTTCAGCCAGCTAACTCCATCGCTGGCCATAGGGGGTGAACAACTCCCCCCTGTGGAGCGGGCACGCAATTTGGGCGTCCTCCTAGATGCCCGGCTGTCTATGGATGACCATGTGGCAGCCGTGGCAAGGGGGGCGTTCCACCAGGTTCACCTGGTGCCCCCTACTGGACCGGGATGCCCTACGCACAGTCACTCATGCGCTGGTGACATCTCGCCTGGACTACTGCAATGCCCTCTACATGGGGCTTCCCTTGGGATGCATCCGAAGACTACAGCTAGTTCAGAACGCAGCCGCGCGGGTGATTATGGGGAGCTCAAGATACTCCCATGTGACACCTCTCCTGCGCGAGCTGCACTGGCTACCTGTGGTTTTTCGGGTGCGTTTCAAGGTATTGATTACCATCTTTAAAGCGCTCCATGGCACAGGACCAAGTTACCTGCGGGATCGTATCCTCCCGCACACATCCCTACGACCAATCCGCTCTCACAGGGAGGGACTACTACTGGTGCCGTCCACTAGGCAGTGCCAGCAGGCGACGCCTAGGGGTAGGACCTTCTCTGTGATGGGCCCAACCCTCTGGAATGACCTCCCCCCCGACATTAGAACTACCACTGACTTCCGTTCCTTCCGTCAAAAATTAAAGACTCACCTGTTTCGATTAGCTGGCCTGGCACATTCTTAGTTTTTACCTCCCGATGGATATATTTTAATGGGTAATTTGGGGTAATATTTTAACTCTTGGGTTATTAGAGTTTTTAATGTATTATATTTATTATTCTATATACAGTCTTGCAACCTCCTCCACCTACGTATTTAATTATTTAACTGTTTTATGTATGTATTTTATAACGCATTTTAGTGACTGTACACCGCCCCGAGTCCCTTTCGGGAGAGGGGGCGGTCTATAAATATGAATAATAAATAAAAATAAATAAATAAAGATAGGTCTGTGACTGTAAATCCTCCCTTGAAAGATTTTGCTAGATGTGAATGAGCAGAATTCTCAGTAAATTTATTAAAAGGGGTTTTGTCGGTACCAGGAGTTTGCTTCATGCTCTTGGGAAGCCTAGGTCAGAACAGTCCACTGTCCATTGCTACTTTCTATGCCTTAATGATACTAACTGATGTCTAAATCATTAATATTAACCAGGAAATCCCTACTTTCTAACAGTTTTCCAAACTTCCCAAGGGTGTTCCATTTTTTGCAACATGTTCTTTGAGATGCCCCAGTGACTATTATAGTCTCAACATGCATTCTGAATTAATTCTTCTCTGTGTATTTGTTTAGACAAGTGTTGTCGTGAATTAAATTGTTCTTTCTCTCTTAGGACAACTTTGCTAAAGATGCAAAGAACATGCTTCTTCTTTTAACTAATCCCTGGACTTGTGGTTCTGTAATGTGGGAAAGCCATTTTCAAATTATGCTTCTTTCAAGTAAGCCTTTTTTAAGCAGCAAGCATGTGGCCCCAAGGAGAACCGAAAGCAAGAATAAAACCTTTTTTTTCTAACTAGAGAAAGACCCAGAAGCAAAAAGAGAGAGCATTTTTTGGAAATACCATCTGTTTCAATGGTGCTGAGGCGTCTATCTCATTGTCGGTGTTAGATCGGGTAAAGGAAAGGCACACTAAGGCTTCGGCAGTAACAGCTCTATATTAACTCTGAAACAAGTATGTACAATCCAGCGAAGGTTCAGTCTGACAGCAGCCCTTTTATAAGGAGCTGCCAGACCCTTCAACCAATCAGATTGAATCTCTGTTCCCGACAGAACAGAGGACCTTGGTGAAAACCATTAGTACGGTTTCTGATATCTAATACCCCTCCCCTCTTAGATGGGATCAACCGACTTGTGACATAGTCATGCAGGTAGGCGGGCTTTCTGGTGACTCGCCCATACCTGCGCAGTTCAGTTGGTTGGTGTTCTTCAGTCAGGTCGGATGGACTTGTTGTCTCCATGGCTTTGCCTGGTGGAAGCTCCTGGAACTTCTCACTGGCCACAGCTGGAGTTTCTGGAGCCAGTTCGCTCGGAATTCGCTGTGGGCCTGCAACAATTTCAGATAAGTGCCCCAGTACCTTTGGGATAGTTATCTGTGGAAGGAGTGAATTTGTGCTCCTTTTGGGTAGGGCTTTGGCTAACTCGTGCCGGAGTTACCTCTGGTTGCCTAAGACTGAAGTTGGAGAGGCGGCCATGGAGTTGGTCAGCGTGCCGTCTCCAATTCCAACCGTCCTTGAGCTCTACTAGATAAGAGAAAGGTCTGATGATGCCTATTACTGTGGCAGGGATCCACAGAGTTCCCCCAGCGTAGTTGTGGGCTTAAACTGAATCCCCTACACCAAAATTCCTTATTTTGCTTGTCGAATCTGGGGGCAATGTGGGAGAGTAATTTAGGTGTAGCCAGTCTAAGTGGGACCTTAGCCAGCGACCCATTAGAAGCTCGGAAGGGCTTCTCCCAGTGGTAACACTTGGTGTGATGTGCTGTATGAGGAGGAATTGATCAACCCGTGTTTGCCAATCTCCCGGGCCCATCCTGGATAGGGCCTCTTTTGCAGATCTCACTATTCTCTCCTCCTGACCATTGGAGGCCGGATGGAATGGAGCAACCAGGTTGTGTCTGATTTCCTGCGCTGCTAAGTAGGTGTCGAAATGCATGGCCGTAAATTGGGACCTGTTGTCAGGGACCAAGACATCAGGCAGGTTGTGAGTGGAGAAAAGTCTCTGTAGTGCCTTGATGACCGCTTCTGCTGTGGTAGAGGTCATGAGGACTACTTCTAGCCATTTTGAGTAGGCATCCACAACTACCATGAAAGTCTGGCCATGAACTGGGCCAGCAAAGACAATGTGCACCCATGGTGCTTGAGGTCACTCCCACTCCTTAGGGGGCGCCTCTGGGGGAGCTGGTCTGACTCCTGGCACGGTGTGCAGGTAGCCACCCATTCTTCTATCTCCCTGTCCATGTTAGGCCACCACATGTAACTCCTGGCCAAAGACTTCATCCTGACAATTCCAGGATGCCCTACATGCAAAGCCTCTAATACTGCAATGCACAGTTTGGATGGAACAACGACCCGGTCCCCCCACAGTAAGCAACCATTTATTACAGATAGTTCATCACATTTGCAGTAAAACATTTTAAATTCAGACACAGCAGGCCACTTGGGCCACCCCCTCCACACCCAGTTCAAAACCTGTTTGAGTTTAGAGTCTTTTGCAGAGTGGCGGGCAACGTCACTAGATGAGACAGGACCAGTCTCTAGGCAATCAATGAGGAGGACTGGCATCTTGGGGGCAAGCAGTTCAGGCAGTGGGCATCGACTCAAGGCATCGGCATGCCCCAACGTAGAGCCAGATCAATGGACAAGGCGATAATTGTAGGCCACGAGGAAGATTGTCCATCTAGTCATTCGCAGCGACAAAGAAGCAGGAATAGGCCGGTCCCCAGCCAGCAAGCCCAGTAGTGGTCTGTGGTCTGTGATGAGTTTAAAGTCATGGCCATAGAGGTACTCGTGGAAACTTTTAATGCAGCAACTGCAGCCAGAGCCTCACGGTCCAGTTGGCTGTAGTTCCACTTGGCAGCAGACAAGGTTTGCAAGTAATAGGCGATGGGTGCCTAGGTTCCATTGGGCATGCGGTGGCTGAGGACAGCTCCGATGCCAAATGGGGAAGCGTCACACGTTAGAATAAGTGGCAGGGTCTGGCCCTATTGGACCAAAAACGTGTCTGCTGACAGTAGTTTCTTCACCGCAGCAAATGCGGCTGCTTCAGCTTTGCCCCAGGACCACTTGGTGTTCTTTGCAAGAAACCAATGTAAAGGTTCAGCAACTGTGGCGTTCTGTCTGAGAAGGACACTATAGAAGTTAAGGAGTCTGAGGAATGCCTGCAGCTCAGTCTGATTGTGAGGTGTAGGGGCATCCTGGATTGTCTAAATTTTTATAAGTATAAAATGTATAAGGCTAGGGATAGCCTGCTTGAGTGCTGCCCAAGGCATTATGGTCAAGGATGACCCAGTGTCAATCTCCATTTCTCATAAAGAGTCCTCGATGAGGACTGTGACTTTCAGCTTTTTTGGCTGCTTCGTGCGGACTTGGCCTGTTGAGGTGTGGTAGGTGACTCTGGTGTCGTCTTCTGTTTGCCGTGGTGGCTGCCATGCCCCTTGGTTGGGCCTCTGCTGGCAATTAGGTCGGCTTCTGGGCTTCCAGGTTGTAGTGGGGTGATCACTTCTGCATACTTTGGCGATGTGCCCTTTTTGATCGCAGCATTGTTGCAGAAACGGCAATGTGTTCTGATATGGTCTTCTCCGCAGCAGGTGCAAGGCGGGAAACGCGGTTCAAATTTTCACACCGGCTTGGTGCGGTCACTGCGCATGTGGTAGCTGTCATCTTCGCTCTCCGAGCCTTCAGGCTCTGTAGCCTCGCGATGCCCGCCTGCACTCTTCCATGCACTTTTAGGACTGTTTTGGTGCTGCAGGGTTTCTGTCAATTTGACGGCAGACTCAGTGGCTCTGGCTTCATCGACGGCAATTTGGAGCATCAGATTAGATTTTGCTAGTAGTCTCCTCTGCAGGCCAATGTCTCGAACACCACATATGATGTGGTCAGGCATCAGTTCATCAAAATCTCTAAACTCGCAGTACGTGGCAGTCTTTCTGAGTGCCGCAACGTATTCATTGATGGATTTACCCTCTTTCTGGTTATGAATGTTGAATTCGTGTCTTCGGAGTGTTTAGACTGTCTGGGAGCATAGTGTGTCCTCAGCGTCTGTTGTAGCACTGACCAAGCGATTGATTGGAGTGGCATTGGCTCGGACAAGTCCTTCGCTGTCTCGAACACCTCTCATCTGCAGTAGCTCAGGAACATGTTCTTTTTCCGTCCTTCAGAAAGGCCCAAGAGGTCGTTGGCTTCAAGGAAGCAATCAAACCTCAGCATGTAGGATTCCCAGTGCTTGGTGACTGGGTTGTATGGAGTCAGTGGGGCGTGCATTGACATCTTGTGTCCCTGAGTGCGTTTGAATTTGCCGCTCAAAGATGGCTGATCGATGTGGCGCCAAGCTCCGGGCTGGATTTACTTGTTGGATTGTTGTGCTCTTTTTGTTTGCCTAGTTGCCTTCCAATCCCACCTTCATTGCCAGTGTTAGATTGGGTAAAGGAAAGGCACACTCAGGCTTAGGCAGCAACAGCTCTTTATTAACTCTGAAACAAGTATGTACAATCCAGCGAAGGTTCAGTCTGACAGCAGCCTTTTTATAGGGAGCTGTCAGACCCTTCGACCAATCAGATTGAATCTCTGTTCCTGCGGGAACAGAGGACCTTGGTGAAAACCATTAGTACGGTTTCTGATATCTAACAGTCGGTCTTATATAATTGCTTGTATGAGCTTGCAGCAGGTATCTGGCATGTCATAGATGGTCCCAAGAATATTTGCTGGGGATCGAAAGGCAGTGGAGGGATTCTAAAATGTTAGCAACCAGTTCTCTGCACGGTTGCTGGGTGGGTGTGGCCATAGTGGGCATGGCCTACATAGCCTCCTGCACCATGGGGGGGGGGGGCGTTTTCACCCTCCCCAGGCTCCAGAGGCTTTTCCCAAGCCTCTGGGAGGACAAAAATGGCCTCCCTGGGCTCCAGAAGCCCTCCAGAAGCCAGAAACAGGCCCATTTTCAGACTTCTGGAAGACCCAATTTTTGCCCTCCCAGACCCTTTGCATGGCCCCTGCACTTACCCTGCATCCAAAATGGGCCATGTGGAGACTCCTGGGAGGGGCAGGGAAGGTGGGACCCGGGAGTTCTTCCAACTACTGGTTTCCCTGAACCTTTGTGAACTGGCTGAATCCCACCACTGGCGAAAAGCTTTCTGTTTCTGGACATGTCTTCCAGAATGAAGAAGGGGGTATGGTTTCCTGGGATTGGTTGATGACTTTTTCCCTCAGTCAGTGGCAGAGCCTGAGGATGGACCATTCTTTGGTCTTGGATATTCCTCTTCCTACCTCTTTGCAATCATCTTGTCCACTGAAAATATTTCTCTTTTAAGCATTTATTAATGTGTGTGGCCTGTGTCATAAATTAATTTCACTGTGACATTTCAGATTTCCCATTTTCTTATTGCAATAACTGAGCCATGTAGTCCAGCAACTCAAAGCCTTTGAAAATCCTTGCAAAAGCTGTTACAAATGTCTTATGTAAAACGGAACAAGAGATCAAATCACCGAGATTAAACTTGAACTCCCATTAATATATTTTTTCCTCTGCAACAGCTTCCTTTCAAATTACCTCTTGAGAAAGTTATCCCAAAGTCTATTTTATTTGTTATTTTTATCCCATAATCATAACATGCTGGTATAAAAGAATAACGAAAACAACTTTGTCAAACAAAAAGTTGTAGGGATAAATTCATGGACATATATGTTTTCTTAAAGAGTGAGCTCACACATTATCTGTTTGGTTTGGTAATTTAGATAACATTTGGTGCTGTAATAGCAATAGTAATGGCACTTAGACGTATATAATGTTTCATATGATTTGTAGCCATCTCTAAGCAGTTTGTAAATGTCAGCATATTGTGCCCTACAAGCTGGGTCCTCATTTTACCAACCTTGGAAGGATGGAAGGTTGAAACAACTTTGAGCCAGTCAGGATCGAACTCCTGGATGTGGGCAGAGTTTTCCTGCAATGTGCCTAACCTTAATGCAAGTTCAGCTTAAACATTTGAGTTTTAAAGCTTAAATACTGAGAGTCTTAATGACAGTATCATTTTCATACTAACCTGTTTATTTATATGTGATTATCATTGGCAACGCTGTTACAGCATTCCATACGCCTTCAGCATTTAGTCATGCCTGCCACATGACATCTTCGGACAGCGCTGGCTCTTCGGCTTTGAAATGGAGATGAGCACCACCCTCTAGAGTTGGGAACGACAAGCACATATGTGTGAGGGGAACCTTTATCTTTATCATTGGCAACAAATATATTTAAAGGAGAATATTTGCAGCTCAGGATTGAAATGAAGGCTCCTTGATGCTCTCTAAGCTTGGTTGTTTTCTTTCAGAAAGCACTGCTGATATTACCTAGTGTGGGTAATGAAACATCTGCACACAGAAATATATCTTTATTTATAATTTATGACAACATAAGCCCATGTCCTGACTACATTGGTATCTATGATAATTTTCTTAGCTGCCATTTATATTTAATTTGTGTTTTATTGTCTTATGATTGTTCATCACCCACAATCGCTTGAGAAATTGAATAAATAAATGAATAGTCTTTTATTTGTTTCCCAAACTCTGAATAGTCTTTTTATTTGTTTCCCAAACTCTGACACGATGTTCTGTGTTCAATGTCACTCAAGGCTGTCTGCAAGGAACAGTAAAAGAAAGTCAAGATGGTAGCCATGATGGTACAATCAAAATTCTGCCCATTTTTGTCACTGATGCTGTTATTTGTTTATTTATTTGTTTGTTTGCTTGTTTGCTTGTTTATAATATTTCTTAACCCTCAGATGTGCAAAAGACTTTATTAGCATTATCAGTTCAGTATTTGCATGTATCTATATGGTTGCACCATAATAAAAATGAAAAAGTAACATTTCATTTTTATCCCTGTGTAATTGTGGACAGCACTTAAAGATACCCAACAATAAAAACATAGGATGCTTTTAAAACTGCTATTTTTTTCTTGCTTGAAGATTGAGATTGGTTTTTTGGAGATCTGTTCAGACATCAGGAGACAATGAACATACTATGGTCATGGGCTTGTGAGTCTAGACCCATGTTTCTCAACCTTGGCAAGTCTAAGGGGGGTAAGACTTCAACTTCCAGAATTCCTCAACCAGCTGTGATCTGATTCATAAATTCCCCCAAAGCCTCTCATTTAAAACATTTAGGAACACTGAAAAAGTTGCACAGGCTAATCCTAAATATCTTCTATCAGATTATTAACTCAGGCATATTTGAAGTCCAGTTCCATCCGCGTGTGAAATAACGAACCACCAAACTTTGGTTTGACAAAGAACGCATCTCAGCAAGCACAAGCCCTTTAACAATCAACATTCCTGACAGCGGTGGGATTACAATACAATAGTAGAGTTGGAAGGGACCTTGGAGGTCTTCTAGTCCAACCCCCTGCCTAGGCAGGAAACCCTATACCGTTTCAGACAAATGGCTATCCAACATCTTCTTAAAGGCTTCCAGTGTTGGGGCATTCACAACTTCTGGAGGCAAGCTGTTCCACTGATTAATTGTTCTAACTGTCAGGAAATTTCGCCTCAGTTCTAAGTTGCTTCTCTCCTTGATTAGTTTTCACCCATTGCTTCTTGTTCTACCCTCAGGTGCTTTGGAGAATAGTTTGACTCCCTCTTCTTTGTGGCAACCCCTGAGATATTGGAACAAATATTGGAACTGGTAGGGAAAGTAAGTGAATATTGGATTCACTTACCTTTCCTACCAGTTCACAAATGTGAGTGGATGCACCATGTCTGCATATGCTCACCACCTTCTGCGCATGCGCAGTGCTCATGCATTACATCGGGGTGGGTGGGCAGAGCTTTCTGCAGCCACCGCTACCAGTTCGCCCGAACCAGAAAGAACCGGCTGAATACGACCTCTGATTCCTGAGGAACCTTAATGAACAGAATACTCTGAGTTTTTCCTGAGGAAAAAAAAAAGCAAAATTATGTCTTAACAAACCAGGAAAGGCTCCAACAAGGTCTTCAAAACAAAAATCAGAGCCAGCTTTGGTGGTCTGTATCCAGTGGTGGGTTACAGGCGGTACGCCCCGGTACGGGCACACCGGAGCCTGCCCGGAGTACCGGGTACCGTTCCTGTATGGTGCTCCGGAGGGCCCACCTGCCCACCCGTGCTCCTTACCATGTTTTAAAGCTGTTGGTGCTTCAGCACACGTGCATGGCTGTTGCAGCAAGCCTGCAACACACTTGTTGCCCGAGGTTCAGACTTTCCTTGTCGATAACTCCCACAGGAGCGAATTTAGAGAGCCCCTCGCGAGGGTGGATTAGCCAATAAAAGACACCACACAAAAGATTCTCGGAGTGAGAAAGCAAGAAATGCCCGGGGTGATGGTAAAATCCCCTGAACAGATCAAAGCAGAATCTTTTATTAAGCAGTTTCATTAGGACGGGGGAAAATACACGCATAAAGGAGTAGCATATAGGAATCACAGAAAAACATGACTCATTACATACGTAACAAAAGCTTAATGCTTAAAGGAAAAAAAAACTTATCCTAGAAATGAAACTAAACACTAGTAAAGAAACGAAACCTAAATGTGGCTGATAGATAGCTCTGTTACACACCAAATATTAAAACTAAGCAGCATATATACATAGATAGGCAATACATGGCAATTCTAAGGAAGCCTTAAAAGGTTATATTCTCTTGGCCTATTATATTAATAGCAAATGCTGAAGCCTGAACCAGACTTGTATCTATATGTATCAAACTTGTATCCATATGTCCTCTGTTTTTATTTTTTAAGATGGTCAAAATTCCTCTAAAGCTATGACATCCCCAGTGGATCCCCCCTCCGGGAGAGCCCTTAGGGAGCCAATACACCTTTCCAAAGGAATGCTTTCTGATTCAGAGTCCATCAGCCTCAGAGGCAAATTCTAAAAGAGGTTTTTTACATTCGTTTTCAACAGTGTGCTTCAGCAAAAGGACATCATCTCCAATACTGTTTAGTCGCTGTTTCAAAAATGTCAAAAGTCTCCCCATGACGCATGGGCCAATTATACATGCAAGGAGCAATAAAATCAAAGGACCGGCTAGGGCCGAAAGGAGAGTAGTCAACCAGGGGGAGAGATTAAACATTCCCTGATACCATGTGTGAGATTGGGAGCGTTCTCTCTCTCTGTCTTTCAATCGGGTATTTAATTCTGCCATAGAGTCAAGCACGATGCCCGAACTGTCGGTATAAAAACAACATTCCTCTTTCAAAGCTACACACAGACCACCCTGTTTTAAGAGTAGCAAATCCAAACCCCTTCTATTCTGTAAAACAACTTCTGATAGTGAAGTAAGAGAATTCTGGAGAGCAATCATAGATTGTTCAATGCGTTCAAGATCGGCATCAATTTCAACACTGAGCCTGCGGATGTTTTGGTCAGCTACAACCATTCCTGCGATGCCTGTTGCCGCACCGGTGGCTCCTAGGCCCAGGAGAAGGGTCAGAGTCATAGTAGTAACCATTTCACGTTTTGTTCGTAAAAGGTATTGGGGTGTTTCCATATGAGAAAGGAACTCATTATTAGAAAAAACAGACATTTTAGGAAGAAGATAAATTTGAATACAAAAAGCTTTTTGTCTATATAAAATGTCTCCACTGACACATGCAGTAGCACCAGTGGAGCAGGCCCAAATAGAGCCATTGGAGGGGACAAAAAATTGACCTTTATACCGTCGGGAAAGATCGGCTGTGGGAAGGAGGGTGTGCATAGTAGTCCATCCACCTGTGGGAAGCCGTAGTCTTACACCAGGCAACCACAATTGACAAAGGTGATAAACATCAGAAGAAGCATTAATACAAAAGTGAGAAAAGTTAGAGGGTACATACCCAAGGCAACAAACTTGACCTTCAATTGAGGATACTGTTATAGAAGAATTAGACCACCGACAAGTGGTATCTGAGGTACTATTGGTAAAAGGTAAGGCAGAACCTATGGCTTCATAAAAAGGGGGTTGGGAAGACATACACAACCAGCACCTAGTATCATTGTGAGGAAAAGTACGGGCTGCCGCGAGGGCATCACGTGCAGAGGAAACCAAAGTCACCAATGGATTATTGTTTTTTGTCAAGGGCTGTAAAAAGGGCGAACTAAGTTGCAGGTTTGGGCCTACAGGTGGAGATGTTTCTAAAGACATGGTAAGACGAATTGTGAAAATATTACCTGGGTGACTGTTTTTGGAGTTATCATTTGACCTTCCCCCCCCCATTTTTTCCCTGCAAACCATTCAGTGATTGGAAGATTCCTGCCATATGATGTAAAGGTAACAGTCATGGGGTTAAGGCGAACACCGCAGCAGGCCCAATTGGTACAGGAATTCCAAGGCAAATTGTTATCAGGGCCCAATACTGCTTTGATATAGTCCGAGGTATAGGGAGCCGTCCACCAAATCTTTCCGGTTGACACACATTGCCAGGACTTACAATACCAATCAGGGGTGGTTCCACATTTATCCAGGTGGGAAAGTTCTGTAAGATGTCCTGGGCAAATATACAGGCCTGGGCCAGTGTTCCAGACCTGTCGAGGGGAAGGGTCACATTTAGTCTTATATTTAAATCCATGAACACCGACCAGCATTTCAGCAAAGTCAAAGGAAAGCACAGGAAACCAAGGCCACAGAGTTCGATTAGAAATGGAATGAAGGATGTTTCCTTGAAAGTCCAAAATAGTCCAGGTATAGTTTACGGGACGGTGCTGATTCCGTTGTGCATCGGACAAGGAGCGCCGCAAACGGGGAACTACAGGAACAAAAACATGGGAAGAGGACGAGGAGCGAGATACGCCAGGGGAAAAATAGATAGCAGAAAAAAGGGAAACTTTCATAACAAAAGATCTTTTTTGCTTTGGAAAAAACAGGAAACACACATAAGTGCCATAGTCCTCAGAGGAAACATTAAGAATTAGCAAAGAAGTAAAACAAGGAGAAGATATTATATAAGTGTTGTTAGAGGGATGGATCGGATATCCATTCCTCAGCCATGTCCACTGAGCTGGATGCAGCAAGGGATGGCATTGTCTACAAATAAGCTCCGCATGACCCCCGGAAGGGGTTTGTACTCGACAATGTGGAACTCTAATGTAGGCACTCAAACGTTCAAGAAGTGTACATTTAGGGAGTGAGACACGTAGATCAGAAAAAATAGGAGACGCAGAGGAAAAAAGGTTAGAGACAGAAGAGACAAGAGAGATCAAAGACAGAATCGACAAAAGGGTCATGTTGCTTTTTTAATTGGTCGAGATGGCAAGGACGAACGCAGCGAGCTGGAACCCACAGAACTCGATCTTGTAATTGTACTGCTGTGTAGCCTTTTCCCCAAGTGATCAATTGAACAGGACCTCTCCAAGCTGGATCAGGAAGGTGCCTATAATAAACAAGAGGACGAGAAGAGGGGAGGGGAGGAGTGGAAAAATGTCTAGAGGCGGCAGTAGAGGCTGGGGATCCGGTTAAATTAAGAAAATTCAAAGAATACAAACAAACATTTAATACATTTTGTAACGCCGGGAGTGACGGGGGGCTTACGCCTTTGGACCCCAAATGTCTGTCCAGGGCTTGTTTGAGGGTCGAATTTGCCCTTTCCACAATAGCCTGTCCCTGGCTTTTGAATGGAATGCCAAATTTATGAACAATTGACCAGCGATGGCAAAATTGTGCAAAGGCAGAGCTTGTATATGCTGGACCATTGTCAGTTTTTAAAGTTGTAGGACATCCCAACGTTACGAAAGTCCGAATACTATGATTTATAACCTGCTTTGCGGCTTCCCCCCTTTGCAAGATAGCCATAATGAAACCCGAATAAGTATCCACGGATACGTGAATATACTTCCAAGGGGCAAAGGATGGATATTGAGTCACATCCATTTGCCACGTCTCACAGGCACTAGTGCCCCTAGGGTTGACCCCTTGTGGGATAGCCGATGCCTGCAGACTACATGTTGGGCATTGTTGGATTATAGCAGCAGCTTCTTGATGTGTAATGCCAAACTGCTTGACAAGTGCCTTTTTATTTTGATGGAAATAATCATGGCTTTCTCCTGCTGTTAAGGCATACAAGCAGGAAGACGGGGTGGTTTTACATGCCTCATCTGCCATATGATTTCCTTCAGATAAGCATCCAGGGAGATGTTGATGACTTCTTATGTGTGCTACAAATAATGGATGAGCACGGAGATGTAACAATTCCTGGAGCTGTAAAAACAACTTCATTAAAGGGGCAGGGGTAGAGGGAGAAATGTAGGCATCATAAATACAAGACACCAAATGTGAAACATATAAACTATCTGTGATAATGTTGAGGGGCTGATTAGGAAACAATGCAAGAGCAAGATTAAAAGCAGATAATTCTGCTTGTTGGGCAGATGGCTGCGCTGTCGTAGTACGAGTCTGCCACATTTCATGTCCATTGTCTTGCCATACACAGGCACCCACAGATTTAGAGCCATCAGTAAACACAGTGAGGGCATCCCTAATAGGAAAAGAACTCACAGGAGATAAAAAAAGAATAGGAACAGTCTTTAATATTTTTAATCAAGGATCTGGGGGAAGATGACAAGAAACATTACCATTCCAATCCTCTAAGGCATTTTGTAAAGCCTCTGAAGTTTGAAATAGGGATTCCCATTGACTAAGTTTAAAAGGCACATACAAGGTACTAAATTCTATACCAATAAGGGCTTTTGTGCGTCTTCTTCCTTTTTCCAAAAGGAGAGCCATTTGTAGGGCTTTGGTGGTGATTGAAGCCTTAGGAGTGTGTGCCAAGTGTATCCATTCCAAAATATACATTTTCTTTTCCCAGGACAGTTGAAAAATAACAGCAGTCAAAAGTGAGGGAGTGGATAAAATGGCAAATAAAAGAGGCTCATTGGGTAACGCTCTATCAACCCATTTATGGGTGAGAGCAGTATTAACCATAGACAAAGCAACCTTTTGATCTTGGGTTAATACAACGGTATCCGATGGATGCTTAAGGCCTACTAAGGCAGAAAAAAGAGGAGATAAAACATGGGTAGAAAGGGATAAATAGGGTCTGGCCCAATTAAGGGTTCCCAGATACTGCTGAAGTTGAACAAGTGTGGTTTTTTCTGGGAGATGTAATATAGGGAGAACAGGCATGGCAGCAGATGCCATGAGCTTATGACCCAAATATTGCATAGGATACTGGGTTTGTACTTTATCAGGGGCAACATAAAGACCTGATTGGGTGAGAACAGTATACAAAAAGGAAAGAGTTTGAGAAACAGTGCCTTTTGGGCCATCAGCTGCTATCAAAATATCATCCATATAATGGTAGATCAAAAATGTGGGATTAGCATCTCGATAAGGTTGCAAGGCCTTATCAACAAAATATTGACACATTGTGGGTGAATTGATCATTCCCTGAGGGAGGGCCTTCCACTGATATCTAGTGGTTGGCCTAGAATTGTTAAATTGAGGAATGGTAAAAGCAAAAAGGATTCTATCAGCAGGAGCAAGAGGAATGGAGAAAAAACAATCTTTTAAATCTATTACAACCAGATCATAATTATGAGGGATTAAATTTGGATTTGGAAGGCCACATTGTAAAGGTCCCATAGGCTGAATTATAAGATTAATTTTTCTCAAATCCTGTAGGAGGCGATATTTCCCGCTTTTCTTTTTGATAACAAAGACAGGAGTGTTATAAGGGCTGGTAGAATGCTCAAGATGTCCCTCCTGCAGTTGTTGAGCCACCAGTTCTTGCAAAATCATAACTTTTTCTTTGGACATGGGCCACTGATCGACCCACACGGGGATAGAAGATTTCAAAGTGAGGGAAAGGGGGGACAAAGACATACTGCAAAAGTTTCAAGGAATGGTCAAAATAGCATGAAGTTGAGATAACAAATCTCTTCCCCACAAATTAGTATGCAAAGGTAAAATAAAGGGACGGAGATAAGCAGTGACAGAGGAATGAGGAGTAGATGCAGTCAACCAAGAGGTGCTAACCTTAGCAGCCTGGGCACCTCCCACGCCTTGCACAGTAGACGCATCAGTGAGAGGCCAAGAAGAGGGCCATTCAGATGTGCGAATGACTGAAACGTCAGCACCCGTATCAATAAGCCCTGAAAAGGAGCGGCCGTTGAGAAGGATGGAAATTATTGGCTTGGCATTTTGCACAGGCTGTTGGAGAGCAAGAAGAGAGGGGTGATCAGGCGGAGGCAAAAGGATAAGGGTGGCAACAACAGTTTCAGCTTTTAAGGAAAAGCAACGATCTCCGATCGCGGCCAGAGAAATGTTTTTAAGAGAATCCGAATTATGTAGAAAAGGAGCGGCCACTACCCCTTCCAAAATAAGGGAAGAATTAGGAAACAACAAAACAGATACATCGGGCGGAAGCGGGGCTAAAAGAGACACTTTTAGTGGCATTGTAAAAACAGAACCAGGATCATCATAAACAAAATCTTCAAAAAGGCGAACAGGGAAAACAAGGGAGGAGTCAGTGGCCAAAGCTTGCAAGTCAGCCTTTGAGGCGGGGCTAGCTGATTGCCCTCCCTCTAGTTTCCCGACCCATTGTTGTTAATAGGTGTATTGCGACAATGCGCTGACCAATGATAGCCATTTCTACATTTTGGACAGAGGGTTTTAGGCTTATCATTTGGGTTAGGGGGAAAACCTTTTGATTTTCCACGAGGCGCCCCACCCCCGCCTGGCAAGCGACACTGACTTTTAAAATGACCAGGCTTGCCACAATTAAAACAGTTGCCATTACGAGCAACAGGAAAAACCTGAGAAGTTGGAGCAGGCGGAGACATAGTGGAAGTAATTGCAGCAGCCAAAGACAACATTTTGTGAGAAGTTGTTCCAACCACACAACAGGCTTGCAAAAATTCAGCAAGAGTAACACCTGGTTTTCCACTCAAGGGTTGAATTACCCTTTTACAATCTTCATTAGCATTTTCAAAAGCCAATTTGATTAAGAGTTCTTCACGAGCAGCCTGATTTTGAATTTGTCGTTCCAAAGCTGTTTGGAGTCGACTTATAAAGGTAGCATAAGGCTCAGAAGGTTCCTGAATTACTTTTAAAAAATTTTGTGATGCGCGACCATCCGCGTCATCTACCTGTTTCAAGGCACCCATTGCACACAGGCGAATGATCGCGAAGGCTCGGCGCGGGCAATTTTGTTGTTGAACCAGAGTGGTAAAAAGACCTGTGCCCTTAATGTGATCAGCCAAAACACCTTGAGGCAAGCCTCGCATAATTTCAGCGTCTGCCAATTTATTATATTCAGAAACCCAGATGACAAACTGAGCAGGGGTTAGCAACATTGAAAACAAGGACTTCCAATCATAAAACAACATAACAATGTTAGTATCCATAAGAGAATCGAGTAACCCCATCACGTAAGGAGAATGGATGCCATAAGAAGTAACAGCTTCTTTTAAGTTCTTTAACATACGCACGTTGATGTTTTCATGCATCTGCTGTCCCCCGGCTGGGTTAAGAGTCATAGGATAAGCCGAAGCCGAGGGTTCCATTTTTAAAGAAAGAGAGGAGGAGGCAACTAGAGCAGAAAAGGTTCCCGCAGCCGCATCCATATCCATGGAGGAGCAAACGGGAGCAGTAGAAAAAGAAACAGTAGACTCCACAGGGGGAGCGGAGGAAGCCACCGAGACTTCAGGAGCCTCGTAGGGAGGAGGTGAAACCGTCTTTGGAGGTTCACCCGAAGTTAAAGGAGCAGAAGTATCTTCCGAAGGAGAGTTAGGATAGAGAGTTTGAAGTGTTGCCATAATAGCCCTCCAGGTCACTAAAATGTCTGATGGCGCTCGGGGAGCTTCGTGAAGAAATTTCCCCAAACGCGTCCAGGTAGCCTTCTTAAGGGTGCCTTCCTTTGGATAAGCAGGGCATTTATCATGAATATAAGACAGAAAGGAAGCAATAGATTTTTTAGAAAGGGGGTAAACAGTAGTGCCATTAACTTTTTGCAAACAATTAGCTGTCCTCACTAGAGTGAAAAGCTCGTCCTTATGCCCTGACGAAGCTTTGGAACTCGAAGAACCCATCACTTACTTGTGCACGTAGCCTCTTCCAGGCGAGAAGTAACAGGCGTGAGGGAGGTACACTTCTAGACAAAAGTCATACCTTTGTAAACGCAGAAAGCCGAATCCCGGGACGAGCCCCCAGATGTTGCAGCAAGCCTGCAACACACTTGTTGCCCGAGGTTCAGACTTTCCTTGTCGATAACTCCCGCAGGAGCGAATTTAGAGAGCCCCTCGCGAGGGTGGATTAGCCAATAAAAGACACCACACAAAAGATTCTCGGAGTGAGAAAGCAAGAAATGCCCGGGGTGATGGTAAAATCCCCCGAACAGATCAAAGCAGACTCTTTTATTAAGCAGTTTCATTAGGGCGGGGGAAAATACACGCATAAAGGAGTAGCATATAGGAATCACAGAAAAACATGACTCATTACATACGTAACAAAAGCTTAATGCTTAAAGGAAAAAAAAACTTATCCTAGAAATGAAACTAAACACTAGTAAAGAAACGAAACCTAAATGTGGCTGATAGATAGCTCTGTTACACACCAAATATTAAAACTAAGCAGCATATATACATAGATAGGCAATACATGGCAATTCTAAGGAAGCCTTAAAAGGTTATATTCTCTTGGCCTATTATATTAATAGCAAATGCTGAAGCCTGAACCAGACTTGTATCTATATGTATCAAACTTGTATCCATACATGGCATGTACAGTGCCTGTGCAACGCTCTGCTGAGCAGCTGGAGCATCACAGAGGCTTGTGGTACATTTGATGCTATAACGCATGCATGCACCACGCATGTGTGCACGCGTGCTGCGCGCATGCATGTGGGTGATGGCAGGGCCATTCCAACCTTACCAGTTGGAATGGAATCCAGAACCCACCACTGTCCGTATCCCATACAGCTTCAGAACTGTACAGACCTAGTGTAAAGTTCCCAGAAGATAACCTAATTATTTTACGAGCCTCGAGACAAAGTTCAAAAGAAATCCATTCATTTATTAGGATCAACATTCTGGCATGTCCTCCTGTGGAGCCAAAACTGCTTCCGCTTAATTGCGTTTGAACTTTACTCTTTTATCCCCTCCCTTCTGTCATGCGTCATAGATCATATTCATGAACTAGGTTGTAGAAATATGAGATCCAACTCTGGCAGAAGATATGCATGGAATCCTCCCTCGAATGCCAACCTGATAATAGTCATGGCAACGCTTTACAAGTTGACATGTGACTCCCCTCACTTCCCAAAAGTGACCTGTGTAAAACAAAGCAATTTGAGTACAGGTGTACAACTTAGGGATGCGTTCCTCCCCCAGGCTTGCCTGGATTTTCTGCATGGAATTTTGCTATAAGGCGATCAGCCTGGATATTCCTATTTTTTACTCAAGATGCCTCTGATAAGAGGTAGTCCTTCCACTTGATTAAGTATTGGAATTGTCTCCTGTGCCACCTCGAATCCAGGACTCATTGAACTTCATAATGGGTTTGGCCCCCTATGACTACAGGACCCGGGGGCTCCCAGGGTAGCGGTCTTAGAGTGGATCCAATCACGGGTTTTAAGAGGCTACTATGAAACGCCAGGTGTATTTACAATTAACAACCACCTACTTCTACCTAAGGGTAGAGCCATTCTATCATGCCTTTTCTCTTTAAAGCCACCCCCACCCCAAGATTAATCTGGTTAATTGGCACCCAATTAGCCTGTTATTTACAATTAATAAGGTTCATGCAAAATATCGTTGTAATAAACTTGCTGATTGGATAATCCAGAAGGACATGCTGATGGTTGAAGAAGCCCATTTCAGATCAGGTTGTTAGACTGTTGATCAGTGTACAGTCTTACACCATCTGGCTGAGAAATATTCGCATCCCCCAGGAGTCCGTCTTTATACCATCTTTATTGACTTCAAGGCAGTTTTTTTTTTACTTAGTTCTTTGGGAAGTCTGGGGTGAGAGTTAGCTGCTTCTTCCATTGATTGTCACAGACTGACAGTTCTGCCGCCTGAGAACTCCTTTACGAAAATCAGGTGTCAAACCAATGGGAAATGAACTGCTCCATTCCCATCTCCAAGGGACAAATTCTGACACCCCTAAGGTATAGTATAGTGTTTCTATATCAACAAGATTGTTTTGGCCCTTATAAATGTGAATTTCATCCACCTGATGCAGTAGCCTAGAGGTGGAGCTCTCACCTCACAATCAGAAGGCTACAGTATATGTTTGATCCTAGGTCGAGGCAGAGATTTCTTTTTTGGGGCGTAATGAGTAATTTTTTGCTGTGCACTCGGCATAGGCATCAAGAAAGGCATCCAGCCAGTAAACAATCAGCTTCATTCAGTTGCCCCAACTCCACCCCGATGCAAGGGATCGTTAAAAGGGGGGGGAGTGAAATTCAGCCATTTCCTTATTCACTAGGTCATCCCTATTTTACTCTGCGCAGGTAATGTCGCCCATTCATATCTCAAGTTGTCCTCCTTATTTAGGAGCAGTAGCATTCTTTTGTTCTAGAGAAAACCTAGAAATGAATAATGCGAAAAGAAATATTCCAGTTTGCACTTAAACATCCATTTAACCTTTCCAATAATTGGCAAATCACCGACAAACTTACTGAGCAAGTCAAGAGCTTTAAATATTTACATATTCATTTCTAACCATCTTCCTCTTGGAATCACCTTTTCAAGTCAAGCTTGTGATGAGATTATCAAATTTGCAAGCCACAAAGGCAATAGCTATGCCTGAAGCAATCAAATCACTCCAAGGGAAGGTCTTAAATTTTCCGCTATGTGATGCACAACTCTGTGCAAACAGGACACTTCTATTCTGGGAGTAATTCATTCCAACTTTTGAAGGCCATTCTCCATCTCCCTCCATCAATTATGAACATGGTCTCTTCTTTGGGACTTGGGTTGTCTTACTTGAAGCTTGCCTGAGACTGTGGTCACCAACATTCTGGCCTAAGGAAGCATTCTGGGATGATTCCCTGACCCAGCTTCCATGTTTGGAACATGTCATCCTTGAAAGAAGCATTCAGATTTGGATTTCAATAGAGAGGAATCTTTGCAGATCAGGATTGAACTGTGGAGTTCTTGGTGCTCTCTGAACTTGGTGAAACAAACAAACAAACAAACAAACACTAAACAACAGCCTAATCAAGAACACTCCCACCACACTGACAGCACAAGCCACCCAGCATATAAATTCACTGATGATGTAATCCAGTTGGGTAAGGAAATGTCTGAAAAACAACCAAGCTCAGAAAGCACCACAGATCTGGATTTATCTTACTGCAGGCTATTCTCCCATTCCTGCCCTTAACTATACATCAGTGGAGCCAGATAAAGCCTTGACAGAGTTTAACTAGGAAGGCTTGCATCTTGATGTCCAAAAAAACCCCAAACCCTTTGAGACAATTAAATTGACTCTGTGGCACACACATTTCTAGCCCATCTGCTGAAATATCTAATCAGATTCACTGTCTTTGACTCTCTCACCAGCCTGTGCATACCTTTTACAAGAGTTTTACTACCTGCTGAGTTGGACTTTTGCACATTTTATAGACTTTTCCTATGCATTAAACATTGCTTCTTAACATAAATCTTGCTGGTTTTTCTCATCTTCTTTGATTGTGGTGGCTTACCGAGCAACATAAACGCAGCTTACTATTTCTGAAGGGGCATTTGCTGCCTTAAATAGCATTTTCCCATCCAGAGATCCATAGCCACTGGCACAATGATATACTGAAATTGCTCGCAATGGGAAGCCTCTGTCTGCAATGTCTTGTAATTATTAAGATTATCTTACTCCACTACCAGAATATAATATTTTTCAAAAGTCCTCTTCAATGTCATCAGTCCTCTTCTTATATCATCAGAAGTACTTGTTCCTCTAACCCCTAGCATATGTCTGCCTCTCTGAGCTACTAGTTGGTGGATATCAGGAGTTCTAATATTAATAAAATACCTCTACAGCTGACCAGTATTCAGAAGGTATCATTCTACCCAGATGAACCTACATTAGACTATAAATATCTGAAACTAATCACATAAATTGGATCCAGATTGCCTTTCCTTGAGGTAGGAATATTATATTAGAGTGAAATTATGTGGCTGCAAAATTTCTTTTGTATTGACTTGTGATAACCTGGCTTGCATGCCTCTAGCAATTTAAATCATTCCCTCGTCAAAATTGGAATTATTTTTTAAAAAATTGCATTCAGTTCTCTGATTGTGAAATACCTTATATGATATAATGTAATCCTACATAATATCTCATGGTGCAATGATCTTAACTTCGTGTCAACATTGAGACTCAGAACTTACTTGATGTATATTTCCACTTATTAGGTCCGCTTCTGATAACAAAATTTTCCCATAGGGCCTTTCTCCACTGCTAATTTGAGCACTCTATGCTTATATCCAATTTATTGGCAATTTATACAGCAAAAAATATCCAGAGTACCCAAGGAACAACTGAAAGAAGCTAACAGAAAGCTCACCGCATTGCTATTCCACTTCACATTACAGTTCCACCTGACTTGGAGACCTAGTGGGTATGTGGGTGTAGATAAAAATATGATCTGAAAATACAATCAAAATATAATTGTCCTTTGTGGCTTATGGAGTAGCGTGGTGCACTGAGAATGAATCTGTTGTTTTATAGAGCCAATGAATGTGACCGAAACAGGAGATGATGAATGGATTGGTTCCTCAGAACTCCTTTCTGGATTAAGGAGAAGATAAGGATTACCCATGTTTAACTCCATACAGATTCTCTCTGCAAAGAGATCACAAAAAGCATTTTCCATCAGGTTTGAGAAGTTGGAGGGGGGGAGGGCTGGAGGAAATAGGCTAAATAAAATGAATCTGTTGGATATATATGTGTGTGTGTGTGTATGTGTGTGTGTGTATATATGTATGTGTATGTATATATGTATATATGTTTGTTTTCATAGATTTTCACGGGTGTAGGTATGCTGGTTTTGTTGTATTCGGGTCTTTTCCCATGTAAGATTGAGATTGTCTTGGCAACGTTTCAGCAAGGTCTCACTCGCCAACTTCAGGCTGTTGTTTTTGGCTTAAAGTGCGAACGGAGCTGCCGTCTTTCTGTAAATCTTGGTGGGAGGGAATGGAGTGCTGGCTTTGTTTCAGTAAGTGGAATGATTGGTTGTGTGGTTGTATCATGATTGGTAGATTGGTGCTGATTGGTGCTGACTGTGTGTGCATTGTTGTTTTGTATTGTAACAGCCTGGGTGGTGGGTGGGGTTTGTTTGTTGACTAGGGCTGGTTTCCAGATGTTTGGTAGGTGGGATATATATATTTGGCGGGATATATTTGATATATTTGGTATATATATATGTGTGTACATGTGTACGTGTACGTGTGTGTGTGTGTGTGTGTGTGTGTGTTATAGTTTCTGGAAGCTGTTAGTGAGGCTTCTTTTAAATTAGAATTGTATGATGAGACTTTAAAGATTTGTTTATAAGTGGGGAGATATTTTTTTCTACTTTAAAGAAAAGGATAAATTTGGATTATAAAATTTATTTTTTTGAATTAAGATTAAAATATATACATTAATATTTTGGTAGCTCTTAGACTTTGCCAATTAAGATTGCATCATGTGTTTTTTGTAATTTGATTAATAATTTGTATTAATAAAGGATGAGCTACCGAAAGAAAATATTTTTTCACTGAAATATTAGAGTCATTAAGTTATCCAAATTGTTTAGACTTATCTGGAGGTGGTAGGAGATCATCTATTATATAACTTTTCTGTTTTATTTTTTTTATTATTATTTTCTTTTTCTTTCCACTTTTTCTTTTCTTTCTTTCTTATACTTAGTTTGCATTTGGTTTTTTATCTTTGCATTTGTAAATTCTAGTAAACTCTAATAAAATTATTGGGTGGAAAAAGGTAGAATGGGCCTGTGTACATTTGGCACCATGTACCATACATTTATTTTTCCGTGTTAGTGAACAGATATAAAAACTCAAGATCATCTCCATAAGAAATTGCAGTCTGGCATATTTTGCCTTTCCCAAGATAACCCAGAGACATCTCCAGAAGAAACTGAACAATGAATGAGCACCTGAGGTGTAAATTACTATTGGCACAGAAATCTCTGCCTTCCTTGTCTGCACTTTCCTCCTTTTTTTTCTGAGGAAGCCAAAAGAAGCGCAAGTACATCCTGGAAAATTTCTGCCTGTTCCATTGAACTGCATCCAGTCTCCCATTCCCCTTGAACCAATATATGGCTCACAAAAATCTAGTGGAAAAGGAGAGTGGGGAGAAAATGGGAGAATTCCAGAGGTGGGTTTCAAAATTTTTTAGAACCTATTCTGTAGGTGTGGCCTGTTTTGTGGGAGTGGCTTCGTGGTCATATGACTGGGTGGGAGTGGCTTTGTAGTCATGTGACCAGGCGGGTGTGGCCAACTTGGAAAATGTGGTGAAACTCACTTAACAATGCTCTTGCTTAGCAACCAAAATTTTGGGCTCAATTGTGGTCATAAGTTCTCTTTCTTTCCTTATCTTTCCTTCCTTCTTTCTTTTTTTCTTTCCTTCCTTCCTTTTGTCTCTCTCTCTCTCCCTTTTTTCTTTCTTTCTTTCTTTCATCTCGCTCTCTCACTTTCTTTTTCTTCCTTTTTTCTTTCTTTTTTCTTTCTTCTTTCTTTCTTTTTTCCTTTCCTTCTCTTTCTTTCTCTTTCTTTCTTTTTCTTTCTTTCTCTTTCTATTTTTCTATCTTAGCCCTGGCAATCAGGAAACCATGGGTGTGCCACCTCTGAACCGTCAGCCACCCTTGATACTACAAGAGGACCAGTGACGTGCAGTCAGGTGAGGCAAGTGAGGCAGAGCCTCACCACTCTCATCATGAAAAAAAAAATAAAAGGAAAAAGCTGAGCTAGTTACTGCCTCACCGTGGATGACTCTGCTTAACTGTTAAAAAAAGCTGGAAAAGGTACGTGTGGGTTGGAGGGAGGGGGAGGAATTCAAACTTCATCCTCCTGGTGCTATGCAGGGCTTTGGGCAAAGGCTGGAGGGAAGGACCCTGGCTCGCTTGTGCTCTCCCTCCCCAAGAGTAGTTTGATTGCAGGCAGAGCCACGTTGTGGGGCTGGTGTATGTGCTACAGCATGACTCTTTGCCTGGCTTCCTGCCTCCTCCTCCTGTGGTCTTCTCACTGGTGCTCTCCCTCCCCAAGTGTAGTGACTTCCTCCCCAGGCCCCCATTCATTTCTCTCTCTCACACACACAGCTGGATAAAACTATATAAAAATCTAGCCCAACTTGATTACAAGTTTGAAAAGGCAACGTGGCTCCACCTGCAATCAAACTACACTTGGGGAGGGAGAGCACAAGCGAGCACTGAGGAGACCACAGGAGGAGGCAGGAAGCCAGGCAAAGACCCATGCTGTAGTACACACACTTCTCCCCAGCCTCTTTCTTTTGGAAGGCTCGGCTCGGCTCCCCTCCGGCTTCTCTGCCTCTCCTCTCACCCCAGCCTGCCAGCAGGAGGTGGTGGGTGGGCTTTATTGTGTTCCAGGCATTTCCCACCCAGACAGCAGGCTGCATTTGCAATGGTGGAGGTGTTTGGGAAAGGCAGCAGGGGAATGGGGGGGGGGATGGCAGAGGAGCTGCTTTCAAGCCACTGGAAAAGATATCCAATCCAACTTTTGTGTGTGGGGGGGTTTGTTTGAGAGTGAGTGAGAGAGGGAAGGGGTAGGAGAGATAGTCCAATCCAACTTCTCTGTGTGTGTGTGTGTGTGTGTGTGTGTGTGTGTGTGTGTGTGTGTGTGTGTTTGAGAGAGGGGGAGGAAGGGAGAGAGGGAGGAAGGAGGGGAAGGAGAAGAAAAAGAAAAAGAAAGAAGGAGCAAAGGAGAAAAACAAATGCTGTCGCTTTAAATTGGAACTGAGCATGCCTGGCTGTGGAATTCTGGGAGTTGAAGTCCACAAGTCTAAAAATATTTGAAACCCAGCACTGTGTCAGTGCCTCACCAGTCATAAACCTCACCGCACGTCACTGAAGAGGACCCATTGATGCTCAAATATAATGGGCTTTGGGAGAGTGGCCACCACAAGGGATGGAAGCCAAGCAAGGCTAGGAGGCATCAGAAAGAAAGGCTAGGATGAGGGTGTCTATGGGGATTCTCAGTCATCCAGGATGTCCCAAAGATGCTTTTTTTCCCCAAGAGGCAGCTGGACTTTCTGCTTTTTCTTCATAGACCTTTCGCTTCTCTTTCAAGAAGCTTCTTCAGCTCCTCCAGCTCCTCCAGAAGCTTCCTCAGAACTGAAGAAGCTTCCTGGAGGAGAAGAGAAACATCTTCAAAGAAAAACCAGAAAGTCCAGTTGCCTCTTGGAGGAAAAAAAGCACCTTTGGGAGAAATGGATGAGGGCACTTGGTTCTAGCCTGTGCCCCTCATGTATGGGCATCCATCCCAAGGAAGGACTCAACCCGGCTTCAAAAAGGGCCCATGCCCCATGGCCAGCCAATCTGCAAAAGCGCAGAGGGGGTACAGGGGAGATGTGCATATCCTGCGTCCAAGACCAATCATGCCCAAGTTCACCCAACATAGTGCCCAGACATGGGGGGAGTGGGCGAGGGATAAAAGTTGTGGGCATGTTGTCCCCCCTCCCCCACAAAAAGCATCCCCGCCTTTGCATCGGGTGGTTTCTTTCTCCCTTGGCTGTGCTGCGCTTTTGCAAAACAAGCGTGCCCTCAACCAAAAGTGGGTGGGTGGGCAGCCGCCATTGCTACTCACGTTTTTGCGGAGCTCCTGAAGAACCATGCTCATGCTGGTGATCCAGAGGGCAGGGGAAAGAAGTTTCTCTTCTGCATTACGTCCTCTTCTCCTCCTCCTTTATCCAAGGGCCAAGAGAAGCTAGCAGAGAAAAGCCCGTGGTGGCAGAGAAAAGCCCGTGGTGGCCCAGGGCCAAGGTGCCTCATTTAAAAGTTTCACCCCTTTTCTGTGCCAAGCGGGAAGGGAGCCCAAGCAAAGGAGGAGGTGGAGAGCTGGGCGGAGGAAGGTGGAAACCCTAGCGAGGGCTGCCCACTGCAAACTATAAGACAAGTTGATGAGGATGGCGTGCTGCTGCAAGAAGTCGCACTGCTGCTGCTGGAGCTGCATTGCTCCGTTGGGTTCCGGGGACTTCTGCTCCTCGTTCCACACTTTGCAGCCACCGGAGCCCCTCATGGACCTCTATGGGGTGCTAGGCAACCTGGTTCTGGGAATCCCCCCACAAAAGAAACCGACCGACCGTCGCTCCGGTTCTTGCGGCTTTTGGGGGGCTTTCTTTTTTAAAATGCCTGTCCAGATGATCTTGAAAACCTGTGAGGTTGCTTTGGGAGGGGGGCAGATGGGCAGCATTTCTACCCCTCCCCAGGCACCTGCAGTCTCAGACCCTGCAGCAACTTGCACAGTAAAGGCAATTAAGAATTTCTCACACTTGCTAGAATATTTTCTTTACTGTCCAAAGACTTGCTTTAAGGCTGCAGGCTCTGAGGCTGCAGGCACCTAGGGATGCGGGGGAGGGGGGGAATGCTGCCACTCTGTCTCCTCCCAAAGCAACCTTGCAGGTTTTCAAGATTGTCTGGAGAGGCATTTTTTAAAAAGAAAACCCCGAAAAAGCTGCAAGATCTGGAGAGATGGGCAGTCGATCTTTTTTTTTTGGGGGGGGGGGGAATCCCCAGAACCAAGTTGCCCAGCACCCTGAAGAGGTCCACATGGGGCTCTGGTGGCTGCAAAGCATGGCACGAAGGGTACAAGCTCCCAAACCCAGCGGGGAGACAAAGCAAAGGAGGAGGTGGACAGCTTGGCAGAGGAAGGGGGAAACCCTAGCAAGGACTGCCTGCCACCAACTCAACTCCACGCAGAGCAGGCTGTAGAGGGTGCCAAAAGAGAGGTTGATCAGGGCAGCATGCTGCTGCAAGAAGCCGTGCTGCTGTTGCTGGAGCGTGTTGCCCTGCTGGGTTTGGGAACTTCTGCTACTTGTGCCACACTTTGCATCTGCCGGAGCCCTGCATGGCCCTCTTTGGGGTGCTGGGCAACCTGGTTCTGGGAATCCCTCCTCCCCCCAAAAAACTGACCACCCATGGCTCCGGATCTTGTGGCTTTGGGGGAGTTTTTTTCTTTAAAAAAGGCGTCTCCAGATGAACTTGAAAACTTCCAAGGTTGCTTCTGGAGGGAGCAGGCAGATGGGCAGGATTCCATCCCCCCCATTCACCTGCAGTCTTGGAGCCTGCAGCAACTTGCACAGTAAAGGCAATTAAGAACTTGTCACACTCGTGAGAAGATTTTCCTTACTGTACAAAGGCTTGCTCTGTAACACATGGATTTCTCCCCCCCACCCCATTGCAAACGATATGGCTGTCAAAGAGAAGGGAGTGCGGGCTTCTTTCAACCGCCGAGTTCTCCGCTCCAACATAGGAAGTGGGGGGGGCATGCATGGTGCGGACAGGCAGGGGGAGAGAGATCAAGATCGAGTGGCGACTGGGTGGGTGGGGGGAGCGAGCAGGGGAGCAGGCCAGGGGAGGGAGCATTCCAGTATGGGGCATCCGGAACAATGGGTAGGGGAAGGCATGCTAAATTTCACCATCTGGTACGGCTGTACCAGGCCGTACCGGTTGAAACCCACCCCTGGAGTATTCCCTTTCTCTTTTCTTCTCTTCTCTTCTTCTCTCCCCTTTCCTCCCCCTTCCCCTCCTCCATTCCCCCCTCCTCCTCTCGTCTCCTCTCTCCATTTTAGCTGCCATATTTCTCTTCCATGAGATGAAACCAGGAATAAGAACAAGCAGTGATTCAGCTCAATGAAGCTGCTGTTGGATGATAAGTACAGTGGAAAAAAGTGTCCACCATAGAATCTTCTGGATTGTGAAACTTTTTCTGGCATATCTATTATGTCTCATATTTTTGATCAGATGAAATTGTGTGTATGTGTGCATTGCCAGTTTTTTTTAAATGCCAACTTTCCTTTCCGTTGCTATAAACACAGTATGATATGAGAACATTAGAATGGCGATTCTGCTTCAGCTGGGATTTCACCATCTAATTAAGAACTACCGTTATGCATTTGTCAGAATTCTTCCATTTTACCATTGCACCACATTTCTCTTGGATCATCTCTTCTCTGGGTCTTTTTATATTTATTTAGAAAATGGGGAGGGGGGAGGGCGGACACCATGCAGACACCATGCTATGCAAAATATTGGAAAGGGGGGTTTGCAATGCACGGGAGTCTATTGTCAATGAAGCATTTTTCTTGAAATCATTACAAAAGCCTTCTCTTTTGAAAGATTTTCCACGGCTTTTTCAACAGCAAGGAATCTACTTTTGACTTCCTCTGGGTCCACCAGCAAAGCAGAGTCACTGCTGTGCATATCTGAAGAAACGGTTTGAAACAGCATTCCAGCCAAGCAGGGAAACTTCATAACTTGTGAAGCTGCTTTTAATCATTCAAAGAGAGAAACTTCATTTGGATTCCCATGCATGGCAAACACACACACACACACACACACACACACACACACACACACACACAGTTTCAATGCTTTCCATTACCTGAGTAAAGAATTATCCTCAAACAGTTTCTGGCTTGAGTTTCGTACAACTTCTCCCAACCCTAACATTAATCCTCTTTTATGTTTGCCCCTTGTTAGCTTGTATGGAAAATGTGCTAATATTGTATCAGTGTATTTAAAGAATATGGTTACAGACTATTGAAGAAAGCCACAGAGTAACTTTGTTGTAGCTGAAGTAGTAGAATATCAATAATCCTGTTGTTGGAGAAAATGTTATCTGTTAAATATATATTTAAGCTGTGGTGGCACAGTGGTAAGAATGCAGTACTGCAAGCTACTACTGCTGACTGACTGCAGTTCAGCAGTTCAGTTCTCATTAGCTCAAGGTTGACTCAGCTTTCCATCCTTCCGAGGTCAGGAAAATGAGGATCCAGATCGTTGGGGGCATAGGCTGACTCTGTAAAACTGCTTAGAGAGGGCTGTAAAGCACCTTGAAGGGGTATATAAGCCTAAGTACTATTGCTATATTTGCCTGGTATATGTATATGTGCTCTTGTGAAAATACTGCTTGGTGTACAGTATTCCAAGAAAACTAACTGATGATTCTAGTAAGGGATTGAAACGCGGGCAAAGAGCAGAGCAGTACCGTCAAAACTTCTGTGTACTGACATTGTTTGCATGGATAATACTCCTGAGACTAGTGCATAGCTATTCATGTTGAACAACAAGGTATTGCTGTATTTTGGCTATCTAGTCTGTTTTGCTCCTGGGGAAATGGCAATTTATTCAGCATAGGAAGTTTCACACTGTAGAGTGGAAATAGGTTTTGAAATCTGTTTTGCAGTATAGCTTGTTCTCATAAAGAAGGTAATACATTTAGAGGATTACAGGAAGCCACATTCCAATGGGCTTTTGTGTACCATGTTACTTGATGGACACCTGCCTTTGAACTAAAATAAGTCAAGTCTCCACTTACAAGTATATTTTAGCAGAGCTTTCCTGCAGTTACAGGTTTAGAGTATGTGCAAGGTGACCTGCACTTTTTAAACATAGGCATGTTCCTTGACACATGTTTAGGTGCTGACATTCCTGAAATGGAATGATGAAGAAAATCTCTGCAACTGAACAAAGCAATACATGATATTAATTTAGATTTATACGGCTGCCAAACATGTGATCATGACTCTAAGAATCACATACCAATAAAATTAAAGAAAAAACCCAAATTATAATTCAAACCAATGATATCTACAGAACAAAGCAGAAATCAACATGCCAATAGCATACTATTGAAACTCATCAAATACTCACCTCCCACAATGAGCTGCTTATAATCCTGTTCAATATCAGGTGAGAACCAACAAGGTTTTGGAGTTTTCCTAAAGGTTAACAGGGTTGGGGCCAATCACACCTTAGAGTCAGGCTGGAGATCATTCCAAATGGCATGTTATACAACACAGAAGGATCCCATCAGATGACATCAGGGAAAGGTTCTGGCATGTACTTATCCTGTTAGAGTGTGTCAGGCAAGCAAGGAGGAGGAGGAGGAGGAGGAGGAGGAGGAGGAGGAGGAGGAGGAGGAGGAGGAGGAGGAGGAGGAGGAGGAGGAGGAGGAGGAAAGAAGGCAGGCAGTCTCACATATATCCAGTCTTAAACCTTGTAAATCTGAATGGGTGATAACCAGGACATTGAATTGCACCCAAAAGCCCATAAGGAGCCATTGCAGTTTGTGAGGTACTGTAGTGGTGATGTTACCAGAAGTATCTTAATGTGCCCATAACTATCCATGCTTCTGGACCCATTCTGGTAGTCATTCTGTACCAATTGCAGCTTCTAGATTGTCTTCAGAAGCATTGCAATAGTAGAACTAGAAAATGACTAAGACATGAACAGGAATGAGTGCAATAGGTGCATAAGCTGGAGCTCTGCAAAGGGCCCCCCTTCCACAGCTGTGCTACCTGATGCTCAAGCAAGTGCCAAGAATCTAGAACTCCCAAATTGTACATTGGTTTTGCATGGGGGAATGCAGCATCCCCTATTCTTCCTCCATCAATTCCTCACAGTTTCCAAACACTGGGGTGGAAACCTGAGGGTATTACCTGGTTATTCTGGGGCGAAAAGGTATAATTGAGTATCATCAGTTTTTGGGAGCCATAGAGACGGCCTTGGAGAAGTTTTCCAGAAGCTGTTAGGGTTAGGTTTATGGTTTGGGTTGTAAGTACAGGAACCTGGGCTAAACCCTGTGTGATGTAGGGAAGTGTTAGAAAGAGAATCAGGCTGTCTCCTCACTGATTCTCTGAGATATATGCAGGGAGAAGGAAAAACACAAGATTCTGTTACTATGTCTTATCTCAACAAATAGTCCTTGTTTTCTCATGGAGTCAATTTCCTGATCTACTCTATTCCATAGCGCTGACATCAGTGTACTGATGATATTTCATTTTGTGGCAACAAATGACCTCACCACGGTTTCGTATAGATGTGAAATGAGCAGGGAGAAGATAGAAGGCACTTGCTCTTCCAACTGGAATTGGTCCTGGAGAAAGGAGAATCCTTATAATAATATGACTCTTATTCCCAACTCTTTGAATTCATCCCGATGTATAGTATGGTAGTTGAAACTGAAGGATAAATCAAGGACTGCCAGGATGGACACAGTCCCCCCATCCCCAGTCCCACCATAGATTTTTAACAAGTATGATCAATTCTGTGTGGCTACTACAGTATGTCATTTCCTGATTCCAGCTGAAAGAGGTCCATGTGATCCATTCACTTCATGGCCCTTTGGAGCAGGAGACCAACTATCTTCTCAAACTTTTAAAGTAAGGTGGGGGACAAAATTGTTCACTCTGTCCGATCCATCCGTGGCTTCTTGAGGATGTGATATGCAAAAGGTTACATTGTGATGTTCTGTAGCCTTCCTCACTGATAGGAAGTTTTCTCTGCTAATTATCAGTTCTTAATCAGGATTGCAATGGCTATGCAATTTGTAAAATATAACATTGAAAATATTCCCAACATAGCCCAGAATGGTTTTTAAAAATACACAAACCACTTTTTCTCTTGACATATTGTCAACTTTTTATATCTATATCTATCATATCTATCTATCTATCTATCTATCTATCTATCTATCTATCTATCTATCTATCTATCTATCTATCTATCATCTATCTATCTATCTATCTATCTATCTCTATCATCTATCTATCTATCTATCTATCTATCTATCTATCTATCTATCTATCTATCTATCTATCTATCTATCTATCTAAACATTTTGCCCCAATTTTGCTTTTCAGATAATAAATGACTTTGGTGTAAGGGTTTTTATTCACTGCTTTGATGCAAAAGATAGCTGCCAGAATTCAGTTTTGGCTCTTACAGATGACAGAGATGAATTCTGTAACCAGAATCATAGTTCCACTATACTAATGCAGAAGATTATGGACCACGCTGAAATCTTCTAGCTCCATGGGAGACTTCATAATGCTTCACATCCAAGAACCGTTCCACTTTTCTTTGGTATAACCAGATTTTTTTGCTTTTTAGAAGGGGCTAGCTTTTTATTGTTTGAAAAGGTTGTTACAATGCTGTCCAAATGTTTTACATCCTCTAGTGGCTCTCCTGCTTAAATTTAATTTTGTTTTTTTTACCTTTGTGAATTGCTTCGGGAGTCTTTTCAGGTGAAGTATAGCATAGAAATATGATTTAACGTAGCATACAAAAACACACTGACTCTATGAAATATTCACAATTCATTTTCTTGGTTTTACCAGTTTTATAAATTATATCACACACACCCCCGCGCCCATGACAGGGTTAATTATGAGAACATTAAATTGTGCCGTAACACATAATGAAGCATTTCATGTAATATTCATTTTTTTAAAGAGCAGAAATGTATATGACCAAAGCCAAGTGTGAAATTCCAAGATGAGTTTTGTTAGCATTGTTCTCTTCTTATATTGCAATTCTGATCAAGATTTTGCCTCCAGCCCAGTGGTGGGATTCAGCCAGTTCACACCACTTTGGGAGAACCAGCTGTTAAGTTTCTGAGCAGTTTTGTGAACTGGTTATTGAAAGAAATCATTAGGGCAGAAAATTGGTTGTTATTTGAATCCCATCACTGCCCCAGCCCTTGTGGTTGCTTTTAAAGAAGAAAACACGCCGAATATACTAATTTCTGGGATTCTTTCCAAACTCTTTATCATCACAACCATAGAAGGTTGCCTGTTATTTCCCACTGTGTAATGACGTTTATATTTCTAAAATTATTATCATTAAATGGAATGCATATGCTGCCTGACTCTCCTCAACTCTGGGGTGATATGTTATTTTCAGTCCCAATAATCAAACGTGAAAGAAAAATATTATATGTCATATAATAAATAATGTACTGTTTATTGATTTATCAAATTTAGAAACCGCACTATCTCCCTCTCAGAGGGATTCTGGGTGGTATAAATGTAAAATATTAAAAGACAAAAACTGTGTATAACGTTTATATAAGAGAAACCGTTCATTAAAGTGCAATATTAAAAATTACTTAAAAGGCATATAAATCATTACAGTTAAATGAACTAAAAGAAAAAAAAGGGACAGAAAGAAAAGATCCATATGGCAAATATAAATAACGCTATGTAATTAATTGTTAAATCTGGACCTTACAGCAACATAATGCGTCATCATCTCATTTTTAGTGCAGAGGATTTTTTGTTTTTCCCCCCCCAAAATAGATAACAAACCCATGTCCTGGATCCATCTTCTGTGTAATAAAGTAACATGCTGCATGCATGTATATGTGTCTAATCAGAACAGGTGATTTTCCGTGAGCATTTTTCTGTTCTTTCCTTGTGCTATAATTGGGTGTTTTGTCCATATCTGTGCATTCAAAGGCATAAAGCAGCTCCATCTGCTCCACTCTGGGGCATGTAGTGAAGAGAGAGGCCAATAGCCTCTTCCCCAAGATAAAAAAAAAATCTGTACAGCCCTGGCTAGATCTAGTCCATGTTAAGACTCTATGTATTGCGAGCTTCTCCTGGGACATCTGATTTGGTCCCAATCCATTATGTTTTTGGAGAGTTATCCTGCCGATAGACAGACATAGAGTGTCAGGCTCAATTAAACCTTATTTCTTTTAGAATATAAAATAAGAGAGTTGGAAGGGAGCTTGGAGGTCTTCTAGTCCAACCCTCTGCACCACTTCAGGCAAACTTCTTAAAAAATTACAGTGTGTGAGTGTTCAAAACTTCTGGAGGCAAGTTGTTCCACTGATTAATTTTTCTGTCAGGAAATTTCTCCTCAGTTCTAAGTTGCTTCTCTCCTTGATTAGTTTCCACCCATTGCTTCTTGTTCTACCCTCAGTGCTTTGGAGAATAGTTTGACTCCCTCTTCTTTGTGGCAGCCCCTGAGATATTGGAACACTGCTATCATGTCTCCCCTAGTCCTTCTTTATTTAAACTAGACATACCCAGTTCCTGCAACTGTTCTTCATATGTTTTAGCCTCCAGTGCCCTAAACATCTTTGTTTTTCTTCTCTGCAGTCTTTCTAGTCTCTCAACATCTTTTTACATTGTGGTGACCAAAACTGAATGCAGTATTCCAAGTGTGGCCTTACCAAGGCATTATAAAGTGGCATTAACCCTTCATGTGATCTTGATTCTATCCCTCTGTTTATGCAGCCTAGAACTGTGTTGGCTTTTTTGGCAGCTGCTGCACACTGCTGGCTCATATTTAAATGGTTGTCCACTAGGACTCCAAGATTCCTCTCACAGTTACTATTAAGCAAGGTACCATTTATACTGTAACTGTGCATGTTCTTTATATTGCCTAAATGTAGAACCTTGCTTTTAAAGATGCCCTTGGATTGGAAAGAATCAATCAATCAGAACAGAGCTGGAAGGGACCTTGAAGGTCCCCTAGTCCAACTCACTGCTCAACTAGCAGTCTTTATGCCCTTCCATACAGGTTGTCCTGCTTTTTTTTTTAAAAAAAAACCCTCCACTGATGAAGTCCCTACAACTTCTGAAAACAAGCTGTTCCACTGGTTAATTGTCCTCATTGTTAGGAAGTTTTTCCTTAATTCCTGGTTGTTTTTCTCCTTGATTAGTTTCCATCCGTTGTTTCTAGTCCTGCCCTCTGGTGCTTTGGAAAATAAATTGACCCCCTCCTCTTTGTGGCAACCTCTCAAATACTGGAATACTGCTATCGTGTCCTCCCAGTCCTTCTTTTCTCTAGACTAGCCAAACCCAAATCCTGCAACAGTCCCTCATATGTTTTAGTCTCCAGGTCTTTAATCATCTTAGTGGCTCTTCTTTGCACTTTTTCCAATGTCTCAACATCTTTTTTGTAATGTGGTGACCAAAATGAAAATGACCAGAATGAAAAGACAGATATATAAATGCCTACCTGCATGTTATAGAAAATGCCATTTGCTTTTCAGAGAGATATTCCCCCAAATTTCATTTTCATAATGCATCAAATATGAGACAGTGAGTCATATAAGATAATGATTTGTTTGTAAGATCGAATAGGCAGTAAAGAAAAGGAAAATAATTCTGATTTTTTATTTTATTTTTTGCAGGGCAATTGGTTGCAGGATGCACTCTGGGTCAATCACCGGGACCACGCTTTTGAACTCATGCTGGTGTCCATCCTCAGGGAACCTCTCTCTCACCAGAATGCGTGACAGAGTTTGCATCTTTTTCCTCGTTATAGGCGTTATTGATAAATACATGGGACAGTCAACATGAATTCATTCATCTATAGTTTGCTGCAGTACTGTTAAAATTGACATTGCTAGAATATAGCAGGGAACACTATCAAAACCACAGAGCAAATTTATCTAGATCAGTGATGGCGAACCTATGACACGTGTGCCACAAGTGGCACACGGAGCCATTTGTCAGGGCACGCAAGGCGCTCCCTGTCAGCTGGCCAGCGCGCATGCGCGCACTGGCCTGCTGAGTTCACCTTTTTAAAAGCTATTTTTCGCCTTCCCCAGGCTCCAGAGGCTTTATAGGAGCCTGGGGAGGGCGAAAAGAGCCTCCCCCCCCGGAGGCTTCAGGGACCATCCGGAGGCTTCCCTGAAGCCTTTGGAACGCTTAAAACCACCCTCCGAGCAAACCGGAAATCACTTCCAGTTTGTTCGGAGGGTCGTTTCAAGCGCTCCGAAGGCGTCCGGGAAGCCTCTGGACGGTCCTTGAATCCTCCGGAGGGCCTCCGGGGGGGGCAGGGGAGGCTCTTTTCACCCTCCCCAGGCTCCTATGAAGCCTCTGGAGCCTGGGGAGGGCAAAAAAAAGCATGTAAAAATGGGGGGTCGCGCGTTGTGCATGCATGCGCACTGGGGGGGTCGCACGTTGCATTATGGGTGCAGCACGCCCGCACATGACCCCCCTGCGCTCCCCCCACTTGTGGCACACGAGCCAAAAAAGGTTCGCCATCACTGATCTAGATGTTACTTAAGGTCAGGAGTGCTTGGACTGGAATCAAGCAGATTTAAATTCACTGGTTAGGAAAACCAATTAGAAACAATATATGCTTGTTATTTGATATATCCGAATACATATTCTTTGGGACTCCAAAAGAGAAGTTAATTCCAGTTTCCGAAATCACAAATGATTTAGTCAGATTTTTTTTTCAAATCAATCTTTATTGAACAATGGATTATCTTGGTACCAAGAAAACAGATACGTCGTCAAGAAGTCAGGTTGTGTATCTGTTTCAATTGCTGTGAATGTTTTTCCAATACTGAATTAGGACATCACATTTGTAAAAAAAAATAAAATAGCAATAATCTATTGTGCTTTGGCTGGCTTTCTTCAACCAACTGTGTGTGTGTGAGAGAGGGGGGGGGGCTAACATCTTTAATTAATGATTTATTTATAAACATTTTTTTTCTAAAAAAAAATTCAATGTCAGCAGAAAAACATAAATCTAAGGCTAAATTTAGTCTTAATCTATGTGGAAAAGACAAGCTTTTCAACTTTTCAGTTTCCAAACTGTTTCATAGTATTCTAGGAATTCCTGCAAAGGACGAGAACATTAATTCTACATCAGCAGGAGATTCTAGTGCTGGTAAAAGCTGAATTACAACTTTTGCAGTTTGTATGTAAATGTTTAGGCAACTTCCAGCTGCTTAGTTGTGTGCCCTTAAAATATCATCAGCAAACATAAATCTCATGAACCAATTGCACTTTTGTCCTGGAACGTACTATTAGTGGCATTAGGGAAGGATGATGGCTGGATGGCCTTATCGTTATTAATTTCTCTTCTTCAGAAATATTGAGAATATTGCCCATGAAATGACCCAGAGGCATCATCCATTCAATATGATTTTAAGTGTCTAAAATATAATTTTGTCAACTCCTATTAATTCTTCTGACCTTTCAGCAGCCTCTGGTATCATCAAACATGATCTTCTTCTGGACGGTTCAGCAGAAATGGGCCTTGATGGGCAACATTTTTCATACTTTCAGTCCTTCCTATTGAGCTGTGTCCCAAAAATGTTGTTGAATGATACCTGGATGCCAAGAGGGTTCTGGCTTATCCTCTATGTCAGGGGGGTGTCAAACTCAAGACCCGGGGGCCGGATCGAGCTGACGGGGTGCTTAGATCTGGTCTGTGGGGGCACCCTGGAAACAGCAAAGAAACAGCCTGCAGTGCCTTTGCCAATGAAAATGGATGTCGGGACGGCCATGTGTGGCCCTCCTGAGCTCCATTTTTGCTGGCAGAGGGTTGCAGGAGACCATCGCAGCCAAAAACGGAGCTTGGGACCTGTTTTTGCTGGCAGAGCCACCGCAGGTGCTCCCAACACAAGTGATGTTAAGCTGGCCATGCCCATCACGACCACAGCAACTCTGCCCCCCCCCCAGGTCAAACCCTGATGTGGGCCTCAATGAAATCGAGTTTGACCCCACTGTTCTATGTTGATATTGATCAATATTTACATTAAATCTCTGGTGAAGGCAACTGCACAAATAGGCATGGTACAGACCAGATCAATGGATCATGTATCAGAATAGTTCTTCCCAAACATCAACAGCATCAAAAATAAAACAGAAATTTCCTTGTGCTTTCTTCAAGGCAAATGATTAGCTTCCAGGTAATTAAGACTCAGTATCTCCGCCCTAACAGTTCCAACTACTTTTTCAAAATTTTATTTAACAGTTGCTCATAAATAGCCAGTTCTTGATATACTTTTCAAACAGTTCACTGATTCTTCCCTGGAAGAATTAATTTGGTTTCTCTATTGTTTCTTTTTTTTCAGAGCAGCTGCTGCAAACAGGATAATGTAAAAAGCATTTTGAAATGCCTGCTATATTAATCCTTGTTTCTGGAACACTAAAGACTTTTGCTAGGTGGTGCATTACACACGTACTGTACCAATAAGTAATTCTTTAGGAGACTTAAGGTTCTTCCAGGTTTTTTTTTCAAACTGAATACATCTGCACTCTTCCAGGAGACAAATATTAGGCAATTGAAATGTGGTTGTCCTTAGTGCTCTCTAACCTTGGTTGTTTGCTTGCAAATATTTCATTACCTGATTAGGTAATATCATCATTGCATTACCAAGAATGGATAATGAAATGTTTGCAAATAAACAACCAAGCTCAGAGAGCCTCAAGGACTCCACAGTTCGATTCCTGAGCTAGATATTCCCTTCTATTGATTTGTTTTCCTGTTTCTTACAATGTTTATTGCTACAGTAATTATAAATATTTAGCAATAAGTACATCACCTGACCTATCAATTGTTTTAATAAGAAAATTCTGTTGAGATACAAGCATAAAAGAAAATACTGGGGTAGCCATAATTGCCATTTCTCCATTTCTTCCTTGAAGACATCATCCAGCATTTTCTTTTTTAGTATACTCCATGCTCCAAGTTCCTTCTTTTAAGTCTTGTCATTTTATGGGACCTTCTATGGGACCTTCTATGGACCTTCTAGGGACTGCTCTCTGGAACAATCTCCCCCCCTCCAATTCCAATATATCAGAAGCCCCTTGCCTTTAGAAAATCCCTAGGTTTCCCTGCACATGCATGCTAGTTGTTTTCAGCTCTAGGGGGCAGTGCTCATCTTCATTTCAAAGGCAAAGAGCTAGCGCTATCTGTAGATGTCTCTATGGTCATGTGGTCAGAATGACTAAACGCTGAAGGCACACGGAACGCTGTTACCTTCCTACCAAAAGGTGGCTCCTATTTTTCTACTTGTATTTTTTACATGCTTTCGAACTGCTAGGTTGGCAGAAGCTGGGACAAGTAACGGGAGCTCACTCCATTACACGGCACTAGGGATTCAAACTGCTGAACTGCCAGCTTTCTGATTAACAAGCTCGGCGTCTTAGGCACTTTGATTATCCATGTAATAACAGCAGCTAGAATTGTATTTGCACAAAATTGGAAAAGTGAAGAGATTCCTAACAGGGGAGAATGTGATTAGGAAAATATTAGAATGTGCAGAAATGAACAGATTAACACTGGCAATTAAAGAGAAAGAACAATATTATGCTATATGGGAATTATTATATTGATAGTTAGAGACCAAATATAGGAATTAGAAGTAAAAGTAGATGAATAAAATATAGAAAATGTATTAATAGAGTTAAATAAATAAATAAAAGGATTGTTATAGTATTAGACATTTAAGGTATTGGTATTAAGCTAGGAATAGATTAAATAATGAATATGACTGTAAATTTAACTGTTATTGCGCAAAATATGTATACTCAGATGACACACTGTTTAATGGAAGATGGACTGTTTATATTAAACTAAAATTTAAAAAAACTGCAGTTGATGCAGACTGCAGCATGCTGACTTGAATGAGCCAATTCAAAAATATAGGATC